>NC_045741.1:21200789-21259038 GCF_008692095.1 Etheostoma spectabile | reverse complement strand
CTTACACTAACATTAAGCATAAATTCATATGCACACGCGCACACACACACACACACACACACACACATACATAGAGACCCTAAATATTTTTTGATCCAGATTGTTATGACAGCTTGTCCTCTTTCTTCTCCTCTAGTCTTCTGTTTTGGCGGTCTCTGAGGTTCTTTTGTGTCCAGCCGACTTTCAAATCGCTATTTATTCGCCATGGTTTAATTGTGTTGTCGCAAGATCTGTTTGAAATTGCCCAGTTAGCCCATTTTGCATAACAATAGGAACCATTGACCGGCCTGCTCATCCTGCTGTCCAGTGCCAGGTCCTCTTTTCAGAGAGGGTGTTTCATCTTTTTATGCATGTCTGCATTTTATTTACAAATCCATAAATTGACCTTCGATGCATCATTGTACCCATTCAGGCGCAAACACGTCCACATGCTTGACTGGCCCTCGCCTATTACAGGCATGATGTCATAGCTGCAGAAGGAAATTTTTTGAAGCCGCCTCTTGCTTATGTCCAATTAACAGCAGGCCTTTGAAGCTTTTTCGGTTGGGAATTTAACAATGGTGTTGCATTATGTCACTGACGTGTTTGTTTTAGGGCATCCCCCAAAGATTTGATGTAAATTTATTGACAAATCATGTAATTCACAGTCATTTAGTTAGTGTCTATGGAATGCAAAACTTTTGTAGAGGAACATTTTCTACTTATCATTTTGGTGGACATTTATAACATAACACTCCATCTTTAAATTAGAACAGGATGTTACAGCAATCGACATATCTGAGGAAAAAATTGTTTGGTATTCAAATCACTCGGAACTTGCAAACAACTTGGAAAACATTCGGCAGGATGTTTTCCCTCGTGTCTCGCTCCACCATTTCATTTCACTCTTACCGTCGGCCGCAGCCACACACACATTTACTGTACATACACAAATTCGCACACTGATAGTTGCATCCATCCATCTTCCTCGACTATCGTCAAGGTAACTCGTCTCATCTCCACCCAAGCAGAGGGGCAGGAGGGAATGGTGATGAGTTGTGAGGATGTCCGCACAAACAGCCATGAAACACGTTCTCAAATACAATGTGTTTAAGTGTTGACAGAATCAAGTTTTTGTAACCTTTTACTTGACGGTATCTACACAAGAGTGACATTATTATGAAAATATGACACTGTTAGGACACAGTCATGACACATGAACCCTACCCATAACTTTTCATGACAAATGAGAATGACATTTACTAAAAGAAACGTTATGTCATAACCATTTATGACTTGTTTATAATGGTTGTGACACGCTGATGACAGTGTCATGTCACTCTTAGGTAGATACCTTAAAAGTGTAAACCCAAGTGTTTAACCATATTAACATTACACTATCATTGGTAGGAGTCCTTGTGATATTCATTTGTGGTACAAAAACCATAAAAAACAAGGTCCATATAGAGGCTTTTTACCAGAGCTTTTAAAGAATTAACTAATTCATTAACCAAATATTTAATAGTTCACCTACTAACAGGGAATAGAATAGAATATAATGCCTTTATTGTCATTATACACAAGTACACATTACCTGTGCAATGAGATTGAAGCAATCCCATGTGAGCTTGTTTAGACCATCTTGAGTAGGCCTGCAACTAACGGTTATTTTTATTGTCGACTAATCTTTAAAATGTCTCAAAATTGTGAAAAATGTTTATTGCTTCCCTAAAGATTAAGAACAGAATGTCAACTTCCAAAAACAATAAAAACGTTAATCAAACTCTACACCCAAAAAGATTTATGAAATGTGTAGGCCCCCCTTTTATCTGGGAAAGTTCATGCAACAGGTTATTTTTAAGTGATAATTTAGGATTTATACCCACATTTTCTCTATTGATTTGTCAGAGCTTTATATATTTTCTACTTGGTGTTTAAATCATCTGTTGCCAGGGATTCTGAGGGACAGATGCTCTGACAACCCTTTACTTAGAAATAAATAAAGAAGAATTTGAAAGTTAAAGAATACCACGAGCTACTAAAAGAAACAGCCATCAAGTGAGGTCTCATTTCAAAGTGGAGCTGGATTGTTTAAATACCACAGCTCAGGAGCTATGACGTCACAAACATCTTCAAACTCGGAGCCTGCAGGCAGAACATTCAGAGCTGCCTCCCTGAACCTGAGCGCGGATACATTCCTCTTTGGTTCTACTCCTTGCCGCTCTGTGCCAATGTGCCAACCAGACTTCTTCCCATTCAACGCCCAATCTAGTCTTTCTCACGTAAACATGGCCACTGCCGAACGAGAGGTATGGAGGTGCATCACCTGACTTACACTACGCTCAATTAGCACATTCTTCCAGGTTCGAGGCTTATGTGTGTGCACATCTTACATGTGAGCAGTGCTGGAAAGTACATTGACTAGTACTGTACTTTTTTATACTTCTACTTTACTATAATTCAGTGGGGGGGAGATATAAGAGATAGACCATGGACAGTTTGTCTCATTGAGTCTGAAATGCACACAGACTGGAGGAAGGAGATGGGTGTTACTGGTAAATACCAAAACCACTCCTAACCTGCGTTTGGAAACTATTCCAGGCGCGTTAAGTGTACCTGTGTGATTATATGGCTGCCCACGCTGTTTTAATGACACAGCTGCTGAATTCCAGTCATTCCCTGGAAAACAAGAGGACAAACTAAAAAAAATATAGTTTCAACAAGAGGATATTTATTGACCAGTTATAGGCTGTAGAACATGAAGTAACAGATGGTATATCAGTAATAGCTTAATATATCAGTGTATTTGATATATACTTTGATATATTGGAAAACTGCAGACTTCCACACTGAGCAAAGGTTTTGTTCAAACAGAAACAACTGGATAATTTGCTACAAAAACGCTTTTGATTATTCACACTACCCAAGCTGGGTTAAGACAAAGATACAAAATTAAGACCATTAAGAGATTTCTTTGTACAAAATGTGCAAATCAAAGGCTTCTACAAATTCATTACAAAGCAAATATACAAACTATACACACAAAAAAAACTTCCATTAAAGATTGTGAAATATCAAATGAAAAAAATAACATTAGAGCTACAAAGTATTTCTTAACTACTTTGGACACACTTAGCTTTTGTTATCTAAATCCAGAATGACACGAAAGTTATCTATTCAGGTTTTGGAAACATATGTTTTAAATATGACCACTGCTATTAACCGTAATCATACATTTACAATCGGCAATGTATTCTAAAATGAAAGAGCTCTGTGAAACTGTTTATCACAAAATAGTAAATTCACACACAAAAAAGACAGAAAACGTTACACTTCCTTGAACAAATACAGGCAAAACTATACATAACCCTGAGACACAAAATACACAAAAAATGTCAAAAATCATAGCCTGAAATAACATCTTGAAACAGAAAAGTATCTTCTTGGGCTTTAATGAGGCACATTCTCTCTTGTGAGCGTATATTTTAAGTCAAGGAGGAAGATACAAATTTAGCTTACCAAAATTGAGGGAAGACCGAGTCCAAAGTCTAAAAATACAGACAGAAAGATTGTTTTTGTGCACAAAATCATACACTTCCCCAAATGTCTTCTCTCCTTCACCATACACCGAGCATAGCAAAGGTGTAATTCAGTCTATCAGCAGTCTAAATAAATTACACCTGAGTAAACGCTCAGTGTCAGGAGGGGAGAGAAACCACAACAAAAGAACCAGCTGACCTCCTTTTCTGTGGACTTTAAAACAAGATGTCAGTGAGAGACACTAATAAGTCCTTACGGAGTCTGTTAACTGGCACTCTACTGGCGAGATGAAACACATATTTGATAATGGAGTGGGTAAGTTGAGCAGTGCAGGGCCGATACAGTTAGCAGATTGGCCCCAGGAGGTGGAAAGAAAAAAGTCTGGAGATGTTAGGCAGATGCCCGGAGCACACGTTTATGCTATTGGCCTGCTTCCTGGCTGTGCTTCGCATGTTATATAGAGATTGTGAGGCCCCCACTGCAGTATACATGGCAACAAGTCCAGCTCAGGCTAGTAGCTGCATGGGAAAGTTACACAAGAAGTATGAGTAAACAGATCAGGTGGAAAGAGGCCGCAGACTAATAAAGTGAATCAGGCTGGATGGAGCCACAGCAGGAATATACAAGCTCTTCCTCCTCCTCTGTGCAGCCAGGGAAGGGAGACACATGGCTGCATACCAGACACCACGGCGGATCTGGGGAAAGAGACAAGAGGGAGATTAATGTTTAGGTCCTGTGAACTCTGCTGTATGAGGAACAACCACATGACCAGAGGGGCAGCCTGGACATTCTAAGGGAGTGGAGAGGAATGCAGAGACTTTGGTCCTCCGGGCTACACATCAGCTTATCACCATGCCATTTTATCAAGCTTACCCACATAGCGTTAATAATGCCTCAGGACAGGGCGCTGTTTAACCACAGTCCTCCTGGCATGTGGGACTAAGCCACTCAAGACATTTATGTCGCTGGGTAATAAATATCTGAGGATGGCATTAGAGAGGACCCCACGCTGCAAAAAATAAGCTTCTCTGGACTTAACAAATATTCCAAAACCATCTGCTCGTCTGCTAATTCATAACTGTAATAAGCTTCCTTATGGTTCAATTATCAAATTCATGAATGCGTAAAGCACGATATTTGACTAAACATTGTGAATTCTTTGGAATCTCTTATTTCCGCTGTCTCTGCAAATTCAGAAGTATTTAATGTCCCTCCCCCTGCTGTTATGAAGAATAACAAAGAATGGATATTTGAGGGGTTGGCGAGAATTATTACCCTCTGATTTGCATATTTTGGATGATAATTAATTCTGCCAGAGCAGATGAAGGATGTGTGTGTGCTCTCTCTCTATTCTGGGAGAAAGACAGTTGACAGTTACTGTACAGACAGGCTCTGCTGGGGGGTTGTTTGGATAACCTAATGAGTTCTCATTTCCATGGCTGACAAAGCCGGCTGATGCTATTGAAGCCCCAACTGATCCATTCACATCTGTTACTGTTGTGAATTACATTGCCTCTAGCATAACAGTGGGACACCGCCAGAACACTGCACTACTAGCAGAGAGACAGACAGAGGTTACAAACACGCTTCAGGATAAGAAGCAAGAGGAAATACATTTAAACTCTGAAAGATTTACTTTGGCAGGTTGATGCAATGCAAAATACAGTATTTGTATTAATCAGAATGCTGAAATAAAATGTACTCGACAGCATCAGTCGAATGGGCTCAGGCACAAACCATGTATAGGGAAGGGTTTCGTTTTCAAGTTTCATACCAATATTAGCACAGACCTTTTGTTACCTTACTTTGAGAAATATAAAAAAAGACTACAAAATATTAAAAAAGTATATTTTTTTCATTTGGTATTTCACATTCTAATGTTTCTCTGTTAAATATGAAGCTACAGCCAGCAGCTAGTAAGCTCAGAAGATAGCCTGGAAATAGCGGGAAACAGCTAGACTGGCTCTTTCTGAAGGCAACGATATCCACCTACCATTTACTCTAGGCCAGGGGTCTTCAACGTTTTCCAGGCCAAGGACCCCCAAACTGATGGCGAGATGGAGCCGGGACCCCCTAATTATATATATATTGTATAAAATTGTGTTATATCAAACTGGTCCTATAGTGCCATGTGTGCATTGATGACTGAAAGACATCTTCTGCCTCCATTTATCTGTTTACTACAGTGTGTTGAATTTATGTTAATGTGTATTTAAAGACATTTCAATTACTGGAAAAAATAGCAGGGGGGTGGGGGGAATATAAAAAAAAGTCTAATCAACCAAAACTTTTGCGACCCCCCTGCAGTACCTTCGCGGACCCCCTGTTGAAGACCCCTGCTCTAGGCCAATGGCTGACAGTCACTGACCGACCACTGAGTCCAGTGTTGTGATTTTAAAGCAAAACCCATTTTTTAGAGTCTATGAAATACACTCATTTCTAACGAAAGAACGTCAGGACTGATAAGATGACAGATGTCTTTTATACGTAATGGTGACTATAGCTGCTGTAGCAGGTTTTGTATCCATATGATTTGATCAGTTTGCATAAGTCGCGCAGCCCCCAGTCCGAGTGCTCAGCACTGAGAGGAGAGACATGGGACATTAGGGGCGGCTGTGGCTCAGTGGTAGAGCGGTTGCCTGCCAATCGGAAGGTTGGTGCTTCGAGTCCCATGTCGAAGTGAAGCCCGAGTTGCCCCCGGTGCTGCGCATCGGAGTGTGTGTATGAGTGTATATCTGATGAGCAGGTGGCACCTTGTATGGTAGCCTCGACCACAGTGTCTGAATGTGTGTGAATGGTGAATGTTTCCTGTACGATGTAAAAAGCGCTTTGAGTAGTCGTTAAGACTGGAAAAGCGCTATATAAATACAGCACATTTACATGTTCAATGTGATGTTTCACTGGGGACACCACTTTGGTGGACATCGGTAACTACACCGCAACTACTAACATGTTATATATTTTCTTTGTTTAGTCCTTAAAAACAGCAAGCTGTGGTTATAAGGGGATTTATGTGCAAGTTCTTTTCTTGGCCCTGTGCAATGACTTCCTGGAGTCTTATCATTTCTGAGAGGTTGCTAGGCAACTAGTGAAGTGTTCCTTTAATTTAACTAAATAAGCCACACTTATGTTAAATGTTTTATAAATATAAGCAGTTGTACAAGAGCTAGTCATCTGAAATTGGCACAGTTATTATTTAAATCACAAAGTGCTCACAGAATAAGTAAACAAGCTTCCAAATCTGGCCACACATTCGGTGCCAGCTTTCAGTACTTAACGCTCTATGATATTTCTACAGACACATTTCAGTTAGTGCCAAAAAGTATTCAAGTTCAATGCCCAGCCCTGAAACCAACCGGTTAACAACACATATGCTGCAAGACAAAGCTCCCTGATCAAAGTAAAGTGGCAGTAGTAGCACCTATTGTATCAATTGTAACTGTAGGCCTGATGGAAGTTTCCATTGATGCTCTCTCTCTCTCTCTGTGTACATGTGCATTGGTCACTGCACTTCTTGAATTCTGCTGTTAATGGTGGTCTAATCTCTAATCTGCAGATGATGAAGAGCACACCTCTAAATCTTAAATACTCTGCTCCGCTCGAACTATGACAATTTCACTTTTTCATACAAGTTGCAGCTTTATATTTAGTCATCGATCTACTGCAAAGAGCATGGGCTTCCACATGATGTATTCATGTTGTCAAACCACCAGCATGACCTCAGCCCAAGCCAACCACATCAAAAAGGTGCACAATGTATTACATTGTATTAAGTACTTTTTTTTATTTCCCGTGCATTATTGAACTTTAAAACAAAACAAAAAGGTTAGATTGTATTCCGTAGAGATACACTCTGACCCACAAAGGTTATGCGTCTGTCATTATCAGTACATCCATCAAAAAAAAACACCATTCCTGTCTCACATCATCAAACTTCAGCTCCCAGCGCCACAACAAGGGTCCCGCTGTCACAAGAAATTAGCTCCAGACTGCCTCACAGTGCCGCCATTATTACCTGTCGTGTCAAGGTCAATTCTACTCAACACTGAGCTGCAGCGTCCACACTGTACACTTTTTACCTACATTTCAAAGCACAGTTGTTTATATGGAAAAAATCATTCCTGACTTGTATTCAAACTCTTACTGCACCAAAACAACCAAATGGACCTTCACCTATCCGACTTCCTTCTGCCAACCGGGAGTAAGCTGTTTGGAGTGCCAACAGGTGGCAGGGTTAATAAATGTAACCCAGAAAATACCCAGATGCCCCGTGAGTGTCTTTGGTCTGATCCTGTGCAGTAACAACAGTGTGAAGCTGTGAGGGACGCAGGGAGTCCACGTGTCCACAGCAGACCAAACAGATGGGCTGAAACGATAGGAAGTGATTGGATCTGGCACTCTGAGGTCTAACCTGACTCAGTCTGTCTGCTCCCATCACTTATCTTTCTCCTCCACGTGAGAATAATGCCAGATTGAGTTTGACAAAAGTACAAAATGACTGATTCTTTTCTACCGTTCATAAACGACACACTGTCTGGTTGAAAGAGCACCCGCACCACAAGACTGGGTCACATGTATTAAATAAACAACGTATTCCTAAGGCCAAGTTACCCACAATGCAACACACCAAAGCTGAGTCCTTTTACTTTATGTGTCCCTTGTGTCCCCTCTGTGCCATGTTTACTAATGACCACAACAAAATGAACTGTATTGACGAACGTATAAATCACAGTCACTTCATTTACATGAGTTTGCATTGTTTTCAGGGACAGATTAAGGACTCCGGAATAAGATGAGAAAAACAAGTATCGTGGTACAGCTATAGTCCAGCAACAGTATATTGAGTCTTGAGAACTTAAGAACAAAGAGAGTCTCTGTGACCAGAACGTGCCACTTCAGTACTACTTCAGAGGTGCAAATATTACGTAATTCACATTAAATACCAGGCAGACACACTGTCCCATCCCAGTTGGCTTCCTGCAGAGGCCCTTGTAACTGTATGACGGCTCGACTCTTTTTAAAGGGCGTAATCATATTAGTCTGGGTGATTATTCAGCCATTTTAAGCATCTTTTCCCTTTTTGTTACTCGCAGCATGGTGAAAAGACCAATAAAAACTCCATTAGGTTTATGTAAATTGGAGCAGTTGTGCTGAGGGCTGTAATGTGGCAGATTGATTACTCAAGGGACTGAAGACGAAGTGTGTGTGCACGTGCTTACTGCGTATGTGTGGCTCTGAGGGAAGAGAGGGGGGATCGTTGTTGTACACAGATGCCACAATAAAAGCCTCATTCAGCTTGTGTTCCTGGTGGCCCTCACAGCGAGGCATTAATAAAACATTAGTATTGAGTGACTGGGGCCTTTGCACTCCTCCTCCCTGATCCCACCGTGACCTTTCCATTTTACAGCAGCTGTCTGGGAAAGCAGAGCGCCCACCAAGGACTCCTTCTGTGGCCCCTGACCTCTCCAGGTGTACCCTATCACACAAAGCCGTGCCCACCTCATAAGTGCTTCGGTTGAAGCCGTTGAGAGAAGAAAACTGCTTATGTCTGATTTTTTTAACAGCGGTGATGAGGAGGGAGGGATGGAAAAGGAAAAGAGAGGAAGGGGGGCTGACACAACAAAAGCTCAAGCATAGATAACTGTCATCTCTGGGGCCGTTAAAGTTCATTAGTTTAAAGGAGAGAGAGATTGTCCTGAACTTTGTGCAGGGATCTCCGGTTACATCCTGTCTGGTTGTAGTCTGGAATGAGAAACTGACCAGATTCCACCATGATGGTCCTCTGCTTACGGATCCAAAACTAAATCCACTAAATATACTCATCTAAGCTTAACTTGTAACAATTGTACAGGCATTAGTCAAATATTACAATAATACTATTTAGGTCTTTATGATTTTAGCCAAAAAAGTTGTTTACTTCTCCCGTTTGAACCATAACCCATTTGAACAATAATGTTTTAATGTTTACAAATACTTTTCCATCAACAGTGGGTTCTGGCCTGGCCCTGCAGTCTGTGGTCAGTCACATCTGTTGGAAATACACAGGGCCACAAACTACAGTAGGTGGTGACAAAAAGGCTGGTGATCGCACACAGGCCACGCAAACTGCCAGGAGAACTAAAGGGCCTCAACCATAAGGCAACATTAACAAACTTTACTAATGGGAATGCCAGCCACACCTTCATTCCTCCCAAATTAGAGTAAGGATGGCTGGCTTTTTAAAGGACAGGCAATGCTAGCAAAGTGAGTGCCTGTGTGTGTGAGAGAGACAGACAGACTTGTACAAGTGGAAAATGAGTGGTTTCCCAAGTGTGTACAAACATGTACAGCTGACTGGTGGTCACACACACAGGTCTGCACTTCACCTTCCTCTCTCCATGTGTTTTTGTGTCACTCACACACACACACACACACACACACACACACACACACACACACACACACACACACACACACACACACACACACACACACACACACACACACACACACACACACACACACACACAATGTGTTTTTGTGTAGGCCTCCTGCTCTGTGTCACCATGTTGCTCCCTACGCTTTTTGCCACAGATTCTCCTCTCAAGCCCCCCTACTCTCGGAGGAGAGAGAGAGAGAGTCGACCAGTGTCAGGGTAGGACACCTGCTTAACAAGATAAAAATCAGAGCTTTTCCATGTCGGCTGTAATTAATCAGAAAGGCAGCTAGCAGTGGGATGGTAGCTGCTGTAACTTCCACTGTTCATAAAGATGCAGTGCCTTGATCTTTCATAGCCCGAAGCTAGCGGTCCATGCCAACAGCCTCATAATGCTAATCCCCCAGCTCCATCATTTCAAGCTGTTTACTGAAGACACAAGTCACACATACGCTCTCTGCTTCTCACATGCTTCCCCTCAGCTTTACTTTCAAATACATTCTTGGTAGCATAAGAGAGCAGTTTTTTTGCAGGATGCTTTATCCTTTTACTTCGTTTACAGAAATGGACCAATCGGTCACACTTACTTCTTACTTACAGTACTTCAGTTTTCTTTTTTACATCACTGACACTGATGAAATATCTTTCTTGGCAACAACTAGAAAGACTTTAAACTTGATTTTCATTGAAATAAATGCAAACAACAGACTTTACCAGTCAGATATACGAGTACTCTGGTAGTTTACATTTATGGAGTTTTATCTATTTTGATCTCTGGCCATAAAACTTAAAACTAACTCTACCACCACTGGGCACGACAACCTGCAAAACCTTGAAAACATCACTCTACATCCTACATCTTGTTTCATCTACTGGCCCCTCCATCTCTCCCTCTGTCCTAAGCCTGTGTGAAAAACTGAAAACACCTCAGGAAATATGTATCATCTCTTATCTCACATGAAGCTGTGAAAACTGCCACCTGTCATTCCTTCAGGCAGATTAGGACGAGCAATTCTACACTGACATGGTATGTTACATTTAAGCCAATCATTTTTCATACCATTGAGATGTATCCTTCCTTTTTTATTCCTACTAACCCCCTCCCCCGAATTCCTCATAAGATTACAACTTTTTTACTTGGAGCTGAAAAGATACTTACAGGGACTTTCTGTTTCTCCTTCAAAACACTTTAAGAAAGGTGCTAATTGGATAAAGTTTTAATTTTATTAAGAAAAAAGGCGCTTGTATCAATAAGTGTACAGAGGACTTTAAGGTAAAACTAGGTTTTTCAATCATGTCACAGTAAGCGCTGTAACCCACATACATAAGATATTAAAGTGCTCATAATTGTATTTGGAGATTGTACCAGAATAGCTTTATGTGGTTTAATTTTCAGAAAACATCATAGTTTTGTTGTACTGCACATTGCTGCAGCTCCTCTTTTCACCCTGAGCTCTCTGTTTTAGTTACAGAGTGAGGCATCTCACTTCTGTCCCATCTTTGTTGGGAGTCGCACATGCACAGTAGGTTCTGCTAGCTTGTCAGTTGCAGAGCATGAGGGAGTTTCATGCTAGCAACTAGGCTAGCTAGTTATGTTTGGAGCAGTTTGTGAACAGTGTTTTCGGTTGGAGATGGTAAGTCCCTTTGGGGTGGACTTTGGGCTTTGTAAACCTATAACATGCACAAAAAACATATATAACACAATAAAAGAAATGGAAAAGTCAAAAAGCATAATATGAGAACCTTGATAGGTTTGTTTGGCCTCTTATCTAAAGCTCCCCAAAGGCTCCTTATGTTCCTCTTGCTCACATCTACTTTTATGACTTAACTGTTTTGTAGGGGTGGGAATCCCCAGAGGCCTCACGATACGATATCATCTAGATACTTATGTCACGATAAGATATTATTGCGATTTTAAACATATTACCATAATCTCCGATATACTGCAATTTATTACCTTTTTTCTAACTTTAAATTTTTCCCATTGTTGAATTATGTCCCCAAAAGACATCTGTGAACATCTGTTTTATCTAAAAAGATACATTCCCCCTTTTGTTCATACCACTTTAATTTCATTGCTGCAAAATGGGATTGTCAAACCGACAAACACAAATATAATAACAGATTAATACTTGCCGCCTGTGTGTCGACACAGTATTGCCACGGTAAATATTGCAATACTATGCTGTATCGATTTGTTCTTCCACCCCTAATTTTTTGAGGTACTGACTCATGCTAGGCATTTAGGTTAGCACCCAGGACCGGCCCTGCAGAGTAACTACAAGCACAGACCTGATCCCTGCCTCTCCACCTCATTCCTGTCAGGGACAGAGGTCTTGTGTTGTTGCTCTGGCTCTGTAATTGTCAGCACCGCTAACATTCCCCTCGCTCTCTAAACCAGAGCTCCACCATGTTTGTCCAACACCCAGCCGTTGCAGCAGCTAGATAATGTGTAACTGTAACCACTAGCAACCCCAAAAAGTTGTCTTTGTCTGGTTCAAACTGACATTCACCTCTGTTAAGCTGTTAATATGTTGTGTGAATTATCTAAAGATATTTTTATTTCCATAAAGTGAGTTCCCATATATCATCTGACAAGACAAGGGACACTACACATACCACATATAATTTACATTTTGTTTGTTTGTGTCAGTTTAAGGAAACTACAATTACTCACCACAGAAACTGCAAATAGTCAGCGCGTCTCTCTCTATGCTGAGAGGTACTTCCATGTGCTGACGAAGGCAGTGGGAATGAGTGAGTAGGGCACACTGGTCACACTGTCCCAGGAGTCTGACGATGGATCATAACAGTCTAGTGTCTTACACCTCTGAGCCCCAAAGTACCCGCCAACAACATATAGTCTGTTTCCTGATGCCACTGCATGGCAGCTGATCCGTTTGGCTGTCACGTCGCCAAACTTTGACCACTGGTACGTCTCACTGTTGAACCGGTAAGCAGAGCTGGCTGAGAATTCAGTATCGCCTCCGATCACCACAACATGGTTACCAACCACGGCCGCTGCAGTGTAGCGCCACAGCTGAGGACAGGACGCCGGCACTGACCAACGGTTCTGGCAGGGATCAAAGCACTGCACCTTGGGGTATTTGTCTCTGTTCACACAGGTGCCCCCAAAGGCAAAGAGCTTGTTTTTTGCCCCAACTACGGCAGCGTTGCTCACACCTTCTCTGAGCGGAGCCACCAGGGTCCATTTATTGGTCTGAGGGTCGTATTGTTCGACCTGTTTGAGAGACACAGATGGAGATGCAGGGAAAGATCCTGCAAGAGAAGTGTGTCCTCCCACAACATAGAGCATGTGGTCGAGCTCCGCAGACCCATGTCCAAATCTTGCTACCAGCATGGGTGAAGCTTTGGACCACTCGTCATGTAATGTGTCGTAGACCCAGACATCTTTGGAAGCCCCGTTTTCAGAGCCACGTCCTCCGGTAACGTAAACCTGAGACAAATGGAGAGAAGTTAAATTTTGTCTACTGCTACATGGCATTGCAATAAAATGCACATATTTAAGTAAAGATCATATACGTACCTTGCAACCAATAGCACAGGCGCTGCATTCTTTCCTGGGGCTGGGGATGTCTGTTTTGGGGGTGATCTCCTTCGTCTTGTTGTCGATCATGTAGACTTTATCGCACATGAAAGTCTGTCCTCCCAGCAGCAGCAGGGCCTGGCTAACCTTCCTCGGCCGGGCACAGAACCCGGTTACAATACCGTCATTCTGGAGGATCCTCATTTTGCACCGTACGGCATCTTCGACAATCTCCCGGCCCTCCTTATGGCACATCACCAGCTCCTCTGAAGCAACGTTTTTCAGCAGGTATGTTTCAGGGAGCAGCGCCAGGCGGACACAACGCAGCAGCTCTGGCAGCTCGCTGTGCCTGTGCTCCATGTCGGCCTTGACCCAGTCGATCACAGCCTCGTACACCAGGCTCTCATCCTCCACCTCCAGTTCCTCGCTGAGGATTAGTTCCTGGAATTTGTCTCTGGGTAGGCTGAGGAAGTCCTCAGTCCTGAAGAGAGTAGCAAAGTTCGCCAGGCACATCCTCCACGACAGCTCATACAGTCTCTGGCACTGGTGGGCGTCTGACAGCAGCATCATCCCCAGACAGTTTGACTGGTGGAGGTTCTTTTCTAGAAACTCTGCTGCTGCGTCCCTGATGTCGTGAAACTGAAGCATGTCGCCGGCTTCCAGGAGCGACTCCGCATTTTCCTCGTTAATGAGGATTCGGGCTGAATAGGCGTAGTCGAGCAAGAGCTCCAGCACCTCTGGATGGAGAGACTCTTTGAAGTTAACTTCGGCGTCACGACTTTCCCTGAGCCCGCCGCTAAACATGGCTTCAAAGTATCGGCTACAGGAAGCCAGGACGGCCCGGTGGCAGGGGAAGGATCTATTTCCAGCCTTAAGGATGACATCTGTGAAGATTTTTCGTTTGCGTAACAGGTTGAGCTGAGTCAACAGGCTGTCTGCATGGGACGTCTTATGGAAGAGTTGGATATTCATTGAGCCGGAACTAGAGCGAGACTTTCTGTTTTCGTGGTTACTGACAGACATCTTGACTTAGATCTGGAGGAGGAAATACAGAATACAAAAATATAAGCACAAGAAAAAAGAGCCACTCCTTTAAATTTGTTTAATTCAACCATTTATAACACTTGGACAGGAGGAAGAGATTTTATCAGGTCATGTGCCTCCCTTTTGATGTTAACACAACCATAAACACTCCTCCCATTTTATGATTAAACAAAAGTTACCATACCAACAGCTGCTGAACAGGTAGTTCAGAAATAAAATACTCATATCAGTACGCTGGGTTACAATGGAAATAAACTTCAACCTTCAGTGATGAAAGGAGATCAGATAAGGTGCACTGCCACGCAAACTGCAGCGTGTGTGTGTGTGTGTGTGTACACAGAGATTTACACCATAAAATACCATAGACATCAGTGTCAAGACTTAATTCTCAAAACATGCGCAAACAAATGAGCTACACCAACTGGCCTTTAAATCAACCTTCATTCTATAATTGATGAAAGGCAAAGAAACAACACCTGGGTGTGTTGCACTATATCACATCTTTCCACCCCTATAAACATTTCACGGCTGTGAGTCACCTCCAACCACAGGGAGAGCCAATCAATTCCTTTCAGCTTGTTCCTCTGCTGGCTCACATACAAGATGGTGCCAACGCTTTCAAGCCCACAAGATGTGACACTTCAGTCCAGCTCCTTCAGGATGAAATTATATAACCACAGTGCAACAGATGAAAACCTTTGAAAATCTCTCTTTTGATCATCTGCAATGGATTTAGACATGGCATGCAGCCACTGCATTAAGTGGGAGAATGTTTATAAAACAAGATTAACTCCATGCTAAATACATTTGTATTACATTTCTAATAAATATAATGATGTAAAATAACCAGTTAGTAATAATCATGACAAGGCACCATGGGTTAATAAAAGACTATTTGCACTTTATGATATATTATTAGGTTTTTTTTGTACTGGATGCACTTCTCCAGCCCATTTTTGCACAAGTACATTTGCTTGTAGGTTGTTAGTTATGTTTGCTTTGTGTGTTTGTTTTTTCTCTGGTATGTTGCCTACTGTTCATTATTTGTATTTTGTAAAAACTTTAATAAAGCTCTTTAAAAAAAAAAAGTAGCTTAATAAAGACTGTCCACAACTTCAAAACGACCACATTTATATCTTCCGCTTTAAAGCCTCCATTGTTTCATAGCAGATACATTTAAGTCGGCTATTGAATCCCAGTGAAAGGGGGCTTTGGACTTCCGTGGAGGGACTCAGCGTGAAATCCAATTCGTTTTGTGCAGTAAATGTGAAACTACGGTCAGCATTTCAGCATGCGCTCAACTTTCCTCCCAAGTTAGCCTGCGAACATTCAGGCAGCTCCAATCAGCCAACTTCAAAGGCTCCCATGTTACTCCCTGCGACTAGCTAAACTCCTCACATTTCGGAAGTTGGAGAAATGTCAAACAGGCACGTATCTCGGGGATCGATACTTTAGGAGGATTAGCCGTCTAACGCTTACCTTGATAGGCGCAGAGCTGATCCGGGTTCCTTTATCTCGGTTCCAACTTGTTCCGTTGTTGATTTGTTTGAAGTTGTGACACTATTTAGACAAATCCGCATACCGAGTTTGAAACGGTATCACAACCTAAAGTGTTGGGAAATGGTTGAGCCATTTGTCTGCATCGCGAGCTTCGAGTTTAAACGCGTAAAAAACAACAACACAATTGTAAAAAGTTGGTAGGTCGGTTTGTTCTCGGGAAGCCACGCAGCCTGCAGCGAGCAACGAGCGGAGCGGAGAGAAAGAACAGAGGCACCGTGGTGTCACACAGGCCCCGCCTACTCCTCCTGGCGTTGTCCAATGGGCTGAACCACTGCAGCAAAGGCTTTGTTTATTCTCCAGCCAATTTAAGGGTCAATGCACAGTAGTTATTGTGGCATAGTGCGTTTCTTACTTTTAATCAGAAGTAGGCCTGGGCTACTCAGAAGAAAAGCTCTGGTTGGCCTCTAGTATTAAAAGCAAAGCAAGTTTATTGTACAGCACCACCTTTAAAATGGGTAATTGTGGTGTTACAGCAGCAAAATCAGTCACACACCACAGAATATTAATATAAATGAAATACTAGGATGCAATATACATCCATACAGTATAAATGAAATAATAATAACAGGAATAAAATATAAGAACAAATATTTGAATATATACAAGATTGGAATACAAAAATGTGCAACTGCTTGCAAGACAATAAGATGATTAGGACATTATATAAACGCAAGGATAGGTAATTTAACATATGGCATATTATTTAAAATAATAAAATACCAGATAACTACAGTATGTTGAGATATATGACTGAATGGGTCCCCATTTGAATTTATCAATGGTCAAAAGAAATATATTCTTTTTATATTTTTGGGAATTTTGTTCCAAATATGTGGTTTTGGCCAGAAACCAGTAACTGATTTACACTTTTATTTATATTTATTCAGTCGACAGTTTAGTAATGCTTTCTGCCAGACATAAAGGTCTATATGCCACTACCACACTGCCAGAAAATACATTTTGGGGAGAAATACTGAAGCCTTCATTTATTTATCATTTTGTTGGCCTAAAAGTTTTTAAATTTAAATATGTTGAGTCTTTAAAGGCTGGAAACTTCTCGTAAAACTATCCACCAGCACCATAAGGCTACACATTTTTAATTAATGAAAACGGTTGCTAAAAAGTAAGAATATGAGACAATTCTCTTTAACATGGCCTACTGTCCTCATTTGTAGCTATCTCTTAAACTGAGTTAGCAAAAAAGAGATATTAAGATATTGATACTATCATCAGGGATATTGATCAGCATCTCTGATCTATAGCACCAGGCACATTCCCTGCGCTGTTTGCCAGCTCCACATAACCAACAGTCGTAATGATCATATGATGGCAGGTTAAAGTCCTTCTGAGGACCATGAGATCGTTTATCCAGCTGAATTCCTGGCATTTTCTGAAGGATTTAAGGAGTTGTGAGCTACAGTAAAGAATCAGCCAAGTCAGCCTGCACACACAAGGAAATATCATGGGCTGCTTAAGAAACATGGTATACAACACAGATGCTATGCAACATGGTGCATCTCTCTGTCTTTGCATTATCTATGCATGTATGTAATAGAAACAAGTGAGAAGTATCCAAGAATTGTAATTTTTTTTAAAGAAATACAGAACAGATTCAAGAAAAGTGTCTTTTCTGTGCAAGACTCTTTGTTGGGATATGTCCCAACATGTCTGCAGGTGTAATTCATGACATCAATAATGGCTTCATTCCATTTAGGTGTGCCCGATCCAGAGCCCTGCCTGGGACACTGAAATGGGACAGAGTATATGTTATTAGCTGCACCTGTGCGTTTCATTGTGTCTGCTGGGGAAAAGGCCACATGGAAGTCAGCAAAGAAGGAACATTGAATACCACAGACATCCTTAAAACAGTTAATAGATCAGTGGTAGTTCTAATATTTGAGTTCTCATTTTTGTTCAAACAACAAAGGTGACAGTTACTTCCTCTGAAAGCTGAATGATCTCCAGCACCACGACCAGAGTCATTGGCACACTGCTCAGGTTTCCCCTCCCTCTTTATCTGTCTCTCACCCCCCTGACTGTCACTCAACAGCTGCTTTTAAAGATTAAAAGCTGCTGCAATTTCTCAACTGTCTGAGTTTGTGTGTATGTGAGCATGTGTGTGTGTTTTTTAGTGAGATTTCCTTCTATCCACTATTTCCTAATGTTTCTTCACAAGGGATTCAAATATGACTGCTACTCATATCTCAAATCACCAACATTTTATTTACTCTTGAAAGCCTAGCCACCTAGAGTCTTCTGTAACTTTAAAGATTGACACCATAAGCACGCTCAAGGGTATCTCCCATTCTCCTAACAATTGTTGCCGTTGCTCAGTGAAGCCTCCCGACTGGGCCAAATGCTATTGTACACACAAGTGTGCCTAAAGGAGATTTAGAATTTAAGAAGATTAGATTAATGAACACATGATTGTAATCTAGGGTTAATTCATTTAGCTGCACTTTAACCCAACCCGCCCTTCCCCACATTCAGCTTAGGGGCTTGAAGCCAAACTGGTCGGAGGACTTATGTGTACTGTATATGTGTACGTGTGTGTGTGTGTGTTTGCATGTGCTTGGGTGCTAGCATTGTGTAACTGGTCATTAATTACTCGTATGCAAGCACGCCACTAATCAGACCCCTCGCAATTATTCCTTAATGCCCCCAGCATTGCAACAAGCCACTCACACAGTGTCTGTTGACAGTGACAGTAACCGTCGCTCCATTGTTGCCTGCAGACTCATTGTACCACATATTTGTTCACTCAAGGCAGGTGGTCTTCTTAGTGAGGTCATCCCGTCTGAAACATAAGTAGAAGGGTCCTCAGAAGGGTCATCCTCACGCCCAGGTCTCAACACTAAAGAAGGCAGAGGATTTTATGACTTTCTATTTATGTTGTTTGCTGCTTTCCACATAGTTTGAAGTGAATGCTTTAGTGATTTACCAAGACAAATGTTTACAGAAATCTTACAATAACTTAGGAAAAAAGGAAGTTTGGCAAATCATTGCTCCTAAATTGCCAAGACAATGCACGCTCCATTCCAGTTAGTGATGTGTGTTTGCCAAGCAGCAAAAGACAACAACAACAACAACAACCATAGGCCAAAACTAAAGAAGAAGAGGAGGAAGCAAAATGACTGATAGTGTCATGGAAGTACAGGCTCTGCCGCCAAGGTGACAGACAATGACCACCCCAACGACAGTGGTAATGAAGATAACGTTACACACCTTCGGCCATAAAATTCATAATCACATTTTTTTTACTTTTACTTTTACTTTGAATACTTAAGTACATTAAATATCAAATACTTTAAGACTTTTACTCAAGTAATATTATAAAAGGAGACTTTTATGTCTACCAAAGTCATTTTCTTGTAAAATAATTGCAATTTATATAATAATAATTTAATTTATTTTCCAACACAGCCTGCTGTGGAGGATCAGGAGGATGAGATAAATGGCTGTTGTAATGTTTTACAAATACATGAACATTTCCCCTTTTCTATGTTTTGACTTCTGCACTATTTTACATCTTGGATTCTAATTTTTACTCACATGCATTTCCTTTAATACATTTTGTAGTGTTGTTGTTATTGTTTAGCATTGTTGGGAGTCTGACATTTAATTTAATTGACATTGACTGCTTCTCTATTTTTTGTCCATATAACAATAAATAACTTGAAAACATAACAAAAGCGTATCATTGAATATTTTTCTGTAAATAAGTATAAACTGGCCCCTAATTATCTGTACAACCAACTCTTGATCCACAACAATGCAATGACTGCATGTGCTAGGCTATATAAGCCTTGTGGCAATCATTAATCTATCTATCTATCTATCTATCTATCTATCTATCTATCTATCTATCTATCTATCTATCTATGTATTGTCTGTCTTTCTGTCTGTCTGTCGGTCGATTGACAGATTGATTTTGTAGGCCTATTAAATCTCAAAACTCAAAATCCAACAACTATTTATTTATATGTTAAAAAAAACCTCATAACACCACAATATAATAATAGTAACTATTATCAATAGTTCTTGGTATTAGTATCTGTTGGTACAAAAGAGTCTAATTGACTCCATTTTAATTTCTGATTCAGTGCAGGTAGCCTAACTTAGGCAATATCTCCACCATGCGGCAAACATGCGTGATTGCGTGCACGTGTGTTGTTAGGAGGGTTGGGTGCTGATGTGCTGACAAGACGTCTGTGTCTCCTAACTATTATAAACAAGCGTTTAATCAAGGATTTATCAAGGATGTTTTTGGCAGCGGTGTATTTATTGCACTGTACCTCAATCGTGTCCGCGCTCACCAAAAACTACATTTCCCATTTTGGAATCCACTGTACGGAAGTGACGTACACAGTGTTCCGTCGCTGTCAAGGGCACCGAATAACTAACGTTAGTAAAACCTAGCAGTAGCTAGCTGTCCGCACGTGCATTTAAAAAGATCAACAAAGCTACAGTTGTCGGTAACAACTCCGGTAAAAAATGGACGGGTTCAATTCAGACTTCTCAGCCGGTGGATCCGGTGGTAAAGTGGACACCGGAACGATCATGGAGCAAGTCAAGGTCCAGATCGCGGTGGCTAACGCACAGGAGCTGCTGCAGGTAAATCAATGGACACAGCTGCTTAGCTTAGCTAACCTAGCCAGCAAGACTGACTTAAAACTTAACGTAGTACGTGTAAGACTAACGTTAAATACAGTAAAGAGTATTTGGGATAGTTTGAGCACCATTACGAATCCTGTCACAACGTTACAAAAATAAATTGTCGTTAATACTCAAGAACGTTAATGTAGTAAGACTTATAGAAACAATTAGCTAGCTAGTTAGTCATTGAAATGCTGTTGACATAATGTAACGGTAGTGTAAACGTCCAAAGACATTTGACTCTTCAGCCAAATGTACCTTTTGAAACCATCTTAATTCTAGAGGTCTCACTCAGTGTTTTCATCTAAAAACGTCAGTTAAATGCTCATTGGGTGAAGTTGTGAATTGTCAGCTGTTAGTAACTTTCATAAAGTATGTTAAACGAACAGATGTCTTTGTGTTTCAGAGAATGACAGACAAATGCTTCAAGAAGTGCATAGGTAAACCTGGGAGCACGCTGGACAACTCTGAGCAGGTATGCGCTGTGCCATATTGAGCAGTTTGCTTCAAAATCATTCATCAATTCATAGAGAATCAGTAGGAAATTTGGTTGTCTATGATATGTGAAGATTTACATTACATACATACGATTTAAGATGCCTATTTTCCCAAAATGAGCAGTTTGCTTTCCGATGTATAAAGATTTGAGCTGAAACGACTAGTCAATTGAATGATCTGTAATAACTATCTATTAATAATGTGTCATATTTCAAATAAAAATCCACTTGCTCTAGCCTCTCTTTGAAACCTTTTGATTAGGGATTTGTCTGTTGGGCAAAACAAGCTATTTGAATATGTCAATTGAAGTCTTTGTCAAATTGACATGGACACTTTTCACAATTTGTTAAATTGTTACACAATTTCAGTATTATTTCTTAAGTGTGTTAATGTCGCTGCTTTTGTCCTCACAGAAATGTATTGCCATGTGTATGGACCGGTATATGGATGCCTGGAACACTGTGTCCAGAACATACAACTCCAGATTACAGAGGGAAAGAGCTCGCATGTGAACATCCTGCTCTTCACCCTTCCCTATCCTCGGGCTGCTGCTCACAGTGAAGAAGAGCACAGTGCTGCCACTGAAGGCTGGAGCTGGAGCTGGGCAAAGTTGTGTCGAGGCAGCAGCCCACCACCACCATCATCATCATCATCATCATCATCATCGTCACAATACCTCACAGACGGGCAAGCTGAGCCTGTGGACTCTAGCCATAATACTGTCTCTTTGGTCATTTTCATTTTGCTCTGAGGAACAGTTCAGTAACGTTTGATTAATAGTATTTTTCAGAATTGACTTTACTGTAATTGTAAGTACATACAACAAAATTAATTAGGAATAATTAAGCATCTGGTTAACAAGTTGTCAGGTTCAAAACCTTGAATAAAGCAGACACAGACTTTGTCTTTATGCTTTGCAAAGGGGATGAGCAACTGAAATCATTCAGTTGTCTTCCAAATTGCTCTTCCCCTGCTCTGCCTTTTTATTGAAGCTGAATGCTTGGGAGTCAACACATTGTATCTTGTGTATAACCTTGCCCAGTACACATTGTTTCTTTTTTACAATAGGACACTATTACTGGGCTTAACTCTAAAGTGCCCGGTGGAGGGAACATAAGTGTGAATGTGTCTGTAAGTTTATGCAAGTACTTTGATTGTCTGGCAACTTGTCTAAGGCGTACCCCATGTGCAGTGCATGTTGGAATATGTTTCAACCCTTCGGAATAGGATAAGCAGTTAGAAAATTAAAATGTACATTTGCAATGTGTCTTTAATTCAGTCAACTGCAACAATATGGCTTTTGTTTGGAGTAATTCCCACAAGATGTTTACTACAGCGTGGCTTCAATAGAAACACTGACACCTTCCGGTCATCAAATTAAGGTTGAATGTTTGTGTTTAAAAGCTGCTATAATTGGGACATGATGCTTGTAAAAACTGTAAACATGACTGTCTCTCACTCACAACAATTGCTCCATAAAACACTGTCTTCATGTATGTTGCTAATTCTTTTCATTGTCTTTATGCACTGAGAGAGACTAAGCATTTGTGCATACAAATTAAGCAGTAAAACTGGAGTCCTTTGGGGACAACACAGGCTTTCCTTAACATGATTTTTCTTTAGAAGACTTGAGGAGTAACTTGGTGTTTTCACAACCGTGAACCTGACATTCACAAGCCTCTAAACAGTTTGATATCAAAGTACGCCTGGAGAACAAAACTGTTTTGTCTTATCTGTTTTCTAGTTGTCACCCTATCTGCCGCCCTCCACAGTAGTGGTCTTGTTTCAGCAGGGTCTGCCTTGCTGTAGACGGGGTACTGAACCTTTCTCAGCGTTATGTGCATAGCTTGTTGGGGAACCACAATTCTTTTCCCCCATCCTGCTGAGTTCACATAGGGACAAATTATTTGCAGAGAGATTGATAGCAAATGGAATGATTTTCATTAAAAATAAATTGTCAATCAGTCTTCTCTTATTTCTCTCATCACAAAGAGTGTATCTATCAGTGAAACCTCAACATGAGTTTAAGCTCAAGTCAAAATTCCTTTAAAGTTGATTCCACTTTTTCATACAATACTATATTTTCCCAGAAAACCCACATTTCAGTAACAATTTATACATTGCATCTTTGGCTTTTTTAAGATTAGATAAAAAAACAAACAAGGAACTGTATCCATAAATGAACCACATATTCTGAACCCCACACAAAATGAAAAAAAACACCATGTACAGTAAGTTAACCAGTAATGTAAATAAATAATGTAAATAAATACTTTCAATCATGCATGTGCTAGCAGAATGTCCATAGGCCACAGTTCAGTATTCTCATTCTTCATTTCTTTAGTACATTATGAAAGAGGATGGTCCCAGTTTAGATGATTGCACAGTAGTACGAAACAGCACCAGTAGGTCACACAGGTAAATACTGTAGAAACTATGTGTGGCTTTTAGCATGACTTTGGTCCTTTGGTTCAGTACAGTTTTTTTGAAGATGTATCAAGAAAATCCACTGTGTAGTTTGTCATCTTCCTCAGAAAGGCAGGTGTGTAGATATCCATTTCCTGACAGAAGTAACACGAGTGTAAACCCCTGGAAAACCAATTCGCCCACATCCGTGTCCCCAGCTGGTCACTCCAGCAATAAACCATTGGCCAGAGAGCTCACGACAAGTAAGAGGCCCTCCGGAGTCTCCCTGGATGATGGGAGGAGAGAGGGCAGAAAAAAAAACAAAATTAAAATAACCTAAATACACTAAGGTCTCCAACATGTAAAAGAGAATAAAACAATTTCTTAAGGACGAGTGAGGACGCAGAAGAGTAAGGTACAAGGAGAATGTCACTTGGATCGCTGCTGAGATGCCAGGTGCTTTGACCGAGACAGGAATGCATGTGGGTTTTCTTACATAAGAAGATTACAGAGAGGAAGTGGGTGTAAAGGGGGCTCTGTATTTTTAGGAAAGTGAAGTCTACTCCCTCCCATCAGATAAGCGTCCCTCACATAAGTGCTACAATGTTCCTTAACAAGCAACACTTGGTTTTCACAAACATTGTAATATCTAAGTGTTTTCAAATCATGAATTTATTTATATGCTTTTGCAAGTCCTAGAAACCTCTAAAGAACAAAGGGCAAGATTTACTTTGCTCTGACCTAGTTAACCAGCCACTGTAAAAAAAAGATTCATCGGAGCCATGGCCCTGTTTCTTCTGAGCCTCTGAGCACTTGTTCCACAATCTTACTGCTCAGATGCTGCCAAGACTGTACCACCCAGATGTCTGGCCCATTTCCAGGCTGTGTAAAAGGTATTTGTGTCACATAGTAGAATGTCCTGCATCTTACCAAACAGGTGTCCCTGCCTCCCTCCATGTATCCGGCACACATCATGTTGGGAGTCAGCACATTTCCATATGACTGCTGGCAGTCTGCCTGGTCAATGATGCTCACTGCAGCTTTCTGCAGCAGGTTGGTCAAAGAACCTGTGCCAAAAAAAATGTTAATGTTAATGAATTTTCACCAAAACTAAGTCTTATTACAACATTGTTTCTGGAAAGACAAGTCACTGTTGCATTTTAAATGTATTTTTGGTTAGCAGCAGGAGTTTCAGGGATAGATCATTCAGAACATAAGCAGATTAAAGTGAAACTATCTGTATTGCTACATACCAAAAGGGTAAGTGAGAAATATTGTGTGAACAGACAATTTGATAGTGTTTCATATCATATCATCTTGTAAGGTTTGTGGGATAATGGAGCTGTAAGGGCTCACCTCAGTCCACAAACCCTTATGATTATTGAATTAAAAAAAGAGGTGTTTTGACTCCAGTCTGCTTTCTTGGTTCTTTAGGATCATAACAATGTAGAAGCTTTGTCACCTCTAATGTTTCCTTGCTTTCAACAAGTTCTATAATAGTTTATATAATATATAAACAAATATTATTGTGTAGTCACTTTTTCACTTTATCACTTCAATACTGGACTCAACACTGACACTTTAATAATAATTTATGGTCTTTTGTTTGTTTATTTGACAAATGTTCTTATTGTTGTTATTATCATTATTGTTATTTTGTTGTCTTTATACTGTCTTTCTTTTATCTATTTTTTAATTTCTTTTTTCTTGCTAAAACTGCTGCTGGAATTTTCAATTTCCTTGCGGGAGTCATCCCAAAAGGATCAATAAAGAGAAGTCTAAGTCTAAGTCTGTGGACAGTAATGTTACGTTCTGTTACAACAAACTAGACAATTGGACATCATTATGACATTGTTCAATTGTTTCTGGATAAGTGAGCCTAATGTCAGTAGGATTTTAAATCTCTCACCTCCTTCCCTCATGGATCCCCAGCCTATGATGTAGCACTCTGCATTCTTGAGGAAGCGGTGCACCGGTGATGGGAGGCAGACAGACTGGATGGTGTAAGACATGGGGGCCGGTACTGACATCTCCAACAGAGCCACGTCATAGTCCATGTTGGTGCCGTTGAAGGCTGGGTGGATGACGACCCTTTGGAGTGGGATGACCAGGGCTCCCACCCCAGAGCGCAGCACAGATCCCAGGCTCACAGCCCAGTTAGTCGGGCCAAGGTCACTGGGGGTTAGAAATGAAGACTAGCTCAGTACACTTCTGAAAGTAATGGGAATATAAACAAATATTATTGTGGTAAAGTTTAGGTTCAGCAATACCTTTTCAAGCAGTGTGCTGCTGTGAGTAACCATTTGCTGTGAATGAGTGTGGCGCCACAGCGGTGAAGTCTCTGGTACTGCAGACTGCCAATCCAAGGCCACTCCCCCCTTCGAGCGGTTACTCCACCCACAATCCTGTGGGAGCCCAATGCAGGACGTACACCACAGTCTGAAACAAAAACACCCATCAGAATGTAGCCGTGCGAGCGGCCTGTGATACTCAAGAATCTAAAATTTCCGACAACGCCACTTGGCATAGGCCCAAGACATTTAAAGCACACATGTTTATCTGAAATTAGGGGTCAGAGACAATAATGGATTTATAAAAATAATTATAAATCCATTTATTTATTTGCTTTAGGTTTCAAATGTTATTTTTTGAAATAGCAGGATATATTATATAAAAAGGAAGCACAACATGGATATTAGGAGAGTAATGCACAATTCAAATCAACAAACCTGCATGCATAATTAGAGAACCAAAATCAAACAAAAGGAAAAGAACAAAAACAAACCTTCATGCAATATGTACTCAGTTAATACCAATATTTACAGGACAATTTTTGTAGTGTTCAAACACACATCCAGACAGTTTTAATACCAGTATCCACAATAATCTGTACCCGTAACTAGAACAATCTGTAGGGAGCGTTGGCCCCTTAGATAACTGTGGGACCCTGCAGCTTCATGCACAAGGCTGTAGCTCGGAGCAGGGCTTTACAGGACACGCCGCCCTCAGACTCCGGCGAGGGGGGGGCATGCAATCCACGCAGCACTCAACGAGGCACCCAACGCCAGCAGCCCAAAGTGTTCATCTATCCACACGGCCACAACAAAGTCAGCACACTCCGCAGCAAACTGACCACCTTTGGCAGCGGCAAAAAGCGTGCAGCATGCCAACCCAGACATGTCTCCACACCCAACAGGAGAAGACCGAAACAATACGAGTCTACACACAGACTTAAATGAAGCCTCACCCTGCTCCCAATCAAAAGGGGATGAGCCCCAGGTGTGCTAGTGTGCACTCATGTACACAGGTAAGAGGGAGGCGAAAACCTTATCCTGTCACAAGAAGCATGTTCTTTAAATCCTGTATGTGCACTTATTCACACATATAAACTTACCACAGTTTCTTTCGTCGGCCTGGTCGGGGCAGTCTGGGATGCCGTCACACTCTGGGTTGGCCTTGCTGATGCAGGAGGTGGAGCTACACTGGAAGTTTCCACTGCAGTTGACAACTGGAAGACATGATGGAAAGATCCTGTAGCATGAGACTATACATACTACACTACTTGACTGATAGTAAAGTTTCTCTTGGTAACTGATGAATGAGTGACCAATAAATTAAGCTGCTGTCAGTATCCCATTACCAGGTAGTGTTGGTGCAGATGACATCTCCATGGCATTTTTAGAGCTTCCTCCTGTCACAGTATCTGGCACAGTGGGAACATGCTGGGAGTAACCATGGACCAAGCTGGGCTCTGCGTAACTTAGAATCCAGTTGCGGAGCCTGGTGACGCGGGAATAAACCCCAGGCCGGTTGATCTGGGCACAGCCCACACCCCAACTCACCACCCCAGCAAGGAAGAACCTCCCTGGGGCACCCTCACACACCAGAGGCCCTCCAGAGTCACCCTGCAGGGAAAACACAATACCTCTAAATAAATCTTACTGCCGTTGCCCTGTGAAAAACTTGTTAGTGTCATTTTGATGACATCCCGGTGTCATGTTACTGTCAGGTAATCAATGTTGGTTAATTAGGATGGGAACACAGTAACTTCCATGGTTTTATGGATAAATAAATTGAACCTTGTTTAGAGAATCAAATTACCCTATGAAGGCCAGACCTTCAAGTCTTCATATAAGTGCATGACATTTTTATAAGCAGGGCACCAAATCAATACCAGCTTCAGGGTTGGTGAGCAAGGGAAATGGAAATTTCTGTATTCAGACAAATTAATTGTCAGAATGCATTATTTAGTGTATATATATATTCAGTATATTTTGACTTGTTTTCGCCATATAATGTGTTGAAAGAATTAGTGAATTGTGAATCTGAATTGTGTCCAGGTGGTTTAAAATGATTGAGCTGTAATGGGAACTGGACTGAGCCTTGACTGGGGGTGGATGCCCAGTTTTCCTCTGTAATATTAACAACACATATCATCATAAGTGGAGATGAAAATAACAGTAACAGCCCACAGGCCTCTATTTTTAGGGTGGAACCAGTGTTTCCATACAGTTTTGACCCTGCTTATAGTTTCAAGATCATCAGTGTATGTATACAAACTTTGCCCCGAGACAAGAAAGTCAGAAAATGTAATCTATTGTAGCAGTATTGTGTGCACCAAGTGAAACAGCACTGACCTGACACGCGTCCACCTTGCCCTCCAGAAATCCGGCACACATCATATTGTCAGAAACAGCTCCTCTGTACACAGATGATTTGTTGCACACTTCGGAGTCAATGATTTTCACCACCGCCTTCTGCAGTTTGGGAGGCAAGTCAACTGAATGACAGAAGAGCAAAAGAGAACTGAATTACTCATGCCTCAATTGTCATGTTTAGTTATTGTATCCACATTATAAATGATTTGCTTTTCTTTATAATTTAATAGGACAATATTGCCTGAGAGCTAAGAACAGTCATTCCCAAAATATTAAAAAACTATTAACATCATAGTATTGGTAGCAAAAAAGGAGCTCCTTTTCACTTTAAATCTTTCATCTGTTGATGTTTTGAGGTGAACTCCTGCAGGCTGACTCACTCCTTAACTGGTCTAATGCTCCCCACCCTGACACTATGCAGCTCTGTCCTGGGGCAAACACATGAGAAAGGGAGGGCAGGCAGACGGGCTGGATGTAAGGACTGAAGGTGAGCGGGGTCTCCAGCTCCAGCACTGTAACATCGCTGTCAACAGTCATAGGGTTGTAGTCTGGAGACACAACCAGCGACTTGATCCTAATTGTTGTGGACTCAGCCTCCTCACCGCTCATGAGTCTGGCCCCTACGAGGGCCGTCCACTCTTTGGGGTCATTGTTTCTAGAAGCAGAAATCCAAGAAATTACAAAACACTTTGCAATTTTTGCAAATTGTTTGTCCCTTGATTTTAAAAAGCTGTTATGGCAAGTGCAGGTAATGTCACTGCTTGGCAAATGTATAATTAACTTCTTAGTGACTTGGAAATAATGCTTACCTCTCAAAGCAATGTGCCGCACTGACCAGCCACCGTTTGTTGATGATGGAGGCTCCACATGTGTGTTGTCCATTGAGCCTCAGACTGACCTGCCATGGCAGCTCCCCTTGCTGTGCTTCCTCGCCACCCACCACGCGACTCCCCATAGCAAGCCGCGTACCACAGTCTGAGGGGAAAAGTTGGATGATGCGATCAGGATGGAGATGAAGCAGTGATGGGTTTTTTTCTTACACGTCAGTAACCTCATATTTACAATATGACCTGTCAGTGCTATTATATTATTATTTACCAAGAACAAAGGAAAACGAAAATCACATTACAATGCTTAAAAAGGAGTCGTTTTAAGTCATTCACCACAATGAGCTTCATCAGATCCATCTGAGCAGTTGGGGATGAGGTCACACTCTGGATTCAATTTGGTGACACATTCTCCATTGTCACAAGTGAAGGTGTTGTCAGGACACCTGGCTGGAGAGAACAGATGAGAGAAAAATGTCAGGATGAGTGTTACACAAAAAAGGTACAATTTAAAAATGTCTTTAAAGTGTAATTGGTTTTTACACATTTAGGTGCAAGGAGGATGTTGGTGCTATTGTGCCACTCAATTAATATTACAAAGCTTTCCCCTTATTTATTTATTTTTACATGTGTCTGTCTTAAAAGAATACTCATATGCCCGTGCAAGAGTTATTGGTCATTGTAATCATTCCTCCTGTTCATACTGCACAAAGAAATCCATTCCTAATGTGATTCTAATGTGAGAGATGGGGAAAAAATCCACAGTGCTCCCTAATACATACAAAAGTATACCTCAAAGTTCAGCCAAAGCTCCTAAGAGGCTTTTTTTAATTTAGTTTTTTAGTGCGCAATTTCCTTCTTTTGTGTCCCTGCTTTCTTCCTGAAACATGGTAAAGGGACTGCAACACAATAATTGAATTTTCTACAATAAAGACTTTGGACAGCACCCACCAGTCAGGAGATTTGACTAATGTTTCTTGCTGAAGCTTCGTATTAGCTTCACATCAACTTTAGAATGCAATTTTGCACAAAATGAGGACTCATTCCTTGGAGCTGAGTAATGTAGAGATCTCTTCACGGCCAGTATGGACAGCATGTGAGTATTTTTTAAGGTCTGAATAAATGATCAAAGTCACAAAAAAAGAGTAAAACCAGCTCTAAACTATGAACTCAAAAAAATAAAAATAAAATAAGAATCCCAGACAAGCCCATTTGTCTGGGATTAACAAGTTCCAAAATGCTGTAAACATATGCTGGAGGGTTATTTCCAGGTAAACTTTAACATGGGTCTACATAATTACTCACCTGTCAACTCATCTCCAATAGCATAAAATGACTTCCCACTGGCTCCTAGGAATGATACAAACATTAGACACTGCAGGGATTGTGTAAGTCCTTACACAATGCAGCACACAACTGTGGCCTGTTTGTGTCACTCCCACTACACACATCCGCTTGTAGGGCCACAGACAGTCAACTGATGACAGTGTAGTTTTACTACCCAGTAAGATGATAGCGTTGATCTCTCCAAATTCTGGCACCTTCAGTGGTTTCCCGTGCATTATTGAGCCGAGTCCTGCTCTCAGCAGGTCCTGAACACAGTTGTCTGAATACTGCTGGATCTTGGACACCCTGAAGACCAGTCTGAATGTTGCCATCACGTCGTCATTAATGTTACTGGGAAGTAAAAGACAATGTTGTTAGTTGGATGCTATTTCGCTTGGAGTAAATTGGAACTACTTGAGTTCAACTTTCACTCACCCATAGGCAACAACATTCCAATCAATGTAGTGATGTGATATTGACGAGGCAGTGAAGACATTTTTAATCTGTAAGAAATTGAAAACGTACAATTTAAAACTTTAAAAAAAGAAAATATTGGACTCTCAACACAGCGACAGTCTGCTCTTACCCTGGACTTTAAAACTGAAGTCAGTACTATGAAGAAACCAGAGTTCTCATCCTGCAGAACTGGATCATACTTCAGACCTTTCAGCTCCACCGTCTCTATAAAATAATGCTGCTCCTGCACCAGGTAGGCTGGCACCGACAGAGTAGAAATGGTTCATTCTTACAGATGGCTTCACACAAAAATAAAGTTTAGAAATTGGGTTTTACAGAGTAGTCTAAATAGATCATAAAGTGTTACACCTGTATAATATAAGCTTAAGTATGCAATTGTTTGGTGAATGTGACACTCACCAATAAGCAGGCCTAAAAAGACCCCAATAACGAGAAAAAGGAGGAGGAAGGCTATGCTGGTGCTCCTGTAGCAGACACGGTTGGAGGGAGCAGAGGAGTCTCCTGGAGAAGGCCAAGGCCCTCCCCCATCCTTATTCACCTCCATGTTGGATCCACAGCAACAACCTCACAACTCACATGCCATTGTACCCAGTATCATAATGCCCAACAGACAAAATGATCCAGTCCTGGTTTATAAAAAAAAAAAAATAATTCCAGTGACAATATTTGACTCTGTAAAATAACACTAGACTGAGTTGTTATAGAAGCATTATAGACTAATGTAATGGGTAGGGCTGTACAACAGGATGGATACCTATAATAACATATTTATAATTTTGACTTTATATCACAATATGAATTTTCACTGCATTACAGCATAGCAGATACAACTAACAAATCTTAAATAACAAAAGTTTCTTAATACTAAATAGTTATTGTAATGTATACAAACCAAATTCTACAATGATGAACAAAGGGTGTTCCAAAAACATCAAGGAATAAGGCCCCACTAATGAAATAACCAAAATAATGGAAATGTATCAAACAAATTGTTTTATTTAAAACCTAGGTGCCCGAGAAAATGTCGATTGTAAGATAGACAGAAACCTCAAGCAGTGATTCTGTTCCGGAGAACTGGCTGAGATGAACGCGCCCTACGTAAAAGAGACCAGGGAGGCCATGTTGCTTGGCGATCACAGATCAGATGTGGAAAAGGCCACACTAATAATAATAAAAAAAAAAAATAATAAAAAGTCAACTTCTCTGATATTCTGCAGATGACATGATTTCAATAAACAAATGGACTCGGTGAGATTTACTGCACCAGCAAATTACGCACGGTGACTCCAGGTGCACCAAAGCGTAACGCATGGAACACGAAAGGCTATATGTTCTGAAGTAAACTCACTCACCTTTCTCTTCCCTCGCCACACTGACATATACGACGTCCCGCAGTTCTCAGTGCATGACTTGTCGCACACAAGAATACACTCATGGATGGAGGAAGACAAGGAAGACATCCGCTATTTGTTCCACCTGCTAAGGGGCGTGGCGCGTCCGTCCCGTGGGTAGCTCACCTTTTCACTTTACTTTACAAAGTCAGCTCGGCTTCAGAAATCCCCGGCCGAGCCTCCTCCCATCGGTCTTGATCCCTTTGGTTACACCCCGATGTGCAGAGGCATTTTATTGTCATCTCCAATAATCTCCAGGTAAATAAGAAACACCGGCTACTCCTTTACGCACATTAGGCCCACAGTAGAAAGGCAAAGAAACGCAAAAAGGGCATTACAAATGTCTTCAGTAGAGCTCATTGCTCGCTCTAGTTGCTGGCTGCCCGTGCTCCGTGAGCAGCAGAGGAGCGAAGCCTCCTGGAATTCTGGCTGCATGTCCCGGGCTCACAACACCTGGCAAACCACTATAACGTTTCTAGCTGTTAATGTGCATTTACTGCAAGTTTATTAACCTACTGCGCTTAGTTTGACAGTGAGAGAAGAAGTGAAGTCATTTTCATTTGCAATTCCATGATGATTTAAACATATTTTACTCAAAAATCTAAATATGTTAAGTGAGATTCGGAGCGCCAATTAAGAATGCAACTTAGTTTCGTTTACAGGAAAATGCTTTAGATTAGAAATGGCACAATTCAATTGTAATGACTTGGATCCTTTTCTAAAACATTCAAAAACATTTACTCGCTATTTTTCTGAAGCAATAGCCAACATCTAATCCCTCCTGTCATCCCCTCCCAAAGGATCAATCCTAACAACGGTTGCCTTAATCCCTGTACTTACATTATTTCCCCCACCCTGCTTAAAGCACTTCAGAGCGAGAGCAGTTATGACAAATGTCTCTTTGTCAGTGGACCGACGGACACGGAAGCGCGCACACACGCGCGCGCTTCAATTTGAAGATTCTACAACGTAGGCCATTTGTTAAGTACGATCCAGAAACGTCTGACTTTGGTATTAGGAGCCAAGCGTGCAGACTTTTGTATGTTTCGGTAAAAATAAACGGTACAAACTACGCACTTTTGAAAGAAAATACTTATGCACCCATAAATATGTACAAAAACGAGAGAGAACAAAATGTCAACACTCATACATACATACTCATTTTATTTTTTTTATCAAAAACAAAGAATAATAAAAAGTTTCTTTTTGTGGATAAAAAAAAAAATGGTACTGTTAACACTTCCCAAACTTGTGGGCTCTTTACAACTCAAATCTTTGCAAAATTGCACACCACAGACAGAAAAAAGTGAAGTGCTTTCATGTGTCCTTTTGCTGGTCAACTTATGATTTTTAACAATTTTGCTTTGTGGGACGCATTATTACCGTTCTGTTTTTGAAAAATGAAAAACAAAAAAACTCCACAAAATGTTCAAGTGTGTGCATGGTTGTATTTGTGTGTGAGAATGTAACTCAGCGAGTGACAGGCTGTGTGTTAGCCATCCTGTTGCTGTATGAACGGGTTTGGTATAGCCTCCATGCCGTCCTGGGGACAGATTAGCACTACGGAGGTTCCTCTACAGACCACCAGCCCTAGCTGCCTGGTGTCTTCTGTCAGCTTCAGCTGGTCATCTGGATCTGCACAGACAAAGGTTACAGACAAGTATTCAACTTTACATGTCACATAAGTTAAGATTAATTTTAATGAACGTGTCTTATTAAAAAATTAAAGTACCTGGTGGAATTTGACTACTAGTAGCGCTACTTTCATTTCAAATCTTTATTTAAAACTTGGTGCCCATTGAGGGAGACCTTTATTTTCAATGGGGCCCGGGTGAACCGCTACGGAATTCTTAGTTCAGTCTCATGCACATGGATGACACAATGCACAGTCTTGCCAAACTTTTCACACTATTCCACTTTTGTAAAGGTGGCAGTAACATGCCAACAAGCGCAGCAATGAACCAGAAAATGTATTGCAGACTGCTAGCACTTAAACAATGTTAATGGAGGTTTCAAAATATCATCTTTGCAAACGTTTTATGAGGAAGAGAATCAATTTGGTAACACTGCATGTAAAGTTTGTTCAGAAGAAAACTACTTCCGGTGTCCCTTAACAAACATCTCTTGGGGTGCATCGCATGTCTCTTATTTGATTGCTCCTCTGCAGAACCGGAAGTTGTTCTGTCCCCAAGAGAAGAGCCCCATGTGTACAATCTGATTTAAAAATTAAACACAATCAGCCATTTCCCTCACCAAGCACATGACATTCTCAGACAAATCTGACTTATGTACTGACCACAAACTATTGAGTCATAAAATATCCGCATCATTTGTTCAAATTGCTACTGCTTGTCATAAATTAAAATGTAGGCGTAAACCTACTCAATGATGAACAGCAAAAGTGTTAGTAGTGCTTCGGTCCCTTTGGTCTTGAGGGCTGCCTGCTAAAAGTTCTGGGAGTCACCAGAACTTCCGTAAGGCTTCAACAGTCCATAACTAATAAATACATTCAGAAATGAAACCATGTAAATAGGGCAGTGGATGATAACAGGTAAAGGTGACACAGTCCAAAACCAGGCAACTTCATTTAACAGTCATGTTTTGAGTTAAAAGCGACATACTGCTAAATAGACATCATATACCTACTTCTACTTTTGTTTGGTAGACTGGACACTAGGGCTGCACAATATATTGTTTTTTTTTATCATCATAGCAGTATCAACTGCTGTACTACTGGACTTTAAAATGTAAAATTTATATAAATGTCTTTTTTGGTGCCTTTTATATTAAAATTAATATTCAATTAAAGAATGTTGGTAACTTTTCACTTTAATATCTGTTGATGTATTGCGTGTAATAGCGTTTCCACATAATCACATACTTTCCTCATATCATGCAGCCTTACTGGACACCGCAATAACATAGACACCTTTCGTGATAATCCATACTACTATTCCAGAGTTTAGATATTTGTTTACCCTTTGAAAATAGTGTTTTCTGTTGGGCAGCCCTCAGTGGATGGGATAAGAGCATAATTTAGGTCAATGACAGGGCACTGATGACTAGTTTGGTTTCAGGTTGAGGGAAATGGAAACATTAAAAGGGGACACAAGGAGCGTCTCATGTCGGTTAAACTGCCTCTTCCACTTTCCTCCCTTTCTCACGTGTCCCTCTCACTGAGGAAATCACGGGATGAGAGAGGCAACAAAGAAATGTGTGTTTAGAGGGATGAGACGTCCTCTGAAGTGTCACACTGATTCGTCAGCTGTATTGGCGGAATTCAGCTGTATAGCTTCCGGGAAGGCTGCTCGTGTGTAACCTCACCTATAGCTTCTCGATGCTCGCACCTGCCCCAGGGCAGAAATAGAGAAAAAGAGCTTTGATACAGCCTTTACTGGAGGAGGGGCAGAACAACTTCCGGTTCAGCCGAGGACCAAGGAGTCAAGGAGCTATCAAGTGGCCATGAGATGTAGCCACATACTTTTGGCAAGACACCAGGTTATACATATTTGGTGGAGTCTAGTAGTATGTATGAATATTTCTTTTCTCCCAGTCTGACAAATCTCTCCATACAGTTTCCTTTTGCCCGTTGGAGATAAACAAATGTACAGTGTCATGTTGCACATAATGATATTGTTGTTGCACATAATGACATTTCCCACGAAAATGTTTCTTTATCGCATTCAGCTCACTTACGAGCCCAAACTTTTGCCACTTCAGATTTTTTATTTCCTGCAGAGTTTGTGACTTACCGCGCATGTACTCGATTGTGCCATCCAGCACCAGGTTCAACAGAGGATCAAAACCCTTCAGGACCCCGCTAGCTGAGAGGGAAATACACCGAATAAAGTTTGCATTAGGCCGTATCAATTCAATGGGAAAGATGCGTTTCAACCGGCTAAATATGTTAGCAATAAATTAGCGTATTATCTTCAGGATTAAGCCTCCTACCTTCTCGTCCTCCTTGAAACTTTACACGAATCGACTTGTCAATGTATTTTGACAGGTCGAAGATGCTCTCCTTTTTCTTCTTATCTTTATCCTACACAGAAAAAGAGGCACATTTGTTTGTAAGTCACACGTAGCTAAGCTAGCCTCACACAAACACTGACTTAGCCTAAGGTTAGCTTCTGTGGCTAGCCAAGTTAGCGAATGTAAGAAAAACTCCACGCTACTTTCGAATATCTCTTCTACGTCTCAGGTCATATTGTGAACAAACAGTTACTGGCTAAAGACGCCCATGAGAATCTTAATGCGTTCAAAGATAAAAAGATGTTTAAATTAAAACGCAAACCAAACGAACTCACCGCCATGTTTTAGCTGTGTGACACGGAAGTTAAACTGTGATCTCAGAAGTGTTCCACCAATCAAATCGTTGAGCGCCTGTAGCTGACGTCATTAGTTTATTGTTTGTTAGTTTGTTGTCTCTATTATTAATTTAATAACAGCAGAAAAGGATTAGAGTTTAATAATCAAACAAGTAGTGTTTATTTATAAGCCACTGTCCTCTCCGTTGTGTAAATAGCATTTATTTTTCAAACTGACCTCCTTTTCCTTGTGTTTAGCCAGCAGCCAGTCAGGGGGAAAGTCTATTAATAACACCAGTTGGTGTGCTGTAAACTAGAACGAGGACGAGGCACTGTGCAGAAGACGGTTGGTGTGGCTGTGACATGGCCTGCAGAGCCGACACTGAGATAAAACCTCAGAGCTTTAAATTCACAGTTCTCTCTGAACAGATAAACAAACTAGAGGCGGACAAATCTGCTTCATGTGTCTCTGCGCCTGATGTAATACCTGATGCTATCCTTTGTGTAGAAGGAGAGAGTTTTTATGTCAACCGTAAACAACTGTCCCTCCAGAGTCCCTACTTCAGGGCTCTGTTTTTTGGCTGTGGCCTAGAGAGCAGCAAAAGGAAAGTGGAGCTACAAGGTGTGAGTCTTCAGCATTTCAGGGTTTTGATGGAACACAGCAAGACATCCAAACTAGCTCTGGACAGAAAAAATGTTTTGGGGATCCTTGAGACCGCAGACTTTTTACAACTGGAGCGAGCCAGGCTGCTGTGCTGCAAGTTCTTGGAGCGTGAGCTACACCTTAGTAACTGTTTGGGAATGATGGCCTACGCCTGGCAGCTGGGCTGCACTCAGCTCTACACCACAGCTCGACAGGTGGTGCTAACACACTTCTCTGCTGTTGTTGCTGAAGAGGACTTCCTGTCCCTGCCTAAGGAGACTGTAGCAGACCTTCTTGCCTGTGATGACCTGGCCATCCATAAAGATGATGTTGCCCTGGACGCCACCCTACGCTGGGTGTCATTTGACCCTAAACGAGAGGAACATTTTCTGGAGCTCATTCAGCTGGTGAGGCCTGAGTCGCTTTCTTTACCATTTATCACTGATCTTTTAACCAAAATGAAAAGCTGTGACCCTAGAGCCAAGCTCATCTGCCTGCTGAATGAACATTTCCCGGCATCTTGGTCAATGGGGAGGTCAATGACGAGGACCAGGGCCAGAGACACCCTCTTTGTCCTAGGTGGACCTCACGATCAGGAGCAGCAGTCACTTTACCAGTTTCACCCACTCAGTGGTAGATGGCAGCACTGTCCACCTTTGCAGAGGAAGAACCTCACACAGTACTCGGTAGCTGCAGTAGGTAATGGTTTGATGTGAATGATAGTGATTAAGATGAGGGTAATAATGAAACTGATGATAAGTGAAGGAATGAATATGCATCATATCTCATGTGGAGTGTGTAAATGCATCTCAATCTGTCTTTCTTCTTACATTAAATGCCAAATAGCACAACACAGGTATGTTGAATACCTTAGAATCATTTATTTCCTAGCGTTACATTTTCTTGATTTTGTGATTGACTCGTTATGCAGGAGACAATGTGGTTGTGACTGGCGGCTACTTCCGGGATGTGCTGTGGTTTAGTGTGGACTGGGTCAGGATATACGAATGTGGGAACCAGCGCTGGGTGGATGGGCCGGCCCTGCAGAAGTCCAGGCACAGCCACTGCTCCATTGGGCTGGACTCTGTACTGTACGTCCTAGGGGGCAGCATGGATGAAGGGCTTGTGGACGATGTGGAAAGGCTGGTCCTGGGGTCGGAGGAGGGTTGGGAGGGGGTCAGCCCAATGGTTAGGGCTGTGGAGAGGGCAGCCACTGCTGCTCTGGGGTCGTGTATCTACGTGGCGTGTGGCCTGGATGAAAACGGGGAAGTGTACGGTGGAATTCAGAGGTACACGGTGAAGGAGGATCAGTGGGATGTGGTCTCCTATTCTCTATTTCCACGGTGAGTGAATTGTCAAAAGTGCACAACTCTTCACCTTTCTTTCTCAACACCAACTATTTCTTTTAAGAAATTGTTTTTATTTTTTGTTTCATATATTTCATTTTTAATTTTTAAATAGCTTCTCCTTTCCATCTTAGTTAGCAGGGTTATTATGTGAAAATAAACCTCTTTTTTTTTCCCAACCCTTTCACAGATATGACCTAGTTGCCACAGAGCTCAACGGCGCCCTCTACCTGTTTGGAGGCAAAGCTTTGCGTTTTGACGTAGAGACAGAGGAGTGGACTGTGCTGGAGGAGGAATGTCTGGACAGGAAGTTCTTCTGTGGCTGCATAACAGTGAACGGCCAGATATATTTGGTCAGCGAGAGGAAGAGTAACAAAGCATTCCCAAACATGGTGCTGATGGATCCTTACATAGACACTTACATTGAGGTTGATGATGCCATACCCTGCCCTGTGCCCCTCCGAGGGTGCGTCACCATGAGAATGGTCGTGTGATTTGACTCAATGAAAATGCATTAATCTCTTCCACATAACACTATTTTTGGTTATGTATATGCGTATGTTAGATGTGTTGAGCACTTCACAAGTAGATTTCTATGTAAGAGGTCATGATTTGGTTGAAGAAAATAAGAAATGAAATAAAAAGCTGTTTCATTAAAAGGAAATCGGAAAAATTGATTGAATTAACACATACTTCAACTGAAAATAAGACAGCAGTTATTCAATAGAAGTAATTTATTAAAACTTTCCAACTGGCCACACAATCAATGAAGCATCCGTGTGCAGTCATAAGTGAACAGTCAAGTGTTACTTTCTTGGAAACTGACATACCCCTGGTTTGATCACTTGATCATGTGTGGTCCCCAGTGCTGTTAAGTTCCTGTTCAGAGACAGACACACGTTTCTACTCTAACCACTTATCTTGAAGAGTTGCTCTCACTAACTTGTAAAAATGTAACACTAGTTTTGGGTAGTGAATGTCCTACTGTGTATGAGTGTACTGTAGTTTGATGGTTTCTGAACAAGATCTCTGTGCTGTACTGTCTAGAGCTAAGCTTGGAAACACTTTACAGACATTGAGCACCATCTTCCGCTGTGTGAAAAATACATGTTAAAATCCAAGTGACCTCTTGTTCCTAGCAGTCTGGTCTAGTGATATAAACACATGCCATATTTTTATTAAAATCATAAAATCCTTACATTTAATCAGAGCTATAAAGCATTTGACCTTTGTAGATTATTTTGCTATCTATAGTATCTCACATTTCCCTAATGCCCATCTGTGTGCACCACGTACCAGCCGCTGCCGCACCAACATTTCAAGCTAAACATTAAAAACCGTCACAGTAAAACCTTTCCAGTGATGGCAATCCTACTTACACACAGAGCTTAATATTAAGTGTTTGTCACGGGAAAGTGTAAAAACATCAGCCAAGGCACAGAAATAAAGTCCAGTTCAGCAAACCTTAACCAAAAAACCTCAATGAGAAATCATGCTGCTTTTCACCATGTTATTCAAAGTAGAAAAACAAACAAAACACACACTCACATACTTGTGGTTTAGGTCCTTATTTTTAGGAGCAGTCATCTTTTTTGGTAAAAGCATCATTCATATCAGACATGGAGAGTGCTTTCTCTACAAGGATACATTCTTCTTTTTGCACCAGGGGGCGCCATATTTCTTCTAAGAAGTGAGTTTAAACCTAAATCAAATCCTATCACAGAAAATATATAACTTTAAGGGACTTATGCAGTAGTCTTTTAGATTCTGTCACAAATTGCAACAACATAAAATGTACATGTTCATAAAAAATAGATAAATGAAGTGGTTAATCAACAGATTTACTACAATCAATAGTCTTTAATAGTCTATGTTCAATCAACTGTACCGTGTATGTGAAAGCAAAGCAAGGAGAGTGAATTACTATTACGTTCTAGCTTAGGTTCGCTGTCTTAAACATATTATTTTAGATTAGAACAGTTTGAATGTGTGTAAAACACATTTTGTTTTCCTTGTTTACCAAAGAATGGATAAATGCATCATAGCACAGGTCTGGAACTTGTATTCTTACGTATTTACAAACTAGTTATTATAATACAATGAAAACAAACAGCATAAACACAAAATATGCAAAAACACATATTATTTGTTGTTCAGGAAATTTCACTCCTTGTTTTGCCATATATAATTTACCAGTACGCAGTGGTATGGGTAACAGTAATGATGGCGTTTCTTCCTAATCCCACACTGGTAGCGCAGATTAACAATCATCTGTGCATCTTCACCTTCTTTTTTTGAAGATAAGCAGGATGCAGACCAACCCTTGTCTGAAATCATCAGTGGACTCCGTGGGATGTACACAAGCCATGTGTGTGTATCATAAGTCAGAAATTAGTTAATCACCAATAGGCAGAAAGGGTAAATAATACAATCTTCTGGTAAGACTCGTTTGACGTGTAAGGAGATTATCTGGCTTTGGGCAGTCTGCTGTTTATGTTCCTCTGGTTGGTCAGGTTGTTCAGGACACAGTTGTTAGCCAGTGATGCCAGTTTGGAGTTGATTGCACCCTTTCTTTGCTCCCAGCTGCACTCGTCCCCTTCTTCCTCGGCCTCCTCCTCTTCATCGTCCACCTCACTTTCCTCATCGCTACGTTCGTCACGCTCCACCTATGAAGAAAACAATGTATTATAAAAACAAACAAGTTTTGGTCCAAAATTGACAGCACTCATTTCCCGTTCCCTTTTAATTTATTACTCTTCTCACCTTGCCCAAGAACACAAATTTGTAGACCATGCGCAGGATGAGATTAGCCCAGAAGATGTGCAAGGCTTGCAGCACTAACAGAAGGGCATTGAAGAAATAATAACCAAAGAAGGGCTGGAAGAATTCCACAGACACCACCAAGGTTGTGTGGATCACTCTGCAAAACAAACACAGTTTTAGTATCGCAAATCTTGAAAGGTTTAGAGCCTTTTGACTCAGGTTTATCAACTCTTAGATAGGGACTTTAGACCTGCTGCTATTAGGTAAGAAACCAGTGATGTCAGGTTAATGGGAGAGAGAATAGGGCAAAGATGCATGAGGAAAAACAAGATAACATGGAGTTGCTTGCTGCAGAACAGAGCAGATCCTTAACAGGTTTAACGTTAGTACACACATACAGGAACTACAAAAACAAGTGCAGTGTATGATGCAATATACAGTATACATATTATATATAACACGTGTAAAAGTTGGGAGAAAACAGAAAACCTATTTTACCTGCATGGAAACACCACCAGCCTCGTCACCAAGAAGACCAGAGAGAAGATGACAAACAGCGAGTCGCACGTCTTCGTCCAGCCAGCATAGTGAAGCATCTTGGCAGACTTTCAGACGAAAAAGTGCCTCTCATTTATCCAAACACTTACATCTTACAGCTTACATCTATGATGAATTTCTACATACAATCCAAGGCTTTTCTCTGATATTGTTCCAGAGCAACTTACAGTGAGTCAACAAGCCTGACAGCCTTTTAGCTACGGGATAGTCTCCCTAACTACGTACTGTACGTACCTTGCTGTCTTGCTTTGTTATGCTTGGCTTTATCAGATAACATCTCTACCGTTCACTCAAAGATTCAATTGACAGAAATTATGACAAAGGAAGATTTTTTGAAAAATGTAAAACAAAAAGAAATACTTCAAAATGAGATCTCCAACATTTAAACCTAATATTATCAAATGAGTGGCAGGACAGAGATGAATTAATTCAGGCAATAAAGTTCACAATAGACTTTCACAAGCCAAAATGTAATTGAATCATAATCTGTAACTATTAATTGTAACAGTTATCAATTAATATTATATAATACTCAGAAACATGTTTGGCTGTGCAGGAGTTACTGGCTGAATATAATTATACGTCGTCCATTCCTGACTTTCATCAAAAGCCAGACGCCTGAGGTCACATATAGCTCTACATATTTACTCAGCTCTGAAATGACAGTGGCAATCGGGATTTTCAGATACTATCAGTGCAATGTTACACCCAGGAAAATCAGCCTCATAAAACCACAATGGAACAATGAAACCATTGTTTTGCTGAGGGAAAAGAACAACCAGAAAGGATATTTTCACCATAGACCATAATGCTTTTTTATGTGCCTTTTCATACCGGACGTAGGTTTATAATGTGCCAGGGTGTAAAAAAAACTTCCGTAATAAATACACACAATGGGTGTATTCAAGGCAAGTTCTCTGTGACCTTTGTGCACTGTTTTTGGCATTTCAAAGCATGTGCGTTAATTCAACTTTCAGAACATTTTAGCGATGCATGTCCGCATTCCTTCTTCTCCAACTTTAATGTGCCCTGCCACACAAAACCATTTTTACTTGCATTTTTTTTTTAAATATGAGGTCCATATATGTTTGTGTTATGTTGTGAATGTAAAAAGGAACTGCAACCTCCTTTGTCAGCTTTGGTCAATGAAAAGAAATAAGCGGAGAAATCCGGACAAATACAAAAGCTGGTCAGTCTGATGTCATGTTGCCTGAGCTCATTACTATTCATGAGCTCGCCCAGTTCTGCTGGGTAAAGAATGCTGATAGCTAGGCTCTAAATTGGCTAGCTGTTAGCCAATCATAGTCAAGCAGCTTAGCTTGTTGAATATCAATGACAACTGGCCCAAATCGAGTCTTCCTGCAGGCTTCCTTTACCACGCTAGAATGGCTTGATACAAAGTAACCAAGGTTTTGTTTTCACAAAAAATGTTGCAGAGTCAATGGTAGAACTTCAGACATTACCACAAAGTAATTAAATATGTGTGGCAGGGCAGCTTTAAAGTACACCATTGAATGAATGAATAACTTCATGCAGATGGAAATTCATGTGATCTTTTACCTCGAGGAGAAAGTCGGAAGAATCGTGCACCAGCATCACCAGCGTGCCAACCCTCACGTAGTTGGCACAGTAGGAGAAACCGATGAGGAATATGGTGGCGATGTGATGAATGACCTGCTCCTTGAAGTCCTGGAACGCACACAGAGACCACACAGTAGGAAGATGTATAGTAGCATAACTAAGTCTTCAGCAGCTCTCCGTCTGCAGTCTTGTTCGTCAGTTGTGTCCAAATATTGGAAAGGCAGATTTTCATGTTGTTTGGAGTGATTTGTGGTTGTGTTTGAAGTTCAGATATCTTTGGTCAGCAGTATGGAACTGTTGGTGAAACCATCTTAGTTTTTTTTCCTACACTGAATTTAGGAAGTTTCCTAAGAAAGCTGCAGGAGCAACAGCAGCAGCAGCAAGCATCTCAAACTGTTTCCTTAAAACACAGAAGCATGAAATTATTTAGTGTAATTTTTGTATTGAACTTAGCAATACAGACAGCCTAACTGAATAGTTTAGAGCACAAGATCCCTGAAAATCAATCAATCAAACTCACTTTTCGCTTGATGTCCACAGAGACGCACAGAAGCAGCGACAAATAGAAGCCCATTTCCAACATGTAATACCAGTAATGAGTCTCGGCCACGGGCTGAAGAATGAGAGGAAGAGAGAAACAATGAGTCCAAATTTACATTTAGTGGTATGTGGCTGAACAGAACAGAAGCATTTCCATCATCCTGCTTATCTGTGAAGCATCATGAAAGCATATTGTACTGTATGTTGAAGCATGTTCAGGCAGCAAAACATCTAAACACATTTTGAGAAAGTCTTGCCAGTTTTGCAAAAGCGTATGTTGTTCAACTAGATGTTCAAAAAGCTACAAGAGGAGAATGAACTGATATTGCAAAGCGACTTGGCCCCTCAAGCATGTGTGTGCTGAGAAAGATCTGAAGATTATTTTTTAGGGGGGGAGGGAGTTGGAGGTAATAGGACCCCCAAATGCACCCTTTGTCCTAAAACTGCCCGGGATTCCACAGGACTGAGCATTAACAGCTTCCGCCTGTGTGGTTGGTTTGTGTGTGTGTGTGTGTGTGTGTGTGTGTGTGTGTGTGTGTGTGTATGTGTGTGATTCCAACATATTATTAGCAAATATACTTTAAATCCCCACTGATGATTACTGGCCAATAGATAAGGTAGTCACTAAGGCAGCCATCTACAGACACAGTTCATCCCAAAGGTTGACCATTCCACATGTGTGTTTAACGTTAAAACATGATTTATAAAAGCATGCCAACAAGTGTTAGGCTATTTGAATAGCTTAGTGTTCTATGCCAAACAGTTATCTAAAAATGCTTTAGACTGCCCTAAAAGTTATTGTACGATCAGTTTATTATGCAACTTCATTTTATACAGTATATGTGGTAGGGGGTCCCTAATCCATCTCTCTTTCAGTTAAGCGGTCCTTGGCATAAAAACGTTGAAGACCCCTGATCTAGAACATAATGCAGCCTGTAATAAAAGTGTTTTTTATTCAAAGAGAGTGGTGGTATACTATCTCAAATCAAAACATAACATGCATTCATAGTCTGCAGCAACACAATGGTAGGAAGTAGACCGAAGAATTTAAAAACATCCTTTCTCTCTGTCAGAGACCTTAGAAGACCTTAGACTAAAAGATCGACAGCAGTGTTGCCTGCAGAGCTGTGATCAGTCAAACTGCAGATACAGAGAGATGCGGCTTTGCATTTTTTCAAGTGTTCTGTTTGAGGCCCCACCTGTCTTCTACACAGGCTAAAATCCTTGTTTTGTTTAGTTCCTCTTAGGTATTGTTTTTCCTACTCACTTTTCTTTTAAAGGTGTTAGCATACATCCCAGTTGTGCTTGAAACAAGATTGATAATGGTATAACTAGGGCTGCATATAGACAACATTTATTGTCGCTACCAATAAATCTGTAACCTATTGTCAGATAATTGATTTTTTACTCTACAAATTGTCTGGAAATAGTAAAAAATGCCCATTACAAGCTCAAAAAGGCTAAAGTAATGTTTTTAAATGGCATGTCCAACAGTCAAAAGATATTCCATTTACAATCACATGAAATGAAGAAAAGGAGCAAAATCTTAATCAATCAATCTACTTATTATTATGACCCTTTTCTGATGTATCTAAATGAAAAGGCAACACAGTAATCGAGAGTAAAATAGCAAAGTTTTTCCTGGCATGTCTGGAATGAAAGATATCACATCAATTTTCTTTCTAAAAGGCTAGATTGTCTCTTGAAATCCTCCCTGATAATGATCAACAGTTCAAATTTACCTTAAAACTTTCATTCCAAATCATGCTATGTCCTACTCACCTGCTTGGGATAACCCCTCCAACACTCTCTGTGATCCCAGAACCACGAAGTCTGGAAGATCAAACAATCATCAGTCTTCACAGGATACAAACTACAGCCTCATAAGCAAATAAAGTTATACAGTGTGTGACTATGACACCATATGGAATTATTAAAATGTGTATATATATCACTACTCACATCCAATAACAAGTCCCATTGTTATTCCTTCACATTGTAATAACTGTAATCAATAAGGAAGGCGACTAAAAGCGACTAACAGACTTACATTAATTAAAGAGCCGAGCCCTGCAGTGAACGACGCAAGGTAGAAGACAAAACGCCAGCTGCACAGATAAAAAATAAACATCAAACATTTTTAAGGGACTATGGTATAAATTCAGTTACTGAATTTGTTTTAGTAGGAACAAATAGAAGAAATGTCAAAGAGGCATGTTGTACAGCAGTACTGTATATTCACATGAATATGAAACGTTTCATTCCAACATGCTGAATTTTAGTGATGTGTTGTGTGTGCTGTGTGTTTAAGAAAACAAAAACTCACGAGGCCTCGCAGAACTTTTTGGTGTTGCTGGGTCGGTCCTGGTGCCTTCTATGTCTGAACCAGGTCTGGATCTTTCTCTGGGAAAGTCCACACTGCTTACTCAAGCTCACCAACTCACTCTGAACACACAGAAACACAAAATACATATTTACACATACAGTATAGGTGCACGCATACAGGGTTGGACTTCATTTTTGCATTTGAGACAATGGCAAATAAATGTTTTATGCTGCTGGCTGCCGGCTCCTGTCTCAATCCCGGAGATGCAATATTTTAAATATAATACGTTGTTAGCAGAGATGGCAAAAGTACTCACTTCCCGTACTCAAGTAGAAGTACAGATAATTGTGTTAAAAAATACTCTGGTAAAAGTAGAAGTACTGATTTAACTTCTTTACTCAAGTAAAAGTAACAAAGTACAGGCTTGGAAATTTACTTAAAGTATAAAAGTAAAAGTAGCCTTGCGAATGACAAAGCTGCCTGGACCAGACAGACGTTACTAGAGAGCACGCTGAGAAGCTACAGTGGACATGGAATAAAGGTTCTTTATATGCCATTGGCCACATTTTAAATGGCTGTCTGCCAACAGGCCTAAAACATTTAACTTATTTATTGTGACAGAGACTGGGACTCCAGGTTAATAAGATTCTGACCGAGTAGCAAGATAGGAATTCAAGTGGGATTTTGTGAGACGTCTGTGTATATTCCCATCCAATTAGATTCAATTTGGTATTGATGACACAAAAATAATAACCTACTCCAGTGAAATTATTTGAAATTTAGCGAGGACTAGATTAGGACTGTACTTAAAGCTGATTCTGGTTTCCAACTTGGCCCCAGGTGTGTCTGTTAAAACACAGACGGAGACAACTTCTCTCTGTTGATGCTTTATTACAATCAAGCATCAGTGTAAACATGGGCGTGGGTAGCTCTGCTATGACTGTGTGTGTGGTATTAAAAGAAATAAATAACATTGTAAAGGCTACCAAACACAATGCATAGGAATCACATATGCTAGTAAATAATAACAATAAACCCACTATTAATTACATTATCTTAATGAGCAAGGACGTTCAACAATCGCCATTATATCGAATCAACAGCCAGGTGTAACCTAGCTAACAGGTGATGAACACAAACAAGCTAACTTTTAAATTTGCAAGAACTATAGACCAATACAACAACAAGCTTAAATAAACTGACAACATTAGTTATACGACTTAAAGAGGCACACACATGATCTCAGCTGACTATCCTCCGGACAGCTAGTCTCTTTTTCTTTTCTCTCACTTTTTTCTCTATGTGACGTGTGCGCCCGCTCGCGGTGTGATGCGCGTGTCCGCGCCGTTCTCTGACATACACTCACAATCACACCTGATAGACGACATTTAGTACAACACTAAAGTAACGAGCCAATTTTGTAAAATGTAAGGAGCAGAAAGTACCGATATTCACGTTAAGATGTAAGGAGTAAAAGGAAAAAGTTGCCAAAAAAATAAATAGTAAAGTAAAGTAAAACTATCTGAAAAATCTACTTGAGTACAGTAACGAAGTATTTGTACTTCGTTACTTCCCATCTCTGGTTGCTAGCCCGAGCTCCTTACTGAGCTCTCTGACAGTTGTGTTTTAACTTTATTACAGGAAAATGCTGATTATACAAGCTGCATATTTGACCTTTCAAAAAGAAGGATTCCTACAATGATAAATGTGCAGTATCTGAACATTTGTTCTGTGCTGACGAGCCTGGAACAAGACTACTGTTCCCTGCTCTCACTTTCTGCATCCTGATCCTTTATTCACGGTTGTGGCTCTGCAAAAATGTCCTAGTGCTAGAGGAAACCTAATTACTTTTAATACAAAACAACAACACTCACAGCTTTCCATGTATTTCTATTTCCATGTGTAACACTCTATATACTCTACATTTGAAGCCAACAATACTGTGGGTGCAACATTTTCTCCTGACTGTGTTATGCAAATGCTTGCATCTTACTGTGCAAATAAATATCGTACTACACTGTCTACTCTTTCATGTCCCTGGAGTTTAGATGGCAGAACAATGAAGGCATCAGCGGCAGCTGCAGGCTAAATGGAAGTAGATTATTTGAAAATAAATCTGAGCACACAGACATACATGCACATGAACGTACACTTGCACATGCATAGGCACACAACACAGAACACAGCTCATTGAGCGGTGCATTTTAATTTTAATATGTCAAGTCATGTGCAGAGCAGCACATGAACATCAGTGTTGCAGTGCCAAATGAAACCAAAAGGATGGTGGTGATTTCCATGTGAACCTACCCTTCTCTGTCTTCTATTCTCTGTCTACACCTGTTTCCTGATTTAGGGAAAATAATAAAACTTTCTCTGCACATGAAACAATTATCAATGAATGTCATTATAAAGTGATGACGTAGTTATTGTGTGAGATGCAAAGGTTATCTAACACTTCTGATTAGCAGTTTCACAAAAGAAAAAGATGGCATAAAAAAGTGATAGTGAGAACAGAGAGCACACTGATGTTGGAGCTGTTTAAAGTCTCTTTATACAACATTCAAAATCCAGTAGATGAGCAACAGCCTCTCAGACCTCTTTTCACTCTACATTTTGGTTTGCAAATGTATGCAAACCTCCATATGTTTGCATTAGAAAATCATGCATTTACCTTCACTGGTCTTGACTATTAGAAACACTATAAGCATTAGAGTGAGGCTTGTGCTGCACAGTCCTGTTAAGCTTTGCATCTACTCTGCAGGTTATACAGCATCTCTGTGGGATAATACAGTAGTTTGACATAAAGAACTGCTTTCAGACCCTCAGACAGTTTGATCTCCTCCCGCTGTAGAGTGTGTTTGTGTGTGTGGGGGGGTGTAATACGAACTTGCAATGGTTGCCCACTGTTCTGTTTGTAGAAGGTCTCCAGCTTTGGGATGGAAGCGGCTTGAATCCTAATCCGGTCCTTCACGTTAAAATGTTTGCTTAATGGAACGGCGATGAGCCTGAGGGGACAGAGAACATTAGAGAAAAGAATAAATGTTTTTTCCATAAAAACTTCAATCTTGATAGTACAGTCAACTGGATTATAATTCCAAAGGGATTAATGTCAGATGACATCAACAGCTGTCCAATGTGCTCCAACCAAAGTTCAGTAAACAGTAATGGCAACAAGTTCACTCATTATGATGCTCCTGACAGCATGTAGAGCCACTCCCATGGCTGTATTGTGACATTTGGCCAGACGGCCTTTGCCATTAGCTGATATGGCATCAAGAGACACTTGATCTGCATGTGTTCTTGTGTGTGTGTGTGTTACAGAGGGAGGGAGACAAAGGGAAAGAAAGAGGACAATGTGAGTATAAAAGCCCTCGGAAAGATGTTTTCATTCATGTGTGTGTGTGCATAATCACATGTGTGTAACTCTACCTCAGAGATAATAATCCCGAAGTGGGCAGGGAAAGAAAGCGTTACACAGAGAAAAACATTGTCTCTGGTTACAGGAACCTCCAACACACCTCGACACACACACACACACACACACACACACACACACACACACACACACACACACACACACACACACACACACACACACACACACACACACACACACACACACACACACACACACACACACACACGGGAAACAGCTGCTGCCCAGGATGATCAAATTAATATACACCTTTTCACCTTCCAGCTGACTGACCTCCACCACAACAACTAACATTTGGACCTCAAACTACTCATACACCCACCACTAACACACACAGGTACATGCTGGTATTCAGCACATGCTGAGCCCTCCTCTGCTAGTAATACATCTGTTGTTACTACTCTAATAAATATCCAATGAAGGAACAAATTAAGCTTTAAGCCAAACAATGATACTAACTGTACACAGCTCATGCCAAACAAGCTCACAAGTTTAAGTTTAACTTTAGGACAGATAATATAGTAGCTGATAAGGGAAAGTATGCAAACAAGTCTCCTATCTGTTTATCCATCACATCACATTCTCAATTCCTTTCCTGCTACCAGCAAAAAGAAGTTAGGTTAACTTTCCTGCCAATTTACAATTTCCACAATACAAGCGTTCCTGAGCCACTTGATCTTTGTTTCAAACAACTAATGCAACTCGTGAAAAAAACCCAAAGTTATTTACGGTAAGCCCAGCTTATTCACCCATACACTTACAAACTCTCACGTGCGCATCCACACATGCATACAACACAACCACCCAATGAGAAACTAAAACCAAAAAAACAAGGAAAAACACTCTTTTTGCCTTTTCATAGACACAAAACAACCCAGCCCCCATATCCATATACTGTACAATACATAGTAAAACATGACATGGCAAATTTATCTCATGCAGAAAAAATTAGCCTGTAATAGTTTATATACATATGACAACCTCACCCCATCAGAACTTCTTTTATTGGTGCAGAAAAGTCGCAAAGTGTGCACAAAAAATATTCTGTAAAAAAGAAAATTTCATACTTGAATGCCATTATGTTTATTTTGTGTGCCCATCTGTCCTTTCCCCTGGTGAATACCCACTGGTTGGTATCTCTCTACAAGAGGTTGTTGTGAATCATCACAGCATCAATAGCCATTCAACATCAGAAACTTGAGTTAAGCCCACCAGCTGAAGTTTGCTTTAAACCTACATCACCTAAAAGAAACCACCATTTTCATAACAGTTATTATCCTCCCTTTCCTCCAACATACACTTGACATTTTATAAGGCCGATCCTAGTCCCTCTGAGAGGAAGAGGGCTTTTCACACAGCTAAAAACTATCCAGTCTTGATTCCTGCCTCCCACTGCATGTCTGATCTATACCATCCATCTCCTGGATCTAATGAAGGGTAAAGGAGCCATTTTGCTGAGGAACACAGGCGGTTTAGCAGGCTAAAAACCAGCCAGTCAACCGGCCACGCAGACAGCCAGCATGACCAGTGCTAAGAGTAAAGACACACACAATGTGTTTAAACATTTGCTTTCACCTGGCGACAGACTCAAGTCCCAGTCTCTGTTAAAGGGGTTATAGAATGCAAAAATAATTTTACCTTGCCATAGTTGAATAACGACAGTTTGGTGGGTAAATAGGACATACATAGTACCTCAAAATCCCATTGACACCTCTATCCTCTGCAAATCTCACAATTTGAAACTGCCTCTGAAAACGGGCAGATGTCAACGAGCCACATAGTTGATGTCAACTATGTGGCTCCTTCTTATTTGGCTCTGGTCTCTATCTTAGTCACGCCCCACAATTTACATAGGCTACACCACTGATCTGAGATCAGGTAGTCTTCTGAATAGGTCGCGCAGATCTCAGAAATTGTATACAAGGTTCATCTGCAATTTCATCACTAAATTCACTTCTGCGACTTTTTATGCAAGAAATCACTATATAGAGGTCAAAATATCAAATATGTGCCGTATTACAAAAATTAATGGCTAATTGTAAATTTTGTCCGACTCTGTGACGGAGTTCAGCGGCCGGCAGCCTGTGACGCCCTATACCCACGCAAAGTCACCGTTTCTGGGTTACTGGACTACCAAACGCCACTGCCCTGACAAAGCTGTTGTTACACCCGCAACCTCTTACCACAGATTCCAGTTAATCTTATAATGGATATGTGTGTTGAGTTATTTAAACGATGGGGAAAATAAACGCCTCTTGTCAGAGTCTCATTGATATAGGAGCTGGTTGGAGCAATGAGAGCTAGCTAGCCTCCTCCTAACAAAACCTCTGAAATTCCCAAAAATTCATTAAATTGAAATCGGACAAAAGTGTTAGCTTTGTAAGACCTTATGGTAGCTGTGATATACATTCCGTAATGAAATTCAAAGTGTAAATATACTATAATCATGCCAAAGGTGTAGAGGTGATCTTTCACCAATGGATCGAATGGGACACATAGCTATAGCTAGCAGCTCCTCCTAACAAGACCCCTGAAATTCACAAAAATGTATTAAATGCAAAATGAACAAAGTGTTAGCTTTGTAAGACCTTACGGTAGCTGTGATATACATGCCGTGACAAAATTCAAACTGTAAATATACTATAGTTATGCTGAAAGTGTACCCGGGGTCTGTGAAAGACCACAATTTTCGTAAAACGTCACATATATGACCTTATTATAGTTGATTTCTTGCATAAAAACTCTCAAAAGTGAATTTAGTAACATAAATAGAAGACAAACAATGTAAAACATTACAGTGTCTAAATTATATGACCTGCTGTCTTGTCTTCACTGTGAGCATGTGTTTGTGTGTGTGAGATTGCTTCACTCAACCAATTAGCATGCAGCTCATCAAAATATTCATGAGCAGACCATATAAGACAGAACACCTTTCCTTTCAATCCAGGCCCAAACAACAGGGTGGCATCAGGACCAATATAACAGCACCAGGGCAATTTTCAGCAAATTTCCACCACACATATTAAAAAACGTACTGCTTCAGCAAGTCAAACACAGCATATGTCAAAGTTAATGATAAAAACAAAAAAGTAGATCTTGAATCTGTGATTTCATGGTCTAACTCGGATGGAGGCAGGTGTGTCTCACCTCTCAAAGACAATTCTGAGGGCTATAAAGGCAAAGGCCAGTGGCAAGGTGTAGATGAGATCCCTGGGTAGAGGGAAACGACCCTCGTCTTCCTTCATCTCAATGTCCTGCCAGCGGATGCCAGGAGGAAGCCAGTACTCTTCCTGCCAAAGCCACTCATTTAACAGGGCCTCCATCCTGAGAGAGAAGGAGAATGTTTCATGTGAGTGTTTGTCGAGCTCCAGAGCAGACCTAACTGTTAAAACATTGATGCCTTATTCATATTGATGCCAATCAGCAGCGGAAACCCTCAAAATCTGACCTTTAAGGGGCAGGGAACAAAGCAGCCTCTTGCATGTTCACACACACACACACACACACACACACACACACACACACACACACACACACAACGTTAATCTGCAGTTTGTTTTCTTGATTTATTGATCTGATTAATTAGCTGTTGGACTATACAAATATCAGAAAATAGGGAAAAATGCAGTCCAAACCCATCAGTTTACGTTATGACAAAATAAAGCAGCCAATCATCACATTTGAGGAGCTGAAACAGAAGATATTCGACATCACGTATTCATTAGTTTAGCAAGGAGACAACAAGGAAAAATAACAGTAGGCTACATTACAGCATAATACATAACAAAATACAAATCACCAGATAAAACACACACACACACACACACACACACACACACACACACACAAACACACACACACACACACACGATTATGTGATTATGAAACCACATGCTCACAGCTGATCGATAGGAGTTTAAAAGCTGCTTCTCATCGCGTCACATTATGCGGCCAATTGATAATAGCGGTACGGATGATAGCGTGAGTAAAGCCTCGATGCAGCCTCCCTGCAAAACCAACCAAAACACCCAACGAGGCACAACCACAGACACATAAATCAGGTTATATATTAAAAACACGGCAGTTAGCCAACTATTAATAATAATCCCATAAAGTCTGGTAGCCACAGGAAGCCTCTCACGTCCCCCTACCGTCGAAAAGCCTGGAGCCGAACAGCCCTTTCATCAAACAGCCTGCCTTTTTAATCACATGTCAGAAACACCATAAAATCGCTCCATCATTGTTACATGACACAGTACAAAAGCGACACGGCGGTTACCTGTCCGCGCTCCTGTGATGGAGATGAGAAGCGCACAGCAGCAAATGACAGAGTTACGCAACCTGCTTCAGCTGTGGGCGGGGAGAGGCACGCGCTGTTTTCATCGTCATCTTCTTGGGTTTTGTGTGTCACCCTGCATGAGAAAAGGCTAGGTAGCCATATCTCACCAGCCAAGACTGCAGGAGCTAAGCATCTATATGCTTTTTAGGTGACCAAGCACGAGGATGCGGGAACCAGGGCTGTGCCGCAGGGCTGTGGAACCCTATTGTTTTTTTGAAGGTTTTTTTACTTTTCCATCGTTCTTCTCTGTGTAAAACTGCAGCCCAAGAGCCTAAACCGTACATGGTGGTGCTGTGCCATTTTCAGGACCGGTCCAAAACTCCGCAAAAACTTCAGCCGCAAAGAATTTCACCACTAGGTGGCGCTATAGCAGAAAAAACGCGTTTGGCCCTATAACTCCCAAACCGTACATGGGAAATATAAAAACCATATATCCACGGGTTCCCTGAACCCTACTTAATCTCATGATATAGGCCACGCCCATTTCCGCCTTGACTTTAATGTGTGAAAAAACACAATTTATTAAAAAAAAACTTTTTCGAACTCCTCCTAGACCGTGCAATGGATCTGCACCAAACTTGGCACATAGCATCTCCAGACCGACGTGACAAAAAGTTGTATAAAGATTTTTTATAGAATAAACATTTTGCATATTACGCACAAACAAATTTGTGTAGGTAACTATGAAAACACCAACTTTGTCATATCTCGGCCAAAATAAATGCTGTCAAAGCCAAACTTTAGATTATTCCTTGTTATGACCCTCTGAGGCTAAAACAAATTTCACAAAAAATGTCCAGGGGGCTCAACAAATACAAAAAGTTTATATCTCATGAACCGCTCATCCGAATTTTACAAAATTTAATGGGTACCATCTAGGGCCACTCCTGAGGCGGTCCTTAGAATGGGCTACTGATTGGTTCAAGTGGGCGTGGCCAATGGCCAACGTTTGGGTTAACCATTTAAACTGAAGTGAATTACTTAAAATTAACAGTGTAGATGTACAATGGGTATCTGACCTGACATACCAAATATTACACATGTGGACCACTAGGTGGGGCTACAATGACGTCAAACATGTTTTTGCCTGTAATGCCTACATTATACATCACACATTAAAACTCTTCACATCCCTGTGTTCACTACTTCAAGCTGAGTCACATGATATAGGCCACCCCCAACTCTGATTATTGATTGAAGATGGGCCATTAAGGGGCGCTATAATCAACGTTTGTTGGTTTTAGCAAAAAACTCTATGCATTTAAATGGGGAAATTTGTAATTGCAATATCTCTGCAACAGTAAATGCTATCAACACAAAATCCGTGAAGAATGTTTGGCATGCCGCCCAGTGACTCTGTACCAAATTTGGTAAATATAAGCCATTAGGGGGCGCTATAATCAACATAGATTGTTTTGGGCCATTTTATCCCTTCTCAGGTTGAGTGCTTCATACGTGATGCTAAACAACACTTCTGATTCATAACTGTGTAACTTAATAATTTAACTAGTAGAAACGTACTGTCTTTTGGAGCTAAAAGCTAACAGTGTCCCCGTTCTACTGATGTCTTTGTGGTCTTTCTATCCCTTACAGAAGGTTTTTTATCCAGCCTAGAAGCCCAGAGTTTTTCGGGGACATTGTTCTATTAACCCGTACTGTTACATGCACCTGTCCATGTTTCCTGACGTTTGCCCCCCCCCCCACTGTTTTGCTTTGGGTTCCACTTTCATGCGCTCCTAGGGTCGTTGGGGCCGACTTGCGCGGGGAGGCTTGGACCCAGTTGTAACTGCTTGCAGTTCTAGTTTCAAATTTACTTTTATTTCCTATTATGCATATTTGGCTGTTATTAATGAGCCATGGACATTTATGGAGAAAATCACAGCAGCCTGAATGATGTCCTATTTCCCTCTGATTCCACTCCATAAGGCAAGCAGAGGGAAATAAATCCAAGTCAGTGATTTCATCAATGATTTCTTTGTAGAATAACTATGCTTGTTTAAAGCATTGCTTTATAGTAGTGCACGAAAAAAAAGGTAGCAATACACTTTGCAACATAGAGAATTGAAGGTGTCATAGAATTATATCAGGATTTTTCAGAATACACACAACAGAAAAGAACGTACTGGGAAGTAATAAGAGTAAATTATTATGTGATATATTTTATTAAGTAGGCTACATCATACAGTACATTTACAACAGAAGTAATAGGGGATATTACTTGGGTACCATTAGTATTTACCAGAATACTTTCAACAGTCATGTTTTTTTCATTACCAATTTATCAAGTTTGTTTTTTGTTTGGTTATCATCATGGAGGAAACGACACGTTTTCACTGTACTGGAGGGATTCAGGAAATTACTTCATATTTCCCGTCTCTCATTTCAGTAATCACATAAAGGTCAGGTTAAGAATGTTATGGTTCAGAGTGGAACTCACATGATGCTGCTTTTCATACCAATCACAGTACATACAGAGAAGAGAAAATCCCACACAGTAGTTTTTTTAGGCAGATAATATAAGCTATACACACTTTCCTTTCTCTTTGTATTACAAAAAAACCTAAGCGTTGAATCCTGATGTTAAGTGTAGATGCACATAGTGATGGGATTTACAGTAATGCTGTATGTGACTGACATTCATGTAATGAAAATCAACAAATTTGACTTCTTATACAGACAAAGTCACCACCTTATACAGTTATATTCCTGGCTTGCTGCTTTTGTCATAAATTGTTCAAACCATTTACTCAAGGGTGTAGATGTAGGTGTAGGAATAAAGAAATAGTGGCCTATAGCCTACCATGTAATGTTTAACCTCTTTAGGTAATAAAGTAAGAGGTGTTATTCCAGGTATTCCCCTTACACTGCCAATGACTGGCAGTTTTATCTCTGCCCAATTTGCTTCTGTAAATGCAATGCAACCCAGTCTCACAGCAGTTTGTGAGATGATCCCATTATTTAATCTAATGATCCGTGTACCCAAACATATTCATGTTGTTAGCCTAGAGGAATCTATAGAACAGCCTGGACAATGAATGCAGGATATTCAGTGTTATCGTAGATCTGTGAGTAGGCCACTGGGAGATTTCTGTCAGCACCACTTCCCAAGTTGTTCAATTTGTGGATGCCAGCCGGTAAATTTAACTTCAGTGTAGTGCTCTGCAGTGCAACAGACCGCACCACCTGTGCCCATAGTTACAATGTGATCTTTAATTTAATGGTCTGCTTGGCCTCTTTCTGTTTGTGTGTGTGTGTGTGTGTGTGTGTGTGTGTGTGTGTGCAATAAAGTTGTCCAGGTGTTGCTAGAGTTTGGACTTATTTAGACTGCTCTATCTAAACTAATGTGTCTTGTTTGTCCTTAGTTGGCAGGGCCTGTTTAGGTCTAAGTGACCATGAGCTGGAGTTGAATGTGATTCAGACAGAACATGTGACTGATGATGCAGCTATGATGGAGAGATCAAGAGAATTTTCTTGAAATTCCTGAAAATATGCGTGACAGGTTCTGCAAGAGGTTAATTACATACTATAGTGTTGCGGCAACCAGTGAAAGTCGACTTACACGCAGTCATGCTCAAATATGCGAATGGAAAGTCTATTTTACTTCCTTGTCATACACTCAGGGTTTAGTGAATTTCCTTAAAGTAAGCCTTAGCAAATCTATTGTATATAATTATGTTATTGATGTGGAATGTATGCTGTCTGGACTACTAGCAGGTTACCTCATTTAGTGGATCAGGCTGGTAGACCCTTAACACACACATACAGATGTCAACATTACACAGGCAATTAAAAGAACCAAAACCAATTTAATAATTGATATTCCGCAACATTTTAAAACAGGAGTAATGCAAAAAGTGAAATTAAAACTTATGGTTTGTAGAGAGGGTTTTGACAACCACTAAGTTAATTTCCTGTTTTATGGCCAATCACAACAACAGATGCACAAACATGGTACAGCAGGTAAGGTGATAAATATGAATTAAATTGCTGAACATACAGAGCACCATGCAAAAACAATTTGGATAGAAATACAGCAAGTAAGAATATACACAGCGTGAAAATGGTAAGCAAAGTGAAACAAGGCTA
>NC_045741.1:21181329-21200779 GCF_008692095.1 Etheostoma spectabile | reverse complement strand
GCGGTGGTTCTTCCAAATGCTAACATTAGCAAGCTTACAATGATTGCTAACATCCTGGTGTTTAACAAGTATAATGTTTACTGCGTGCACCATGTTAAAGGTACAATATGCAAAATCTTTGCAACAAAATGTCCAAAAACAGCAATGTTATATATTTTCATGAGTTGTGTTTATACACTGTCCCAAATGTTTCCACCAAATTTCAAAGCCAGAGAGATCTGTTTTTTTTTTCAGACACGGGTCATTTCCTTTAGTCGCCTGTCAGTGGCGTCATATAACCCTTCACCCTCTACTTAGGCCTACTCTTAACGCAAAACACAGTCACCCAGATGATACGTTCTGGGGTAATTGTAAACTATATAATGTCACAGAAAAACGTTAACGTTAGCTGTATGTATGGGATATAATGCTAATTTAGCCAGCTAGCACACCCTAGTCTGTCTGGCTTACTCTCCCGACGCAGAGACTCAGTCAGGATGAGAGCTGACAACAGCCCTGGAACGAGCTAGCTAGTTACCGTTAGCCCCTAGTCAACCACTTTCCTTATAGCAATCCACCCGGCCTATATATATATATATATATATATATATATATATATATAATATATATACCAATCCAACAATCCACTTTATTTATATAGCACAATTTTAACAACACAAGGTTTCCAAAGTGCTGCACAACATGATCATACGAATAATAGATAACACAATAAAGCACAATATAATAGGTATAATAAAATAAAAAAAACAAAATGCACTAGCGGCATGTGGTAAAGGTATACACATAAAATCATCACTCTACCTGGTGTTAAAAGCCAAAGAAAAGAGGTGGGTTTTAAGAAGAGTTTTAAATGAGACAGAGAGGAGGCCTGTCTAATGTGCAGAGGCAGCCCATTCCAAAGTTTTGGAGCTGCGACGGCAAACGCACGGTCCCCCTGAGCTTAAGCCTAGCTTTAGGCACCGTCAGGAGAGTGGTCAGCTGACCTGAGAGATCGGCTAGGGTTGTAGGGGTGCAGCCGCTCAGAGAGGTAAGGGGGGGCAAGGCCATTCAAGGCTTTAAAAGCAATTAAAGAATTTTAAAATGAATCCTAAAATTGACGGGCAGCCAGTGGAGTGAAGCTAAAATAGGTGAAATGTGTCATACTGCTAGTGCCTGTAAAAGACGTGAGCAGCATTTTGTACAAGCTGAAGACGAGCAATGGAGGACCCGCTAGCCCCCATATAAAGTGCATTACAGTAATCCAGCCGAGTGGTCAGAAAGGCATGGATTACTGTCTCAAAGTTTTGTCTCTGAAGGACTGGTTTAATTTTTGCTAGCTGCCTTAACTGAAAAAAGCTAGACTTCACCACTGCTTTAATCTGGCTGTCAAATTTAAGTTCTGAGTCCACTTTTACACCCAAATTTTTTACAATCGGCTTGCGATACTGCGCCAAAGAACCCAAATCAACTTGGGAGGAGGTCAGAGAAGTGCCACCAAAGACCATGACTTCGGTCTTTTTTTCATTAAAATTTAGAAAGTTTAAGGACATCCAAGCCTTAATGTCCTGTAGACACTGTAGCAGTGGGTTCACAGTGTTAGAATCTGATTTTTTGAGGGGGACATAAATCTGGCTGTCGTCCGCATAACAATGAAAAGAAATGCCATGTTTCCTGAGAATAGAGCCAAGTGGGAGTAGATAGAGAGAAAATAAAAGAGGGCCAAGTACCGAGCCCTGTGGAACCCCACATGAGAGAGGAGCAGTGGAGGACACCGAGTCATCAAAGCCGACACAGAAAGTCCGATGTGACAGGTAGGACCTGAACCACTCCAGTGCTGTGCCACTGACGCCCACCCACTGCTCCAAACGAGCAATCAGGATTTCATGGTCCACTGTATCAAATGCAGCAGTCATATCTAAAAGTACAAGAACAACACAGTGACCAGAGTCAGTAGCTAAAAAAATATCATTAAAAACTCTTAAAAGTGCTGATTCTGTGCTGTGCAATGGTTTAAAACCGGATTGGAACTTTTCGAGAATTGTTTGTTCATTTAAAAAGTTCATGAGCTGGGAATATACAATCTTCTCTAAGATTTTAGAGACGAAAGGCAATCTGGAGATAGGCCTAAAATTAGACAAAATAGTAGGATCCAGCCCAGGTTTCTTTAATAAAGGCAGCACAACTGCATGTTTAAGATTCGCAGGAACTACTCCAGAATAATATGTTTCTTGATTTGATTCTAATTAGATTCTAATATATATATACAGTCTATGGTTGAAACCATCCATAAGATGACATTGACGTGAAATATTTTGTGTTTTAACTGCTGGCTAAGGTCAGCTACTAATTAGAATCAAATCAAGAAACATATTATTATGTTATGCTACGTACATACTTTTACTTAAGTAACATTTTCAATGCAGGACTTTTACTTGTAACAGTATTTTTACAGTGTGATTTTTGTATTTTTAGAGTCTGAATACTTCTTCCACCACTGTTGCCCTATACCCACAAGGCCCAGTTTGCCCCACAAGGTCCAGCTGCCTATCTCTGGGCTCTGCAGGCCTTGAGGTGTAGGGACCGTGGAAGCCTCTGCAAGACCTTTGGTTCCTAGCTGTGTACCCCTCTGTCTGGGCCAACAATAACACGGCGGGGGAGGTGGGGAATGTGCACAGGAAACCAATGCTTTGCACCAGTGGCAGCTCTGAGCCTGGCTTAGCTGAGCTGAGCTGCTGAGGACCTGGCTGCAGCACAGTCACATTTCAGCTGGGGCCTGGGGGCCTCCAGGAAACACACACACACACACACACACACACACACACACACACACACACACACACACACACACACACACACACACACACACACACACACACACACACTGCTTTCCCATGGGACCCTGACTGGGATTACAGTGTGCACAAAAACACACATGCACATTTACCCATTTTTGTCTAGACCCAGACACAGCATACACATGCACATTGTACACACACAATGAATTTCCTGTATTTCATAAAATACAGAACTTTGTTTCTCTTATGAGCACTTATGCATACAGTCTCCTCAACACAAGTTTCCCTGATCTTTTTGTCCAATATGCCCCTGAGCTTTGACACTCCCTGTCATCCCCTTCTCCTGCTCTCTGCCAGGTGTTTTGTCGGCAACACAACAGGGCCTCTGTTCTCTGTTCTCAGTTAATTGTGGAAGAAGTTTTCGCATGCATGCTCTCTTTCTGTTTCCCCTCTTTCCCCATTTCTCTCTATTCCTTCCTCTAATCATTTCTTTCTTGGAGCATTCCTCAAGCTGTCCACTGTTGTTTCTCTCTTTTTTTCCTGTTGATTTTGGCGTCAGTTAACCCTCGGACCCCCAGAGTGAAGCCAGTTAACTCTCAAGCTCTAAGTTCTAAAGACAACAGTGCAAGGCCTGCTATTCAACAAACGCTCTTTCTGATGCCAGGCTAACACAACAATTGGGGACATCCAGTAAGGATGGTGGGCCTGGGGTAATTGGAAGTGTCACTCATGGACAAGGTGTGACCTCATTCCTACCCTGGACTAAAAAGTGATACTACTTTATTCCAGCAGAGGGAACCAGACATTACAGGATCTGCAGAAAACTGTGTATAACGTGTATATTGATAACATATAATAATTTATGAATCAGAGTTTTCTGCAAAACAAGTACTTTTACATTTAACACTTCAAGTAGTACTCACCCTTCAGATGCAAATTATAGATACAAAATGTTCCTCTAAGCACCCTTCCTCTCACAATGTCAATATCTAATCTAGACGAGTTACAGTCTGGGAGCACTTACCTTTAACTGATACATGATACAGAGATTATTGTCAAACTAAAGGCTTTCTCCCTCTTCCCTTTCCCTTTTTTAACTTTAAACTGACTTCACATATTTTAAATCAACATAGGAATTGAAGCACCATCTTCCAGCACACATATTTACTTCACAAAGTCTAGCCTTTTCCGTTTTCTTTTACTGAAATGCTTTAATTCAATAAATCTTGATTGTACTGCACACCCATCCTACATATAACTGTATTGTAAGTTTATTTGGTAAAAAATGAAGTAAAAAAACCTTGAAAGAAAGAAGTGTATGCTTTTAGAATCTGTAAGTTATTGTTATGAATCTGTCAATTTTAATATCTCTATCCTCTGACTAGGGATTTACAGGTAAAACCCAGATAAGGTGCTGTAATTGTATTAGTATAACGTAGTTTACATAGTACATAGCTATGGCTATGGCTTTTTTCTTTTGTTGCTGACAGAACACATCACATGCTGACAGAACACACCACAACCTTCATTTTCAGAAGATGAATGAAAAAAAACACTCCAAGTGGTCGTCTAGTAACTATGCAGTACGCAATATTTTTTTCAGGTGCATTATGTGTGCCAAACGAACATAGGCAGCTCTTTTGTTAATGAGTTTCTGCTGTAGAAGCACGCACACTTGGCCTTATACAACATGTAGGGGTATTCCTGACATTACATGTTTTTGTGTCTGCATACAGACGTGTGTTTGTGTGTTTGTGTGCTTAGTGAAAGGTACATTTCCATCCTTCAAGGGGAACTGAGGAAGTAAACCTAATTAAATTTCAAGGGAGGAAGTTTGATTGTCAAGTATAAAGTCAGCTACAAAGCCTCTCTCACCCACCTGTTTACAGCCTTAATTAACAGGCAAACTTCAAGTCAGATGGAAGCTATGTCATCAGTTGTGTTGAGCTGTGGGTCAGTCTCTCATAGCTCACTCTGGAAGTATGTAAGAGACCCTGAGGTCATAAGACATAACCTTCTGGAGAACAAACCAACGCTGAGTATTGGCATCATTGTTTGAAAATACTAAGACACAGTTTTGTAAGTTATTATTCCTATAAACAGAAGACTAGAGGTGGTACAAAACAACAACAAAGATATGGCATACAAGTTTAATTTATTTGAATTTAATTGGAAGTTTAATAAAGGTGAAATTGCTCATTTTTCGTGCAGGTGTGTACTTAATGTTCTTACTTAATGAGTAAATAGAAACAATGTCTACCCCAAGAGAAAAATGAGTGGTTGAGAAAAACAAGTTACAAAACAAAACCGTTACACAACAACAAGGGCAAGACTTAAATACACAAGACAGGGGGGACAATGAGACGCAGGTGCAACACATAGGGGTGGGGACAGGTGATCACACAGTCGGGAAGATGGACAAAGAACCAGGACGTCAGTGATCTGAAATGAGACAAACAAACAAAAAACAAAAAACTTGACACAAAAGACAATTTGAATTCATTAAACCTGACCCAAAAGTAGAAGATTTTAAGTTTAATTACTTAGTTAAAATAACTAGCATTTAAGTTAGCAATAATATGCCTGTGTTATCTCCTAACATATACCCACATCCATCTCTGCAAGATTCGGAATGATTCAGATTTCTCTTGGCACAAAACAGGTTGCTCACGTCACATCTACGTTGTCAAGCTCAGTTGGAGGCTGCGCAGTAACACTCCCATCACCGGGAAAGTGCTCCTAATAGACTTCACTCAACGCCGTGGAAGTCTACGGCGTCACTTTGTCCATTAATGCGTAAAACAATGAGGGACTCTTTCAGAAAATCTGGCAACCTGTCGTTAGTCTTAAATGTGTCATATGTCAATACCTTGTAACTTAGGTGATAAATAATGTGTACCTTTTTTGTATAGGGTCAGAGAATATTTTTTTCTTTTGTTGTTTTCTGTGCATTTGTTGTTTGTATGTTTGTTCTGCTGGATTTTTATTCAAAATATTTTAAAATGAATAAACAGATGTTTATTAAAAAAAAATCAAAAAGGACAGAAAAGAACATGAAGTGAAATGGAAACATCTTGAAAACATAACTATAGTAGAAGAATGGCACAGTGATAAACAAACCAAAGTCACTTATTGCATTTGCAAGTACTGTTTATTTTAAGAAACATGAAACACAGATGGATGACGTTTTAGAAAACCAGAATGAGACAAGTTGAACAAAGCCAGGACACAGGCGTTTCACAACCTGAATTTTAAATATTTTTTTATGATTCTATAAACATGTTGTTTTATATAATTTTCTCCAATGTGTGCTCAAACAAATACTACTTGAATCAGGTTTGTACACTGGATAATGACTCTGAGGAGACTCTCACCTTTATGCTTGACTTGTACCTGTGTCTACAACCCAACACTTCTGAAATGTCTGGAAAGAGAAACCAGGTGAAGCTGAGTAGTAAACTCAATGCTATTGACCATTGCTTGCTTTCCCAGCTAATGGTAAACCTCACTGATGACCTCCGATTATATCTAGCAGGTGTTTGGCCACTTTTGTTTGGGGTAAATGTCTGTTTCATGGCATTCCTCATCAATGAATGCCATCCTATTTCTTAAGCTACTCAGTTTTGTCCTAGTTTTTGTGTTAAATTCTCAAATTCAGTTTATTTTGAGATAAAATTATTAATGCAATTTATATCCTCTCATCTTTCAGTGAAAGATCAATTCACAAAAACATCAAGAAACCATTTTCAATCAAAATCATAGTGTATTCCATAACAGATTGGGTCATACACCTTCATTTCGACATCTTTACAGACTATATTAGATAGTAGGGATGATTAATGCAGTCAAGACCTGAGATCTCTACTGAAGGTAAATGCGCGGGGTACAGCTGCAGGCAGAAAAGGAATGTTTCTGACTGGAAAAAATTTAACCAGATTATTTAAAAGTAGTTTGAACCACTTAATTCAAAGGATAAGATCGATTTTCTTGTCAACAAATCCCACTAAACCAAAAACGTATTTCTTGTTCTCTTATTTCTTTCTGACTGCCCTACCCTCTCTGGCACACAAACCTAATTTGTCCCTACTGAAGACATTTTTAAAAAGTGAACACAGATATATATTTCGATTTCTAAAAAGGCTCAGTCATTTCCCAAAACCCAGGCATAGATTAATACTCACTCCGAATTCTAAGTATTTTTTGTGCCATTGACTAAAAATAATTCACAGTGCCCAGGTTAATTGTAAAGAAGGTACATGTGTCACCCAGCGCCAAGTTGGGACTCATTAACGTTTTTTGAATAGTTTTGGGACAACGATGGTATGGCACAGTGGAAATAAGCTTTCTGAGGCTTTTGGCTATACATACATGCACTGTATATAGCCAGCCTTATCCTTTGGCAATTTGTGTGTTCTTATCATAGACCGTACGGTCTATGGTTCTCATGAGTTCATATTGTTCAGGGAAAACTTATATTTAAAAACAAAAAAACTCTCTGGAAGCCAGAGAACTAAGGCTCCCAATTTAAATGGAAACCATCACTGCTTGCCATGTTGCAATTGCACACATTGTTCCCTTTAGCTCTAATTCCCATATGAGCTTCATTTGGTTGTAGTTTAAAATAAAAATGTGCCCTCATCCAGAGAAAATCCCCCCTGCTCTCCCAGCAGCCTTTACCTTTTGTTACCCAATCATTCCCAAACATGTCCTTCAATAGTCATCAAGGTTCCAGACCTCATACTAATTACATTAGTGTCTGGACAAATATTTAAAAACGTCATAGACACCCCCTTTAATAAACTCCTCTGTAGTGCTTGTCGCTCTATCTCGTGCGCCCACCTTTATTCCAGCTGTCCTCATCCTTGTCCCTTCACTTTTCATGTCCAGACACGCACAGCTGCTTCTCCCACCCCAGCTTCTCATTGCCTTCCAGTGACATCATTGAATTACTCACAGCAACACATCTTTCATCATCATTTCAGTAATGATTATCATTATCAAACCATCATTAAGGTCTCTCCGTCTGCATCATATTTGGCTAACTTCCTTCCTGGTCAGGAGGATAAAACTTCTATGGGGATGACAGGATAGACTGGGTTTGGGTGGTGATGAAGCATGTGGAGGAAAATGGAAGGGTGGGGGGGTTGGGTTGAGCATACATTGGAAGCCAATGGAAAAACCTTGTGCCAACTGCTGCTGCTCTTCGACTCTAATCATCTAAAGAAAGAGTGTGACAGAATCTGCCCCCTGAAGATCATCTTAATACCATTATCTGTTGTTGTTCTCCTTACAACAGACACATCACTGTCGCTTATCACCAGCTGCTGCTTTGATTGCTGCTTCCACCACCCACTCTTTGTCTTTTTGGTTTTGAAGTGGCTTAAGGAAATAACATACCAAGTCTTTGACATTATCTCACATGTCACGAGCCCAGCCCTTGTTCAAGTAGGTAAAGACTGTGTTGTTTTCACAATAGGCTGCGCTGACCACTTACACATACTGATAGAAATGGTCACTCTACAGCAGCACTCTTATCTAGCATCAACAATGACAGCTGGGAATGTGTTTTAGCATTTACAAACCCTATTACATTGTTTTCATAGCCCTGCTTTATCTTAGCAAGAGGGCAGGACTGCTATGGCTTTCTGTTAGCTATAGTGATGGAAGTATGCACTGTTTTTCTGCCCAAACTAAAGAATGGTGTTAATCTATCAGTATGATTACCCATCTGTTTGGTATAAAAACTAGCTACATGTGTTAGCTGTAAAACTTGATTTACATGGTGAAACAGTACTCTAAAACATATAGGACGGGAGCCAAACTGTATACATGAATGGCATATGATACATTTCAATCTGATTACTGCCACAGCAGTATACTTACTTACTTACTTACGCCTACTACCCCTCCTGGGGCATGGGCCGCCGACAAGGGTTCTCCAGGCACTCCGGTCCTGTGCGATTTTCTCTAGTTGTCCCCAAGAGTGGCCTGTTCTCTTGACGTCAGCGTCCAGGTCTCGACGCCAGCTGTTTTGGGGTCGACCCCTTTTTCTCTTCCCCTGAGGGTTCCAGGAAAGAGATTGCCTGGTGATGTTTGAAGCCGGCTTGCGGAGAATATGTCCTATCCATCTGCAGCGCCTTTGGATGATCTCTTCATCTGTCGGTTGTTGATTTGTTCGTTGCCACAGTTCTTGGTTGCTGATGGTATCGGGCCAGCGGATCTGTAAAATGCGCCGCAGACATGTGTTGATAAATGTCTGAATCTTCTTGGTATATACAGCAGTATACAGCAGGGTAGATCTCTTTCTATGAAATGGCCAGCGACTTCTGCTGAGGTCTTATGTCAGCAAGACTTTGGAGATTTTAAACACTGTAAAACCTCACACCTCTCAGAGAAAACCCTGGACTTGGAAATTACTCTTGCTTTTTTTCCTTGTTCTGCCTTTGCTCAGTTTTTACTCTTTCTTCCCCCATAATGTCCTTGATTGGCCCCTGCTTTAGTTCCTCATTAACATGAACCCTCCTAACACCTAACGCCAAATCCAAAGATGCATAAGGTCTTTATTTTACCTTTCTTTTCTTTTGTTTGAACCAATTCTGGCTTCTTATCTCCTTAGCTCCTCTCCCCTTTCCTTGCTCCATCCCTCCTCTCGTCTTGGCTCATGACCCTTTGCTGTGTGTATGAAACCTGACTGATCCCAGTCAGGAATTTGCCCTATATCTCCAGAGTTGGGGCCCATAGCTGTAAATCACATGACCAGTATGTGGGAACGGTTACAATGAAGATAGCTGGAGAGAGAGCTGACAGAGATGACTGCATTCCTTAGCCTAGTCTTCGGATAAGGGCGATCACAAACACACATCCACAAACTCCTATATTGCTATACCATGGCAAACCGTGACCTTACCAAGGGTCTAGTGGTGCCTCAGTTGTTAGCACTGTCGACTCACATCGAGAAGGTTCCTGGGTTTGATCCCCGGTTGGGGCAGAGCCTTTCTGGTGGGAGTTTGCCTTTTCTTCACGTGTTTGCTTGGGTTTCCTACACCATCAAAGACATGGACGTTAAGTAAAATTTCCCCCCGGCCGCCACCCACTCCTGATAGGATGGGTTAACATGACTTCATGTATGTGACATAAAATAAGAAACGTAAATGTAACTTATTATTAAGCCTTATTCTTGATTCAAATTTAAAATATTTCGACCATGGTCCTCCTCTACACATGCAAAACGACAAACCCACTTGAGTATGCTGGGTGTGTGCTCATTATGAACACGTGCAGGCCTAGGAACCTTTTTGCACTCATACCCATGGTCTATGCCCATACCCCTTTCCCACCAAAATAAGAGCGTATTTGTAGGTTTTTTAAACATGGGGAAACCAGCAAAAAATATGTGATAGACTCCTTTCCCATTCCCAGTATACGAGTATGCTTTCCTGCTTTTGTTTTTTTCTGTTTTCTGGTGTGTCACGATCAATGTCATGAACGCACCAGAAAACATGGCTAGTAAACAGTAGAAAACAGCATGAAGGCCAGAGAAAATGTTATGCTGGTTATTTCTTGTTCATACATGTTACCTTTATCAGTCTCTCTTTAAAATTCAGTGCAGACTAATTTGGAATGATGACCAGCGCTGCTTGTACAGAGACGGACGAAATTTTGTGAATGAGATCACAAAGAGTCGCAGAAGTTGCCACAGCATCATAAGAATGTTGTCCCAAGTGTCATGTCACTACCTGTAACAACTGCAGAGTCATTTGTCTTGGGAATGAATGCCGATTGCAACTTTCCCAAATAAAGACAAAAGCCAGATGTTTGTGTTTTTTTAGTTGATGGAGTTGTTTCTCTCTGAATTGACTCATCTTATTGGATAATCAAAAGGTGACTACTAATGACAAATGTGCACTGACGTACATCATCTGCTACATAACTCTTCTATATCTGTACCCATATGTGGAGTCTTTATTTTATTTAGAGACGCAAAATAGAGTAAAGTATGCTAATCAAGTCAAACAGTGCACTGATGTGGAAGAGACTTTTAAACTGCGCAGAGCACATTCAAACCACCAGCCTTCAACTAGTACCAGATGCGTGAGACCATGTTATAGAAAGGCTTACACACACTTCCTCTGCGAGACCACACACCTCCACAGTCACATATCGTCTCTTTTCCCTTCCAGTTAACATTACAGAAAGTCTTGGGAATTTGATGGCCAAGTTTACGTTGTATTAGGGATCCATTTTAGAAGGTTTTTTTCAATGCTTTGGAAAGGCAAGAATTCAAAGAACCACAAATATGATGAACTGGCAGCTCAGCGGCCTCACAGACTCTCTCAAGAGTTCATTGAGTCTATCAGCGACTCAACCAGACATAAAATATTGACTCTCCCAAATCCTGTATTTCCTTGGTGTTGGGCTGTCAGAGCAAACAGCTGGACTGCTACAGCAGCGTCTTTCATCCTGACCGACCACCCCAAGGCCTCTGTCTGCTTGTACACCTACAGTACTGCTTTCTCCATGTGGGGGGGCCTCAACACTTCAAAGTGTCCTGTTTGGGAGCTCCAGTGGGGTGACAAGCAGCCACAGCCCAGCTGAGCAGAATTGCACTAGTCTGTGCTAAGAAAACACATGTTGGAGACTGGGTGTGAGCAACTTCTGGTTAAAGTGAGTGAGTGAGTGAGTGAGTGAGTTGAGTGAGTGTGTGTGTGTGTGTGTGAGTGAGTGAGTGAGTGAAAATGACCAATGCACATGAAATAATAAATATAGATGATTGTGAGTAATCTAGTTAAGGAAGGAACTGCATCTGTGTTGTGTTTGTTATCCTCCTTTGTGTTGTTTAATTTATTATTGCCAAAAGGAAATGCTATAATGCATTCCTTTTCGTGTACCGTTACTTCCAAATTCTTCAGGCTGCGTGCACACTTAATAAACATATACCGTACCTGGCCAAATAATCAGGTTTTGCAAATGGAAATACAGCTGTTAACAGAATTATTCTAAATCACATTGTATGAAAAAGAAAAGCAGGTTTTAGCAGAAAACTGAATCCAGATTTATGGACTTTGGCATTAGAAGTTTTGTCTTAATATCTGAATAAATAGAAAGAAATGTTCAAATTATTTGGTTGCTGTTTGACAAAACTACTGAATGTAGTCTTAAAGGAATAGTTCTACATATTAGGAAATATACTTTGCTTTCTTCCACTGTCTGTAAAATATGAATCTACAGGCAGGAGACAGTTAGCTTAGCATAAAGACTGGAAGCAGGCCAAGAAGTAATCCTGCACAACTGTTAGTAACACGGCACTTGTCATTTTTAAACTTGCTGTATGTACTTGCTGTGTTTGTATGGATTAAACAAACTAGATACATATTAATTTATCACCTAAATAGCCATTTCCCCCTGTTTGGCTTTATACTAAGATAAGCTAATCGGCTCCTGGCTGTCATGTTGAGAGTGGTCTTGAGCTTCTCTTCAATATGTGAAAATTACCAAGCAATTCCTTTAAACATAGTATGTAATCACCATAATTAACAAAGCCTACTCCGTCTTTTCCAGTATGCCTGACGATTTAGTCTGAAAGTAGTATGAAAGCCGGGTAAACATGGCAGTAGATAAGTGCATTTGTCCTTTGAGCAACAATATCGCTGTGACCTAGATGGACTAAATTAAACAAATGAGATAAAAAATACTGGGTTTGAGCAAAAGAGGGAGAGAAAAACAGACACGGATGGTAGTATCACGATGTAGCAAACACAGCTGGCCACCTGTGGCTTTTAACCCCAAACTGACCCTCAGAAAAACCACTATGGTAGTGACCAGGCAGCCGTGTATTGCATGTGTTGGACCATTTGTATACATTAGCAGTTCAGAGTGTGAACATTGACTCATCATATCTTTAGATCTCCCTACTTGTCAAACGTATGCTCTATTCTGTGTTTCTACACTACCCCCCCCCCCCAATTCAATTCCCCTTTTTTGGGGTTTGTGTAAAACTCTTGGGTGGTCCATTGATACACAGCTTTAACAGACCTCAGAGCGTATGCGTGTCTTACAGCAATAGAGGTTTGACCCTTAACAAATGTGTCACAGTCAGTTGCAGGAAGCAACAGGATTTGTTTGTGTTGATAGAGGGACATGACTTCAGTTTTCCCATAAAGAGGATACAAGAGGAATTTTCTTGATTTGTTTTATTGGAAAATGTATGGAGTATGTTTTGTTTTTGTATTATTGTAACATAAAGTGGCAATTCCTTGGAACAATCCACCTCATGACATATTTTATACGTCTCTCCACTCTCTTCCCCTCTTTCTCCAAACACACTTACATTACAGATCTGCACCTCCTTTGCTATCGTTGTCACCACCTCTGTGATTCCCCGTGGAAAACAGCTGCAGCCAAACAAGAAGCAAGCGTGAGACAATGGCAGGAAGGACTGCAAGGATGGATGAAAGGTGAAAGGAATGCTGATAGGCAGGTAGGTTAAGAGGATGTTCCAAGTATCTTAGCATCTGTTGCCCAAACCTCTAATGATCACAGTGCAGCAGAGCAGACTGGCTGCTAGCTGGATGTCCTGTTCTCCCATTTGTCCCAAGTACAACTGCTTTACTAGAGTTTCACACTCATAAAAGACTTTTTGTGGCTTTTCCAACCCAATCCATTGACAACACAAGGACGCACTCTTGTACCTTTACTTGTACGTGCACATACACAAGCTTGCACTCAAAAACACAAGTGGATGTGCAGATGCCTGGCAGTGGGTTGTTGTGCTCAGGCAAAGTGAGGTGAAGCAGGACTTTCATGCTATTCGGCCGGATCATAAACTATTGGCTTAGTAGGTTGGAATGATACTAAAACGAGAACATGGTTCAAACTGCTTGAAGGAAATTGTACTTTAAAAAAAACGGAAACCACATGTGCCGAGGCGCTACAAACGAACACACGTTAAGGCATTACCAAACAAACACAGATTAATTCGTCCTGAACGGACATAACACTGACGATGTCCTTTTACTTTGAAGATTAGATTCCCCTTCGCTGTCTTCACCTGTTCTGCAGACAGCGAGCGAATATTTATAGGTAAACATTTATTCTAAGGTGACAGAGATGGAGACGTCTTTGTAATGGGAGACGTAATAATAATAATTGGTCAATCTCGCCTGCACTTATTGTAAGGGTGATGTGTTTAGACTGAAATTTTACTTTGATTGAGTATTTTAATTTTTTTGGGGTGCAAACCTTTGTAGCTGCCAGTTTAAGCTTTGAGAGTGCTGAAGATCCAATGCCACTGCTGGGATTTAGTTTAGGGATTCTCTTAGGTTGCATTACTACAGTATGAAGCTTTTACTGCTTCTTCTAATTACTCATATTTGAGTTGTTCCTGAGTATATACTGTTAAGGTGGGTAAATGCTACTTAAGTACAATTTAAGTTATTTGTGCTTTACTTAAGCATTTCCAGTTTATGCTACTTCACACTCCGCTACATTTCAGAAGACATTTTTTACTTTTACTCCACTACATGTATTCCACAGCTGAAGGCCATGCGGAACACAAGTGTGCAACGTTATTTCAAATTGTCTTTTTTCATCTACTTGCACAAGAAAATAATTTGTTCACAACATTTGTACATTATTGATACAGCACTTTTATCAGGTTAAGTGTCTGACTACTTCTTCCACTGCTGAAGATCCAACAATTTGCATGGATACATTCAATTGGAAATTAAATATTAAATGCTGACTGTTTAATGAAAACAATGGTATAAATTATAAATGCTAAATTCACATTGAAATGAAAGTTAAGCAGGTGCACCTGGGTGCAGGTCAGATGTGTTTATGTAAGAAATCGAGGAACAACTGGACATCAGGTCATCACAACATCTGTCTGTGTTGTTTATGTTAACAATTTGGTCACCACTATCCACCAAATTTGCACTTGGGTCCTTTGCCACAGGACTAATGCTGAAATCATCAGACAGATTCAAATAACAGCAAGATGGTCTCTGGGGCATTCGGAAAAATTTAGGAAATCTAAATAAATCTTGACTTTTTAAATGTTAAAAACGTAAACTTTTTAAAACATGAAACCACAGTAAATGGGCAAATTATGGCTTCACTAAAATGAAGATGACAAAGGCACGCCAAAGTGAAAACATTAAGAAGAAGGGAGGAGGGAGATATCAAAGTTTTTTTACCATTTCAAAATCCAGACGCCATTTCCTGTAGCGCTGCCCCCCCCCTTCTCAAAGATTCAACGAGGGTGGGAGAAGGTGGAGGCTTCATTTTTCACCCTTTTTCTTTTTAACTCGGTGGCTTTAGTTATTTTAAGAGGATTACTCCTCAGTATGAACTGCCTCGTAGTTAGGCTGAGCTTTGGAAATATTCTTGGAGGGGTTTTATTGGAAATAAGATTAGTTACTGAATTTACAGTAAAGAAGGTTTTGAGGGTTTTTATCAGAAATTAGTTTAGTTGTTGAATTACATTAAAGTCACAGTCACATTTCTTAAAAAAAGCATGTAAATTTGAATGTATTGTATACATATTTGGTTACTTTTGTCTTCACTAGCGCAGTTAGAATGTCAATTCATAAACTGATTTTAAATTGATTCTATTTAATTTCGTGACCAAAAGTGATGAAGAATTATTTTTGGGATTTGATTTATTGAACATGCTTGATTGGTAGTGAGGGGACATAGGAAGGTATTTTATGGTGAAAACCACCGGGGGTTTCAGTGAATATTTCTACATTTCAGGATAAAGAGAAACCATGTGACTCTTAAAATGTTCTTGGATATGAGGATGGCAAGTTTACATAAGTGTTCGGAGATGACTGATAGCTGGATTTTTTTTCACCTAATAACACTACAACCTCTGTTTTTTTTTCAGTTTAATGATTCTCCATCCATCTGTCCTGTCAGTTTCTATTCGTTCTATCGGAAAACATACACTGGTTTCCGGGCTAAGGGGGAGCTGGGACGAGGTGAGGTAATTTCTTAGTGGTCAGTTGCTCGTCGCCTGGCAATTGGCAGAGACTCCTGGACGCTACTGGTCCAAGTCAAGAAATAATTCAACTCATTCTGAGAAATTATCTCTAGTTGGATTTTGCCACCTCTGGACAGAGCAAGGTCCGCTGTTTCCCCCTGTTTCCAGTCTTCCTAAGCTAAGCTAACAGGTCACTGACTGCAGCTGTTGGCTTTTATGGACTAATACGAGAGTGGTATCGACCTTTTTTTTTACTCTACTTGTTAATGACTGAAATGACAATATAATAGTGTTATAAACTGTCTGATAAATGGAGCCCCTCGTCCGTCACAGAGCAGCCATAACATACATGTGAGTGGAAGGGGAAACTACCCCCCTCCTGCAGTCAACTTTACAGTTGAAATGACCTCACCTCGTCAAAGTCCCAGCTCCCCCAAGGTTTAAACAGGAAATAGGAAAAACACCACCCCTGCCCAGCCCCTGCACCCATTATTTCACTCCCAAAGAATACATCAAAATTATAGAAAAAGTAAAGAAACCAAAAATGAAAGTTGATAAAAAAAAATACAGGCCTGTCTGTGGATGTTAAACACAGTGTGTACTTGTAACATGAGCGAACATGAGATAAACATTTGGTCCTAACCACTGTTGTGAATTTTAAGTCTGTGAATTCCAGCCGTTGTTTGGATTCCTCTGAGAGGGGATGTTTTATGCTCCTTTGAAAATACAAAAGACGACGCGCACATCTGAAAGCCATTAGCCCCTCAAACTGTTAGCAAGCAGTTTAAGGATTCTTTCCGCTCTCTTGGAATCTTGCTACATTTCTCTCTTTGTCTCTTTCTTTTCTCAGGGGCCCCAGCCTCTGTCTTTTGCAGTTACAAGGGTTATGGAATTTCAAAACTCTTCTCCAGAAAGTTCATGGCCCACTAAAACCAAAATCTTGCAAACATCAGCCGTATCAAACACATCAACCATCCCTCTCTCAATGTATGTTTTAACAGTCCATAACCCGTGGCTGAACGAGCTGTGTAGTTACAATGCGCTCTATCTCTGGAGAACAACATCACGTGTATACCCGCCTCTTCCTCTTCTGGTTCCCACAAAAGCGAGCAGCAGACATGTGAGGCAGGTCTTCCCTCCTCCTCATCATCCTCTGCAGGCTAACCTCGCATAAATGGACCAATGTGTTTGAGTGCTGTTTTATGAGATCACATATTCTCATCCTTCCTTGAACACTGCCATTCTTTGTCTCTGCTCATGTTATACTTTGAAGTTCTACATTCCTCTCCTACTGCATCACCGGGGCAGCACAGCTGCACAAGGCCAGGTCTTTATAGAGCCAAGCAGAACAGCGCTCTGGGTAAGGTGAGGCAAGAAATGCCTGCCTGGTAAGTCAATGATGGAAAGAAAATTGGAAGAAGAGGTAAAAAGGGGGTACGTGTATTGGAGAGGGAAAGGAGAAGGGGTTCAACGGAGGAAAAATTAAGTCAAAGGTTATGGGTTGTTCCTTTGTCCCGCATGTTAGGACAAGTTCTTTCTATCTATCTATCTATCTGTCTATCAATCTATCTATCGATCTATCTATCTATCTATGCTTGAGGTTTCCCACTTTATGGGGTTTTGCGTGTGTTTGTTTGTGTATGTGTGTTTTCATGTGTCTTTATATTTGTGGTGCAGGGATCATATTTTCTTCCGCCCAGAGAAAAACCACCAGCAGACCACAGGATTCCCAGCTGGGATCATCTCTAGACCGAGTCACACTCCACCCTGGCCCAACAGGCTTCAGCCACAAACCCCAAGACCATGATGACACTACAAAACCAACCTCTAATCCCTTCGCCCCACCTTACCACACACACACACACACACCCATCCACGCTCCCATGGCCTTAAGGTTACCCTCTGCCAAATCATACTACAATCTAAAGAGACGGAGAATGAATACATTCAGTGGGAACTGGGACAGTCAGTGATGTACACAAACAAGAGGATTTGATTTTTTCCACTATTTGAGGGAGAAGTTCCAATGAGCATCATCATCATTGCCTCATTTCACTTGCTTAGCATACAAAGAATGAAAAGAAATTTTCCTTTCTTTAACCCTACAGATTCAACCAAGAGCTAACACTACAGCCAAGATGAAGCCTTCAGCTTCACCGCATGTATAAGATGTGTGATTTCCAAAAAGTCTATATGGAATATTTTGCATCAGACCTAATGCAAGCTAGTTTAGAGCTACTCAACACCTTATAAAAGCAAAAGTATTCAGTGCGCTCAACATTTTACATCTTTTTTAGAGTTGTCATATTTTTAATTGTTTGTCAAAACTTCGTTATAAAACATTATTACTACTGTTATTGCCTGTGGGAACCTGTACACAGAATGAATAATGACCTTTAGCTGGGTTATGTGTTACATCATAAAGGAGAATATAGCATTGTGCATGTAATTCATGGGTTAATCCCTTAAGGACAACTAGAGCTACAGTGTAATACATAACCATTGTGTAAAGAAAATCAAGTTATGGAAACTTAAATTAAATTCTTTAACATAAACTCTTCTTGCCTCCAATGACCCACATACGCAGCCCTGAGGACAGCAGTACAGTGTGACTAATTCTGGCCATGAATCTCTCCCTGGTGAGAGGCTGTCATAGAAGTGATTTGGCTCAGTGAAGGCTCTACTGGCTGGGCTAAAGACAGTCTGAAAGCCCCCATCACCCAGCTCTGATGGTCTCCCCTGGTACTTTTTTTTCAGCGCTGGGATCTCTCCCAGACAAGAATTCTGCTAATATACAAGTACAAGTGTAGATGAAAGGAGAAACAATTGCATCACGACATGCCAATGACTGAAACTGATCATCAAAGCTGACACAAAGAATCTGAGTTAGGGGTGGGACTTAAAAGCTTGGTGGGTTTTATGTATGTGTGTGTGTGTGTGTGTGTGTGTGTGTGTGTGTGTGTGTGTGTGTGTAAAAGTGTATAACTATGCGTTCATGTGAGGACAATGAAATCCTCATCTGGTTTCTGTACTGGCTTGTCATCTTTTATACCACTAGTACAGTGCCCGTTCCAAATGCCGATTGCTTGGCCTGAGGTTTTGCTGCTCAAAACTGTCTCCAGAACCGTTGTAGCTGACCCCAAAATTACTTACAGAAGGACCACAAAGCAAAGGGATACTTCACCGATTAGCAGTGAGCTTTGTATCAGTAGAAACCCGGGAGTATTTTTGAATACTTCCCTCCCTCATGTCCCCTGAGACCAGAATTCGCTGTATTGTCTTTCTGAAAAAAAATCTGATATGGCAAAAATTGTCATTTAGAGTCATCTGAGGCATTTTTGCCCAGAGGCTATGGACCACATCCAGCTAGTTCCGCATGTTTTCATCCCGCCCATAGCAGGTGGGACTGTAACTACCTGATGTGAATAGAGTGTAAGCCATCTTGAAACCAAGCTAACAGGCTATGGTTCTCTGTAGAAAGCTAAGTAATTAATACACACTTTAGTAGGCTAACCACGATGGAGGAAGGTAGTTTTGAAGATAAGCACAAGTGGATTTTGAAGATCCAAACACCAAGTTCATTGGGTACCCAGGAAACCTAGTGTGAAGTATATTCGATAAATGGTTTAAGAGATTTTTCACAGACACACACACACACACACACACACACACACACACACACACACACACACAC
>NC_045741.1:21179716-21181319 GCF_008692095.1 Etheostoma spectabile | reverse complement strand
ACACACACACACACACACACACACACACACACACACACACACACACACAGATTTATTAGAGATGACAGGTACAAGAGAGACCCCAAGCTCAACTGAGCCCCTGCAATACTGCTCTCGCTGGTCCAGGCACATGTAAAATAATACAATCTGTACGTGTAAGATGAATGGCTTGCTTTTACTGTAACAACGTGAGCCGATGTAGTCACCACAGCGCTCACCCCGAGTCTCACCAGGATCATATATGGAATATCAAGAATAAAACCTGACAATACAACTTTTTATTTTAAAACATCTAAACATGAATCCAGTGTGCACACAAAAACGTCTTCTCTTCTACCTTAACGACCACGATTGGAAAAATAAAATCACAAGTGCACATGGTTTTTGGGTCATTTCAGAAGCCTGCTCCTCAAGCCATATGTATTTACTTTAGGTCGACATGTGGCATGTCTGTTTGTGTGTGAGAGTTCACATATGTGTATACAAATGTGAAAGCTAGAAAGAAAGAAAGAGATTGGAGACAAGTCAGTGAGGAGTTAGAGGGTAAGAGAAAAATTAAAAGTAAAAGTATTTCCCCAGGCTCTGAAAGTATAATGCACACAGACAGTGGTGTGTTTTTACTGTAGCCAGATCACTTTCTTGGCAAAATGTGGTTCTATTTAAAGGGGAGAGGGACTGCTGTGAGAGAATGAAAAAAAGGACACATACACACACACACACACACTCACACATGCACGCACGCACACACGCAAGCACGCACACACACGCAAATTAGCTTGAAACTCCTTAAGGCTCTAATTCTTTGTTCCTATCTATCCCAGTTGTTCATGATGTCAGTTTAAGACTGCTAGACCCCCTAAGAGCTTCTGCAGCACAGTCTGTAGAGAAGAGGAAAGAATTGACAGATAGTTGTGTTTTGATGTGTGTGTTCGTGTGTATGTCTGTGTCTATGTGTAAGAGGAGAATGTAGCAATGCTAAAATCTGATTTAATGGGAATTTCCCTGGTTAGTTTCACTATTGTTTTCATGTGGTGAGTGGTGACAACACAGTTGAACACTCATTTATCAATGAACACAATGTGGAAAAGTTCAGATTTTCAAATAAAATTTAAATGCATCCCCTGATTAAAAGCGGTTTTACATCATCTCTTGTCCGGAAATCCCAGTCCCCCACACTTACTTTGGTAAATTAGCATCATGCTAAGGTAGAGAAAAAAAGTATGTTGCACATGGTTGTATTTACCCAATGTTTGTTAATCTTTTTTTGATTAATTTTTGGGGGCATTTTCAGCCTTTATTGTTGACAGACAACTGAAGACATGAAAACGGAGAGAGAGAGGGGGAATGACAGGCAGCAAAGGGCCACAGGTCGCTGTCGTACCCTGGCCCGCTGCGTCGAGGAGTAAACTTCTATGGGCGCCCGCTATGCCAACTAAGCTATCCGGGTGCTCGGAATATTTGTTTGACCAAAGACAATACACACGTTAGCCTCCCATTTCCCGGGAGCGTTCATGTTTACATAATGCCTTATTGTCTAAAAACATATTTATGACCCCTATCTAAAACTGTGTGTTTGTGTGTGTGTGTGTGTGTGTGTGTGTGT
>NC_045741.1:21179260-21179706 GCF_008692095.1 Etheostoma spectabile | reverse complement strand
GTGTGTGTGTGTGTGTGTGTGATTGTTTGTTTGTGTGTGAACTCTACAGAGCAATCAGTGAGTTCCAAAGACGGTGAACCTAATTTATAACAATCAGTGCTCTACTTATGAGACTACTTATGCCCTGTCTTTTGTTGTCTGTTGTCTGTCCTGTCCCTTGTCTGTCTTAAATACTCTACTTTAAGTAGTAATTGCACTTTATGTATAGTTTGTTATGTGTGTGCCCTAAAATGTAGCCTGTCTCGTATGTCGTTTTTATATAATGTTGTTTTTTATAGGTTTTATATGTGTAACACCACTTGTCCCACGGTGGAATGTTGTTTTGTACATGATTGAAATGACAATAAAACCAACTTGACTTGACTAGACTTAACTGCCCTCTGTAACTGGTGGGAGTGGCTTGAGAGTGGCCTCGTAGGGAAGCAAGGCAAGTGCATTTTGGGAGT
>NC_045741.1:21158006-21179250 GCF_008692095.1 Etheostoma spectabile | reverse complement strand
CATCCACATGAGCCAAAAATACATTTTCTGGCTTTTCTCGGTCCAGAAAGCACCAACTTCTAAAACATTTTCACATTTCTGCTACATAAATGACCCAACTTGAAAAAAATATTCATCTTTCCAGCAGTGAAATATCCCTTTAATATGCAACCCCATTGCATAGCCCACTATTAGCTATTTCTCTCTAAAATATAGTGTAGTTACATGCTATCCTGTATATGTTAAGGGGTTTACCACTTTTAATTACATTAGTAATTTTCACAGAACAGCCTGCAGACTAAAACTAATTTAAAGTGATAACAACTAATTATTTTTTTAAAATAGAGATTTTGAAACTCGCAAGTTGAAATTGTAGTTGGAAATTTGCAAGTCAAATTAAATTCTTCATAAACACTCCTGTGTGGCTTACCTTAGGCCGGGTTTGAACCCACATCTGGATGTCAGTCAACATCATTCCCCACTGGACCTGAGAGGGAACAAACATCACCTTCTTCATCCTGCAGAAAAACAAAGTTTGTCTTTTCCCGAAGTTGCCCCTTAAACTTCTTAAAAGTGCTTATTAAAAACAACCCTACTAGGTTGGTGCTGTCCCCTGTGACAGGAGAAACATACCGAACTGAGAAAAAAAAAGAACTTTGTGCTCAGAATAAAAATCTTTGCTGTCAGTTTTATAACTGTGAGCAAAGTAGGAAAGACATTCACAGACTTGAACTTCTGGGATCAATTACTCAATAGCGAAATAATATTAGATCACAAATTTTACTTACTAACATAGTAAGGTTAATAATGAACTACAAATAATTTTTCATCAAAACAAGCCGTCCTCCAACCCGGAGAAATAAGATTGGTCTCTAGTAGCAGCCGGCGGTACTTAGGGACTGTCAATAAACTACAAAAAATATCAATTAATTTAATTATTAAATGAGGTAGTGTCACCAAGTTATAATTGAGGTAAGTTTGGAGACACTACCTTATTTAATCATTAATTTAATAGATGTTTTTTGTGTCGGTGTAGAGACCAATCTTATTTCTCCAGGTTGGAGGATGGCTTGTTTTGATAAAAATGATTTAATATAATTTCCCTATAGAGTAATTGATCCAAGATGTTTGAATCTGTAAATATCTTTCTAACTTTGCTCACGTTGATAAAACCAAGAGCAAGGATTATGAATCCGTATGAACAGTTTATTAAACCGAGAGCACGGATTATGAATCTGTGCGTACAGTTTAGTTTTTTTCTCAGCAGACCCCAGGGGGGCTCAGTAGAAACGTGTACTTTATATGTCTTAATTAATATCTGCAGAACAACACAGTGTAGACGAAGGGACATTCGCCTTTTCAACGAGGTCATCTGACAATTGTAGCCCATCCAGAAGCCATTTTAATCCATCGTGCAATCACTGTGTCTTTTTAACATAAATAAATAAATAATTAGGAATCCAAAAATAAACTTTGTTCCCTTTGCTCCGCGACCTTTGGACCCATGGTCTTGTCTTAGCTTTAGCTTGTTAGCAGAGAGCTAGCTCTTTATAAAGAGGCTTACATTGTCTTCGTAGCCCTTCCAGAAGATTAGTAATCTGTCTGGAGAAGACTTTTTGGAGATGTTGCACAATCAAACCAGAGCAATAAATCCATGATTGAACTCATCTTTTTGTACAAAAGAGCCATCTATTTTTTGTTAGCCAGCTGGCATCTTTGAAAGTTATATTGATTGACAGCTTCATTGACCAATCACATGAAGTAATTTGCTCATCGGGTTTGCTCAGCGAATAGAGAGCCCTTAGAGGAGGACCGACGGCAGAAGGAAGCTGGAAGCTGAAATAAGTGTGTTTTGGCCTATTGATGTCAAATAGTAGACAGATGTCTTTTGTCCGTCAGATGTTTCTCTTTACAACAGCTCATCAAATCCCACTAAAGTAGTGGAAATTCTTTTGGGAAAGTAACTCAAATTTGCCGATAGATGTCAAACTAGATTTGCTATATCAACAGGTTAGCAGTCTATACCCTTGACTTTTCACTTCTGGGATTGCCCCGTTAGCACTGGAAAATCCGCCGTATGTCCTTATTTTTGTCCGGATTCTAAACTTTGTGGATTTATGATGACTCTGGTTAACTGCTCCTTAGATCTCTGCAGGGTAAATCCAGACAGCTAGCTAGACTATCTGTCCAATCTGAGTTTTCTGTTGCACGACTAAAAAAAATTTGAATGTACACACGTTCCACCAAAACAAGTTCCTTCCCGAGGATATTTTGCAACCGCACCGGTGCTCAATGCAGCGTTTAGTGCTGCCCATTATGATTGTGAATGGTTTTAACAAATGCCAATAAACCAGAGCACATTTTCCTCCCATCCAGGAATGCTGTGTGGACTAGCCAGACCCTCCTCCGCAGCGCTGTGGAGGGAGGTCTGGCAAAGCGAGACTAACAGTTTGATGATGGTTATGGTCAGATTAAGACTATTTTTAAATGAAATTAAAGTATATTTGAGTACCTATGGTCTTCGACTGATGCATTAACTTGCATTATCTGTAACTGTAACAATGCACATACACCGCTACTCAACCTTTGCTGTCTCACTTTATTTAAGCATAAAGAGTCTCCTTCCTTCAGCTACGCTAAACCCTTTTTTGATTGAGAGTGGTGAAATCAGTGCAGTGGGCAGAAACATTTTAGATGTGCTCAGCTGTCCTCACCAATATACCACCCAGGTGGTCACTCTCTCTATGTGAACTTCCTATCAGCAGCACTTGTGGCAACAAAGCACAAGGATGTGTCAATCACAAGCACCAGTGGGCTGAGGCAGTAAATAGCAGGACTATTTGAATAGCAAGCGTAAATTTGACACACTGTGACAAAGTAACATGCTCTTTATGCTCTGCTGTTGACTTCATTTATACACAGACTAATACATGGAAGTGTGTCGAGCTAAATAAGACTTCCCGTTTATTTCTGCTAAATGACCATAAAATATGATAACTAATCGCAGTCTACTGATATTTTTCTTCACAACCCATCATGACCTCTCCACCATTCAAAAGATAACATTAGTCATTCTATTGATTTGTCATTAGTAGCTCGTTTTCCCCAGCCTGATGTTATTGCAAATGCTGCTCACAAATCAAAAATGAAAAATCAAAGATCAACTACTCTGGTGAAACTCTCATCTCATCACTGAGGTAGCCTGAAGGAGTGTTTTTTTTGTTTTGCAGAGTGATGATAGTGAAGCCCTGTTAGCCACAGTGTGAGGGTTTAGCTGCTTGGCCCCTGTTATAACAAGGAGTCTTGAGGAATGTGGGTTTGTCCTGCAGTCCGTTACTACCCCCTCTCTCCCTCTGTCTCTGCCTCACTCTTGTGTCCCCTCCCCTCTCCCAAACAGGGCATTTCCCTAACTTTTCTCTTTTTCTCACAAGGCTATAGTTCAATATTCCATTGTGGGGCACATATCCTGTCTCAAATTCCGACACTGGGCTCCTCGACGCCAAGGAACTCCAATTGTTGCAAGGTATAGTGCTCATTAGTGATCTGTTGACTGCAGTTCAATGAAGTTATCAATAGCTTTGATTGTGACTGTTGTTTCAGAGGACCGTTGTTTCACGGGGATTATCTATTTGTCCATATCTGTTAGATAGAAGGGGCTCAATTTATAAGATTTAGATGCAGAAAGGTGAAACAAAGTTTAAGGTTTGTGTCTAGGCGGCTGAAGTTGCACTTTTTTTAACCGGCTTTTTGAGAAAATGCATGGAGAAAAAACCGACAGACTAGTCACGTTTTACAGTTTGGTTGCTCGCCTTGTTGGAGTTTTCATATTTTGGTATGAACTTTTCTGCCCGGTAAAGTGGAATAAAATGTGTGTTTCAGCGAGTAGGAGCTGATGTTGTGTTATTCTCCATTCATAAAGTTGCGGTGACCTGAACTCGTTTCAGTGCTGCAATAACCAGATTAGTCTCTCTGTCAAGTTGCAACTGCTCCCATGGCTGTTTTATAGCTAGGCTACTTCGCAAGTGCGGCAGATGGAACCTGAAATATTTTTTTATAGGTTACTTTATGGACTTTAAGTTTGCTTCTCATAGTGATTTTATTCATTAAAGTAAAAACCTATTTAACGGTACCAACTGGTTTTGCATTTCTTAATATTCCCTTAGGAATGTAAAGACATGCTGTGATTTAGCTTCTCAAATCACTCTGCGATTAAAATTAGTGTCAGATAAAGGACATGTTGCGCACCAATGCTAATTGAATAATTGATACAGACTGCTTTACCTGCGTTATTCTGACAGCAGGGTTGGAGAAGTGCAGCAGAGCGCCCACTCGGTAATTGATCAGGCATTTCTTTTGTTCTGCATTGATCCCGCCTCCATTCACATCTCTTACTCAAGCAGCTAAAGCCAACTTTTTTTTGTGTGTCGTTTTTTGTATGGAAAAATCTTTTGTTTTTTAATTACTCGGACCATAAGACGCTTAATACGCCCTGCTAAGAGTTTACCACTGCAGTTAGGCTAATGCACCACCACAAAGTATTATTGTCAATATACATTTAAGTAGCCTACTTTTATATTTCTATGCCCCTAAAAATTATGGGAATAATTACATGCAATTGTGTTAACATTGGTATCTTTTAATTTCTATGTCTTCCTGTCTAGACCCTGTCTCTGCCAGCATGTTTCTTTTTCTCTGCATGCTAAAGTGAATTCACTGCTCATCCATCTCTCAACTTCTTTTAAAATTAATCAGTGGGTCAGTGGGATGCAGAGCCATATTTCTTTTCTTTTCTTTGTTCAGCCCATAAATATAATATGGCTGTGTCTGCTGCGGTCATATATCACCAGGGGCCCACAGTTGGCTCTTAAACCTGTGGTCCATGAGGTGGAGAAGAGAAAATAAACCTCATGGCTGTCCAAAACAGTTTGGCACTGGATCTTTTTCAGTTTGATCTAATGAAGTTAGGACACGGTTGTAAGGCTATATAAGCTATGCATGGGGTAAGCAAATCCAAAATTGAGGGATGTTCCCCTCTTTTATTTATATCAAACATTTTTCAGAGGCCTAAAGGGGGCAATGCAGTCTCACTATTTAGAGATTATTCAATTTATAACAATTTCTTTGGTTTTATTATAATCCTTCTTAAGAACCCTTTAACTGATGATAAACATTTAATATTCAACACACTGCCTGTCTCTCTAATCAGTTTATGACTTCTCTCTTTGTAGTGTGTAGTCACTACATACAGTATTTGGTGTCTGTGGAGTGATAAACCACTTATGAGAGTGCTTTGAAGTGCAGTATAGTGAAAACAGATTGCTGAAAGTCAGGCTTTAAGTGTCTCTTCTATTTCCTTGCATGCTCTTCTTTATTCACCCCCCAACTCATATGTTTTCTCTTTTCTCAATATAACCACCAAGCATGTCACAAACACAAAAATGAAATCAGTGAATAATTCAATTGCAAACCATTTCACAAGAGAATTGTACTGTGTATTGTTGTTCACACATTTTTAGGGTTGGAAAATACATGAGAATGATGTTCTGGTCTGTTAGAGAAATGATTCCTAACTAGGGATACTTGTACCCAGGGGCGTTGTTTGGGAGGTATGTGGAAAGATCAACCAATTAACTTTTTCAGTAAGCTGCCAATCAACTTGAGTCAGTTTTAACACGATAAAATGACATGTAGCAAATTGAGAGTGGATGGAAATTAGTTACTATGTAAGCAGATAAGTTAGTAGCTAAAAGTGATGAAAAAACAGCTGACGTTAACTAGTCAGGTCTTTGCCAAAGGTAACGGATAAACAGCTGAAACTATTAGCCAAGAGTAATGAATAAACAGCGGACGTTAACTAGCCAGGTCTTTGCTAAAGGCAACGGATAAACAGCTGAAACTATTAGCCAAGAGTAATGGATAAAAAGCTGAAACTATTAGCTTAATATCACGAATAAACAGCTAAAGTTAGCTAGCCAGGCCTTGGCTAAAAGTAAAAGATAAATAGATGAAACATCTAGCCAAATCCTATTAGTGGGCTAACTCACAAATGCAGACAAAAACAACCTGATGATTCAATTGTATGAAATGATTTTACTTTTTATTTTTTGAGATTATCTTCATGGGTATTTTGGGCCTTTATTTTCACAGGACAGATGGGATGAAAGGGGAGGGGGGGAATGACATGCAGCAAAGGGCCACAGGTCAGAGTTGAACCTGCGGCTGCTGTGTAAACCTCTACATAAGCGCGCCCCACCAACTGAGCTAACCCAGCCTCATTAAATTTGATTCATTTGATTTTGCCCTGCAGCTCGGTCTAGAAACCTGCACGTTTAATTCTCCTGCTTCAGTTCGCAATTTTGCGTGATCCAATCATAAACTGGCTTATCTACCTGGCGTGCTATTGGCTGGTTTAACAAAATGACGATAGAGAAGTGACCAAGCAGCTTCTTGTTTACATTCAACATAGCGTCCACCCAGTGATGCCACGGTCAATTCTACGTCACCTTGACCGTTGGTCTGATTGGTTGAATATCTGTCCAATTGAGTCATTTGAACTATGCCTGTTGGTCACGCCTCTTGTGCAGGCTCCCCAGACCAATGCTCAATCTCAAATCTATTGAGCTTGGCTTGGTCTGGTGATAGCTAGACTACAATGCCTGTTCAAAACGTGCAGGCCGATTGCTTGCAGCTGTCTCGAAAATGGCTCATCCAAACAATATCACATTTGACACTAAACAATACACCTGCCAAAAGAAAGTTGCATCGACCAGGAATGCTAGAGTACACGCTTTATTTGCTAAGAGTTAACAGCTATTTGGAACCAGGCTATTCCTGGGAGCAAAATAATTCATTCCGAAAGTTACACCTCTAATGTTGAAAATGTTTGAGTTTGCTACAATGTATTATCTCCAGTGTCTCTTTCTACATCTATTCTTGAATGTATTGTACTGTATCGAGTGATGGAAAGAGACCTGTATATAATAATAATAATAATAATAATCATAATATGTAACAAATATATAATATATATGTATAATAGGGGTTCCCTCTCAGTATGCGGTGTGTACATAATGCACTACTAATGAATATGTCCATTAGATGTCAAGAGCTTGCACTCCACCCTGCATTTCTTTGTGTCCAGCAATACACCTGCCAAGTGTGAAGTCAGTTGGATGAACGGCTGTTAAAAAAGTAAAGCATACAGACAGAGACTCCATTTTAATTAGACAAACACATTTGAAACATGGCGCTGATGAAGGAGTATATGAGCTCATCTGAGAGGGCCGTGGGGGTACGTCAGACAAAAAAAGGTTGGGAACCTCAGTGTAAGCTTAATAAGTATTTCTTAGTTTTCATCTTCTTTCTTCCTCTGTCTAGCCCCTACTCTGGAGTGCACACCTGGACTTTTGATCTGGATCCTGGATTAGTTCCCTCTGCTCAGCCTGGGTCCATACGGTGAACAGACAGTCAGAGAGAGTAAGAGGTAACATAGAGATACGATTGGAGGGATAGCCAGACCAACCAATGGGATCAGGGAAGCTGGCCCAGGTGCTGCTGGGATGGGCGGCAATGTGTCTTACAGCGTTCCATGTGGCTAGCGGAGAAACCGGGAATGGACCATACCAAGCCAGTCGCTTCACCGGCACTGTGGACCAGAAAGAGGTGCAGCGGGTTCGACGCCGTGGCCAGGAGACACTGAGAGGGTAGGGATGACAATCTGTGTGTGTGCATCAGTGACTTTGGCAAATCCCAAATGAGCAGCAATGCATAATACATTTTTGTATTGATTTTAGTCATATTATACTGTAAAAGCTTTCATAACAAGACTTTTGAGAAGTAGAGAAGTGCATTAAGTTTGGTTTTGTACACACAACTCAGAGCATTTGTAGATGTATCTAGATAAACTTTAACATACAAATGTCTTTCCTCTTTCTGCTTTCCTGGCAGCTCTCTTTAAACAGCTTTCCTTTCTGGGCTGGGGCCACACTCGCCTTATACCAAATTATGCTGCTGAATACTACCACATTGTTTTCTCAAAAACAGCAGCAAATGTTCGACCTTAACAGGCTGCTTGCCACACTGAAATGTCCCAGTGTATTTACAGCAAATTGACATTTTTCATGGGAAAAGAGGGAAAAAGCTCCTTTCTATACATCTCACGAGGGGATGATGAGTAAAAGCATGACCCAAATTCCACTGAGTGTATTAGTTAAGCTGGAGAAAGTAGTTTAGGGCTGAGATTGCTAAGTGGAGGCAGAAAAATAGTGTGAGGGTGTGGACACATGAACATACATGTGTATGTTTTTAAATGTGTTGTTCATTTGAGTGTCTGCATGTGGGGAGTATCCAGTGAAATGAGCTACAGGGATCACCTCTTACCAGCAGCAACCCCCCTGTCACTTTTCTCTCCTGCAGTCCAACTCTAACCTAAACCATGAATCTGGGTGTGGGATGTGTGTCAGTGCAGCAAAGAGTTTTCACTGTATATTTAGCCACTTCTTGAAAAACAAAGGATGTTTTGTTGGGCCCCATTTTCAGTGTCTGCATCAGTTATTCCAATCAGACTTCCATCTGTCCCAGCTTATGGTTCCCCCGGTGCCAAGCCACAGGAAATGAGGTATTCGTATCACCCAAGGGGGGTATGAAAAGGGGCATTTGTTTCACTGCTGTAGGTGACAAAGCAGTAGAGAGAATAACGGAGGGCAGGAAAAAAAGGAAAGAAATAGAGTACATGAGGAAATGAGAGATGAGATGAAGAACAAATCTGTAGCAATAGCGTCCTATAACTGGTGTTTTTTCTAAAAACAAATTTAGTGACGATCCCCGCTGCATAATAGAAATAGATTTGATTGCCTTGTCACTCATTTTGGTTTATATGGAAGGCATTTGTCCATGTTAAATAAAGAAAACCGTCCCTCTGCATTTAGACATATTTCAAAGGAGCTGTTTGTGCCAAACTTTGAGCGAGCAAAGTCCTTTAGCATTTTCTACTCTAATGTCCATTGTACAGACACCATGACAGAGTTATCCTGTCTGATCATCAAGTGTTCATTGAACAAATGAATGAGGTCATTGGCATTGAACCCAAAACATGAAATAATCTGTCTGAAGAATAATTTGCATTCACAGTTTGTGTAACAGACAGAACATGAGGACATGTCACAAAAGGCTGCAGACTTTTTCCATTACATTGTTAAGTCTTGGAAACACTACTACACATAATGCAGTGATACCTTTGTGTACCGAAGTAAATAGGTGAAGAGATAACAGCATCTCTGAAACTTGTTAAGGCTAAAAAGCTCTATTTGCACCCCGGGCTGCAGACCAGTACGAGCACCACACGCTAAAGTTATTTGACTAAATGTTTGAGATCTTTTAAATTATTTTCATTGGATTTCTAGGTGTTGCCTGGTAACTGTCACTTGAATTATTCCGAAACTTAAAAGCACCTCCCATTTGCTGCGGCAGGCTGGCCAAAGCAAATAAGTCTAATGTGTTGACGTTATTTTCAGTTATTGTTAGAGTGTTGGTTGAAAAAAATCACAGTTAATCTGGAATCGGGAAATTAGTCATCTACACTTGAGAATGTTTCATCTCTGGACAGAGGCCGTAGGGGGTAGAAATCAAACGATGAGTGAGTAGTACATGTTTTGGCTTTGTGTAGTGAAAGTGAATTTTACAACGACTCATTTACCCTCAAAAGAAATCCATGCAAACCCTGGTTTGTGTCTTACTGTAATGCTTTCATCTAAGCCTTGCAGAAATCACAGTGGACTGTCAGTAACTCAGTATTCTGGTTCTCTGGTTCTCTGAGTGGGAGATGGAGGGAGGTTAGGTTAATGATGGTCATTATGCTGGCCTTGGGCTGGGGTGTAGTGTTTATTTGCTGGCTAGAACTCCATATCCCCTGGTCTGTCTCTGGTAGGGCTGGGTCTGATGCTGACTGACTCTGATTTATTGGCTCTCACCACACTACAGCCTGGCATGAGTCCACTTAAGAGCAAACTGATCAGATCTTAGGTTGGCTGGCTTGCTGGCCTACGTTACCCGATGGATAACTGACCGTCTGGTTGGTAGAATGAGAGAAAGAAGGTGTAAGACAGAGACCGAGAGTTTTTGCTTTCTTATTTTTCTCTCTTGCTGTCAAATGCCCTACCAACTAAAATAGTTGAGAATGCGTTGTTTAATAACATCTGTTGTACGCTAGAGTTAGAAAACAAACCTTCTTAACTTGGCCCAGCTTTACCAAGCTCTGCTGAGGAGAGACGCCTTGGATGCTGGCTAACTTGGCAGACAGTCAGACCCAAAGTAGAGAAAAGCGTAGCTTTCAGCCACTCAGTTCCCTTTCAGGGTAATGTCAATACCACCCCGATGGCTTGGATGGGGTCCTCAATTTACAGTCTGCCATGGCGTATGCCTAATTTGAAACAGAATGAATGCCACAGGACAAACCTCTTTTTTATCGCAGACATGCAATATCTGTGTTTTCAGCATAGGGGAAGGTACAAAAAGACCCACAAAAAGCTCAAGAAGAATTTACATTGGAATGAGTGAACAATTGCCAGTTTCTTTCTTGTTTTCTTGTGCATTAGGTTCCAGTTTAGGTTCAGTGTCTGCATTTTGTGCTCACTGTGTGTGCAGGCTACAGCCAAGCTGTAATGACTGGGCAATCTGGGACAGCTGATTGGCATGTGGTCTGTTAATAAAGTGGATTACTGTCACACTGTATGAGAAGATTTAGCCATCAGTCTACTTCCCACATTTGACGTCTCTTTCCACACTGACATACACACCATAAAAACATTTTGCATTTGCACACATTAAGGCATTGCATGAGCTTATTTGTGTACATCACTGTATTTCGTTTACAATTACTTCTGCTAAACATCTCGTCGTTAAAACAAACACTACAATAAACGTGAATCCTGTTTGGGGTTTGTGTGGTTAACCACAGTTAAACTTATCCTATACAACTGTATCCCTTGTTGTCTGTCAGCAAGGAATGTCATCACAACACACACCACCATATTGATTTACTGTACATTTTGTATCTGTCCATCTTTGTTACACTGCCAACAATCTCTCACTTATTCCCTATTTATCTCTATTCCTCAGTTCAATTCAATTTTAATTATTTTAGCAAGACAATACTGGAAAGCTTATTCATCTATCAATATGTTTCTCTTGTTGCTCTCCCAATACATTTACTTGAGTAATAAAATGAAAGTACAGCTTTCATCTACTCACATTTTCCTTCATTCACTTTTACTTCACTATATTTCATACTGAGTGTGTGAATGAAACATTAAGTTGTTACATTTGACAAATGAGGCTGGCCAGCTGGCTGGTAAGCTACGAAGCTCGCTTGCTAGGGGGCTAATAATTTAGCAGTGCAGAGGGTGCAGAGAGAGGAGGTCTATTCTGGTCTTTATATTAAATTTCAAGGTATAGGATATTAGTTTATTGTTAGTTTATTTTGTAAAATACCAGGCAGATGACCTTTGACCTATGGCCAGTACGCCGACACACACATGGATATACAGACATCTGACTTGGAGTCTGAGCAACTGTGAACTTCTGGTCTGTAGTCATTTCCCATGCCTACACCATGCTACCCTTCCTAGTAGGTCAGTGGAGGCCTGCCTTGACCTTTGACCGCTGTGGATTCCTGCATGGCAAGAGGACACTCAGGCTACAGCTGCATGACTTGTAGATTTTGCTGTCTTTGCAAAAGCAACAACAAAGACACCACAAAACTCAATTCTTTCCAATTAACTATTATTTTCATAATCAATGCGGTTTATTTTCACCATCACTTGATTACATTAGCAAAAAATGCTTATCTGAATTTTCCAGACGTCGATGTGACTTATTCATATTGCTTATTTTATCACACCAAAAGCCAAAGATATTCACTTTACAAAGTTATATGGCAAAGAAAAGCAGCAAATTCTCACATTTGAAAAGCTGATACAAAAACAATTAATTATTAAAATAGTTTTTTGTAGATCCATTTTCTATTGATGGATTAATCGACTAATTATTTTAACTAATTGATTGCATTTCTTACAAGAGATATCCATTGTAATACCCAACATAGTTTTTGGCCTACTTCATTTTTGAAACTCTGCCTCCCAATTCGACTTCTTCATTCTTCATATTTCCCCTTGGATGAGGTGGCAGCTATTTTCCTTATATTACTATTAATGGCACTTAATGAGCGATGCACGGACCGGGAGGCAACTTTAAAGGCGGCAACATGGCCACAGAGGAGTTAATCTCCTTTAGATTAAGCCCTGAAAACAGTAGGACATTTCAATATTGAGGAAAACCCCTGGGGCTTAACCTCCGTTTTCATGGCTGTCTTTCATTCTGTTTAACTTCAGTTCATCCTCTAAAGCCTCCTCTATGTGATAGGAGACCAGGCATTGACCTGGGGGAAAGAAGAGAGAGAGGAAGAAAAACAAACCAGAGCACCTCAGGGTCAAACCCCTATAATCCTTCATATAATGACCTCCCCTAGGTCTGTAACACTGGAAAATCTTCAACGCTTTGTGGAGAAATAGATCAGGGGAGATGTTGTGTTCACTGCTCATTAAGTGCTGGAATGCCGATGTCTCCCTCCATGCATTTCAAAAGTTTTTTTTTGGAGCTCAGTTTGGTTTGTGTGATTGCCCCAGAAATTCAACCCCCACTAAGGGTCTGGCCTCTATTTGCTTATGCTGCTCCTTCGATTCCATATCACTGTTTTCCGCTCCCCACTCTTCCTCCTCCTGCTTCCTCCTCTTCTCAACATAAACTTGTTTTGCTTTCCATCCCACTGATCCCCTGTTGTTTTCCCATATTCCTGTCTTCCCTTCTCCTAACCACCATTCATCTCACTCTCTATACACTTTCTCTCTAAAACCTTGCGTTTCAGTTTCTGTGAATCACCTGTTTGCCTGTCCCTTACACATCAGTGACTATTCTGACCTGGACACATTCAAATCATATATCCAAACCTACCTCTTCAGATTAGCCTACACCCTCTAATATTATTACATTTGACCTGCTGTTATTTGTTGGTTTTATCGTATCACTTGCTTTTAAAATGCTTGTTTTTTAATGTGTCTGTTTTATTTCTTCACTTGTTTTTAATGTTCTTAACGTACTGGTTTTATTGTAAAGTGTCTTTAAGTACTTTGAAAAGTGCTATACCGGTACATAAATTAAATGTATTATTATTTTTATTATTATTATACAACTAAAACCTGTACATTTGTGTTGCACTCTGTGGGCTATTTATACATAAAGGTCAGTTTACTTATCATGGGGCGTTCCACTCAGCCTGTGAAAATTGGTAAAAGGTCTTTTGTGGCTCTGGATTCAGCTTTGCAAAGTCTGAAAAAATAACTGACAACGTCATCGGAGTTATCTTGAGTTAGGCTTGTAACTCCTTATGTTTTGTTGTTTTCCAGAGCACGGCATCGTACGGCTCTACTCTAATCAGCTCTTTTTGGTTTTCCATTAGCAAACGTTGTAGATAGTACCCAGTACTTGTTTTGGTACCACCTCGGTAAAGGTTCCAAGTGAGCTAAGATGATATAAGAAGGTGAAACAATGCAGATTACTGATTGGTCAGAGAGAACTGTCACTAGCACAAAACAGGAATTCCTGCACAAACCCGCCATTTTTAAATAACCAAGCTACCGTCAATAGCTGTCACAGTGTTTCTAATTCACTCACCCCAGATAAGAAAAAAATGTCAGCATGCAAAACTACGGCATACACTACGACGTACAATTGACGAAGTTCAAAAAGATGAGTACATTTAACAGACTGTTGAGTTGCATCATTGGAAGCATATTAAAAGTCTGAATATCTTTAAGAATGCCGTCTTTAAATCTGTCTCTCAACTCTATTGAAGTGCAGCACAAAATCCCTGATGGGTCCTTTTAAAGGCTTGATAAATTGTTGTCTTACTTTACTAGTCCTTGGTCATTTTAAAAACACACTAATCTAATCTAATCTAATCTATCATTACTTTAAACAGTCATAAATCATGTCCTGGGTTCAGAAAATTCAGACTAAAGAGATGTGATCATGGCAAATGACTTTACCATGAGCATCCGGATCAGACTTTATTCCAATTAACCAAGTTGTGGCCCTTCAATTCTCAGTCATGCCATTGGCAAATGCAAACAACTAACCACCAACGCAGATGACCTCAGATATACCCATCATTATACGCTTTGAAAGGTCACTAAGGATATCATTAGTACCACCACATTGTTGGAATCCCTTCAGCTTGTTAAACAGCTTTATCCAGCTTCTTGGGGTATTTTACTTGAGTGCACACACACTGACTCACGCACACTTCCTTATAGTATATCTGGATTTTGGTTTTGGGATTTATGCATGTTGGGACTTTTAAATAAACTGAGTTAAAAGTAGGTGTGTAATTATTTACGGAAGATAAAAACTGAAGTGTTCTTCACATTAGTTTGTAAGTCAGCTGCAGACCTCAGTCCTGCTGGATGTTTGTGTGTGTGTGTGTGTGTGTGTGTGTGTGTGTGTGTGTGTGTGTGAGGCCAGTCATCTCTAGATGTGGTTAAGCCATCTCCTCAGAGGAAATATTTGTGGCTAACCTGTCAGGCTAATCAAGTGCTCCATAAGCTGTGATGACTCTTGCATCTGTCAGACAGGGTCAAAGTTCATTGCAGGCTCTCCACCAGTAAGAATCCAAACTGAGGGAGAGGGGCGGACAGCAATGGGGAGCAGCAGGATATTTGCCAGAGGGAAGAAGACAGCCAGGCATGGAATTTGGCAGAAAGGAGGACTTTATACATCCTGTCCTATTTAAATTCGGCCTTGAATAAAAACAAAATGCTGCTCTTCCTTGTAGGTCCCTTGCATTTCCTTCACGTTCTCCCTCTCTCCAAAAATATGTCCATCCATCACTCGAAGAGGATTTGTGTCAAAGTTTGTTTTGTTTACTTTAAATCCTAAGTCAAACTGTGTGTATTTGTTTAGGGATTTCACCATATTTTGCAATATTTTTGGGAGTTCTGGGTTAGTAGTGAGTTTGTTTGTTCTTTTATTTTTGTCTCTGTCAGGCCCAATGTGTGTGGCTCTCGCTTCCATTCATACTGCTGTCCGGGCTGGAAGACTCTGCCGGGAGGGAACCAGTGTATTGTTCGTAAGTTCCACTAACCTTAAATCCTCTTTAATATGATCCCACAGAGCCAAGTGGAGAATAACTCTCCTCTCCACTCTTCTCCTCTCCTCTCCTCTCCTCTCCTCTCCCTCTTCCTATCCAGCAATTTGCAGGAATTCATGTGGCGATGGCTTCTGTTCCAGACCCAACATGTGTACCTGTTCAAGTGGCCAGCTCTCTCCTAGCTGTGGGGCAGGAGGAGGAGGTCAGTAACAGTGCCACTCATAACACACTCATACAGTGACGGAAGCTTCATCAAACAAACCCCATCATAGGGAAATATCATAAATATAACATTACATTAATATGACAGTTTTGTCAAGCAACTTACATCTCTTTGCCCATCAAGTACACACATAAAAAAACAATTTTGGGTTCAGTGTCTTGCTCAAGGACTCTTTGATTTTGGGACTCAAACACCAACCCTACAAGATGGTCAATCAATTTACATTATTAATTTTTTGTTTAAGAAATTTGTATTTGCTGCTTTTATGTATTTTATGTGATTATAAACATTTTATTATTAAGTTTATGAGTCTTAGTTGGATAAAACAAGACACATGATGATATTAGGAATGCTCGGTAAATATGCTTATTGGCTTTCTGGTCGAGCTGGATGAGAAGATCAATACCACTCTCATTTTATGTTATACATTGGGCTACAGCTAGCAGCAGCCTGCTAGCTTAGGTTAGCATAAAGCAGGGCTGCCAACTCTCACTCATTGGCCGTGAGACACACGCATTTGACTGGTTTTCACACGCTCACGACGCCCACCCCCGATTTCTCACGCAGAGTGTCAACCCGGTCGGTTAATTCCTGATAGATGAGTTTATCTATAGATTTATCTGTTAGCCACTAGTTGTGCTTCAGAGACTGTGAGGGGTTCAAGAGCGCTCCCTGTCTGTGATTTCGAATTGTCGCAAACTGAGAATTTTTTTTTACGATCCACAGGGCTGCCACTTTTCCCAAAACCTGGGTGGATTTGGGGGGGCAACCCATATTTTGCCACGACAAAGCAATTTCTTTGGGTCTTTATCCTTCGGGTTCAAATTGTGATTTGTTATATGTGGGGGGTGGGGGCTCTCCCTAGGGGGGTCTGGGGGTATGCCCCCCCAGAAAAAAAATTGAAAAGAAACCATTAAAGGGCACTTTCTGAGAGTTTTTTTGCAAAAAAATGGAGAAATCAAGCTTACATGATATGTGCAAAACTGTAGGTTAAAACTTTCATTGTTGTAATCACCAGGTTTTACGGCATTCAGCATTTACATATTACATTATTAACTTCTTATGATATAAGAACTGACCCAGACAACGTGCCAACCATAATGAACCACATGATGAACAGTAGCAATCTCATCAACAGCTGAGAAGATTTGGTTCTGAGGGGAACAGGTCCAGGGTCCCTGGTGTTGACGGGGGACCCAAAGTTAAATTACTGTTGAGGGATCAACTAAGACCACTGAAATTCTAAAGAATAGAACCACTGATCTACTAAATTCTTATCCTTTACACTTTGTGCCAAGGTTCATAATGTTTGGCCCTCATCCTCTGGGCCCCACTTACTGGATTTACTTTTTGGGGAAAAAAAGACTATTGTTCATTTCATAAACATCAAATTATTATTTACAGTTACATTTAGTTGCACCGAGGTTAAAGAAGCACAATAGTGGCCCAACGTTGCAGTTAGTATATAAGTATAGTGTATATATGTAGTATATATAGTATAGTTATATAGTATAGCTCAGATGTTTCACCAGATTTCTGCTCATGTTGACAACTTTGTGCACATTCAAATATAACTCCTCCCATCTCTGTTGGCCGAGATTTGGAGAGTTGTAATATAGTCTGCTGTGCATGTCATTGCTCCGCTGATATGGTGGATCTCATTCAGACCGTCTGACAGACACAGAGGCCCATTTGGGTCTCTGGTCTCTGACAAAGTTTAGAGTAGGCTGTACGCTGCGCATTATCGCAGGACTACACGGATGGAACGCGTCACTGTCCACAGCAGAGCAGGTCCACTAACATGAACTGAAGTTGCTACGCTACCAGCCGCGCTGTGCACCTCTGTTGTTACAGAGAGAGTGGACACGAAGCGACGGACGGGTCTGTGATACTCAGAGCTCATACCTAAAGCCGGGAAATGGGATGGTCGTAAAAAAAAATTCTCAGTTTGCGACAATTCGAAACTTTCACAGACAGGGACGCTCTTGAACCCCCTCACAGTCTCTGAAAGCACAACTAGTGGCTAAACAGATAAATCTATAGATAAACTCATCATCAGAAATTTAACCGACCGGGTTGACACTTCTGCGTGAGAAATCGGGGTGTGGCGTGTGAGCGTGTGAAACCAGTCAAATGCTGTGTGTCTCACGCCAATGAGTGAGAGTTGGCAGCCCTGGTCCATCCATTTCCCCGGCTTTAGGTATGAGCTCTGAGTATCACAGACCCGTCCGTCGCTTCGTTCCACTCTCTCTGTAACAACAGAGGTGAGCAGCGCGGCTGGTAGCGTAGCAACTTCAGTTCATGTTAGTGGACCTGCTCTGCTGTGACAGTGACGCGTTCCATCCTGTAGTCCTGCGTAATGCGCAGCGTACAGCCTACTCTAAACTTTTCAGAGACCAGAGACCCAAATGGGCCTCTGTGTCTGTCAGACGGTCTGAATGAGATCCACCATATCAGCGAGCAATGACATGCACAGCAGACTATATTACAACTCCCCAAATCTCGGCCAACAGAGGGGAGGAGTTATATTTTGAATGTGCACAAAGTTGTCAACATGAGCAGAAATCTGGTGAACACATCTGAGCTATACTATATATACTATACTATATACTACTATATACACTATACTATATATACTATACTGCAACGTTGGGCCACTATTGTGCTCTTTAACCTCGGTGCATCTCTAAATGTAACTGTAAATAATTAATTTGATGTTTTATGAAATGAACAAATGTCTTTTTTCCCCAAAAAGTAAATCCAGTAAGTGGGGCCCAGGTATGAGGGCCAAACATTACTGAACCTTGGCACAAAGGTTAAAGGATAAGAATTTATGTAGATCATGGTCTTATTCTTTAGAATTTCAGTGGTCTTAGTTGATCCCTCAACGTAATTTAACTTTGGGTCCCTTGTCCCAACACCAGGGACCCTGACCTGTTCCCCTCAGACCCAAATCTTCTCAGCTGTTGATGAGATTTGCTACTGTCTCACTCTGTGTTCTATGTTTGGCACGTTGTCTGGGTCAGTTCTTATATCATAAGAAGTTAATAATGTATATAATGTAAATGCTGAATGCCGTAAAACCTGTTGATACTACAACAATGCAAAGGTTCTTAACCCTACAGTTTTGCACATATCATGTAAGACTTGATTTCTCCATTTTTTTGCAAAAAAACTCTCCAGAAAGTGCCCTTTAATGGTTTCTTTTTCAATTTTTTTTCCTGGGGGGGCATACCCCCAGACCCCCCTAGGGAGAGCCCCACCCCCCCACATATAACAAATCACAATTTGAACCCTGAAGGATAAAGACCCAAAGAAATTGCTTTGTACGTGGCAAAATATGGGTTGCCCCCCCAAATCTCACTCCAAGGTTTTGGGAAAAGTTGGCAGCCCTGATAAAGACTGAAAACAGCAAGCCTTGTAAGGCAATAACAAAGGTACCTGTCACTGCCCAATGTGAGGCGAGTGCAGATTTGAGTAGCGCATGCTCAGATGTAAACGGTTTATGGCATAACGCGTCATACCCAATGAGAGTGGAGTCAGACCGGCTCTGGTCGAGTGCAGATTTTAGTTTTGAACGCTCAGGTTTCAACGGTTTACAACTGTCATACTGAAATCCATTAAATAATAAACCTTTCCCACTACAAACAATAACAGAAGATGGGAATCATTTCAAAAACATTGTAGCTATCTGGCTGTGATTGTTTGATTGCTAACGTTAGCTCAACTGACAGCCTTTGTTGTGTTTGATTGCTAGCTTGTAGCTAAGCTAGCAGTCATTTCAAAAACGTTTTAGCTATCTATGACTGTTTGATTGCTAACGTTAGCTCAAAATGCCATTCAACTGACAGTCTTTGTTTTGTTTGATTGCTAACTTGTAGCCAGCAGTGAAGGAACTTGGTTAAGTAGGCCCATTTTTACTGTTTTGACTTCACAGAAGTCTCTCGTTAGCAGCTTATGTGCTACTTGTCACAAAGTGACGCATGCGCACTTAGGTGATTTTAAAGTGCTATTTGTTCAATACTATGAGTCTTGTTAAATTTCGACGAATAATATAAAACTGTAGACTCGTTTTTCCGTCAAAGTAAGTCCAATTTGTTCTAATCCTGTAGAGAACTGAAGCAGAAGAATTGCATAGCTAGTGGTTAGAGAGGCTTTCTTTAACTGCATTCCCAGATTGAAGCCTTTTGCTGGCCTATTGGTAACCTTATCCCATTATTTTACTGTACATAAGAATTTGTCAGAATAATCCAGTAGATCATTGTTTTAATGGTGAGTATAAAAATAGTACATTCCCATTATTCTTTTAAATTACCTTAAGCCTGACTTCCCTTTATTGTGTGATCCTGCTCAGTGGAAATACTGATGAAATGATATTTCATGTTATACTGAGCAGTTTTAGTTCCTACTCATCCAATTGCTCGGACATTTTCCAAATGTGATGGTTCCACCCTGCTCTCATGGGAGCCAGAACAGTACTGTAGCCAGTGTAATATTAGTGTATAGAGTCCCAGGCTCGCTCCACAGCCTGCAGGTCATAGAGTTTGTCAGGATTAAAGTAGAGAGTCTGGCCGCCCCAGCTCAGTCTGCTGGGCTTCGTTACAGACCACTCAGGATGTGTGTGTGTGTGTTTGTGTGTGTATTTGGAGTGGAGCGAGGTGTTTTACTACACTTGCAGAGTGTGTGAAATCACATTTGTAGTAGTGAGATTAGTGCACTGTGTGCTGGGTTTAAATATGAAGTTAATATGTGCCAAAAAGGCAGAAAACATTGATGTTAAGAACCAGTTTGGGAGCATGTAAAGTATGTGTCGATGTGTGTATTAAGTAGTGTGCAGTGTGTTCAGCTTCACTGCTTTAGTCTGCCAAAGTCGGCTTGTCAGTCACGCCTGGCCCCTGCCAGCCCCTTTACACATGCTCACATTCCATTAAGCCCGCTAACACACACATTTTCACTCGCACAATTGCACACACTGACAGACACACGGATACTCATACTCTAATACTAACAGACAGACAGAAAGACTCACTCACACACACAAACTAACACAATGAGCATCAGTTGGCTGTGACCCAGAGGTGTAAAACAGGATCTGTTCTAGCCATAATCAAGGACGACGACCCTTGCGTAGGAAGGTCATGGAGGGTGGGGTGGAGGAAAAACACCTCCTGACCTATATGGAAGGAAACATACGGATATCCTGCAGAGTCAGTGCTTTGGCAAGAGCTATGAAGTCATGCTCCTTTAGGGCAGGAATGGCGCTAGAAAATGAAGTGATAAATTAGAGTGAGAGCTTAGCAGAGCTGGACCGAACTGATCGTCACACTCTGTGATTCTCAGCTTTCCTCAGCAGGGATTTATGGGGGCTTTTCTACAAGTTTACAGGCAGTGGAGAGGCAGGAAAGGAAGCTACTGAGAACACTGTATGATCTAAACAATCAGAGACAGCTTTATTGTTCTATAATTAGTATGTGAGAAATGTGTTCAAGTGCACCGTTAAAAGAGTGTGTCACTGCGAAAGCTCTTCCTCTGGCTTCTTTGGCAGCTTTGATGAGGGTCAGAGGTCAAACATCTTTATGAGATAAACACACACCCATCAATGAGTCCTGAATGCTGTGGAATGACCGAGGAGGTCAGCTTAGTTTGGTAAAAGTTACGTGTCACTTCTAAAAATGATTGGTCTCAAGCAGAAGCTTTAATTCTATAAAAAGTTAATTTCCTCACTGTCCTGCATGTAATTAATCCCAAACTCTACTGTGTCTAAATCTTTGTTGTATTTGGGTGAGGTGTTTCCAAATGTCCTTGCTGCATTGATTTTTAATAATAAAGCTTTTTTTTTTTTT
>NC_045741.1:21156651-21157996 GCF_008692095.1 Etheostoma spectabile | reverse complement strand
TTATTCCCACAGAGCAAAACTCCCTGTTTTAAACAAATGATTAAGTTAAAAACATTAGCTGTCTCGGAGGCTTTAGGAAGTGCCAAGAGAAGCCAAACACTCCAGTCCTCATCAGAGATCTTGTCTTTCCAAACGTGCTGACTCCCATATTTAGCTTTTGGAGAGAGTCCACCATTTAACAGGATAATTCAGCGCAGTGCTATGGAGATCTGTTTGGAAACACCAATTTCCTCTGCCTTAATTATACAGCCTGATTCTAGCACCCTCGTCCGCTGGGTTATAGATAGCATCTTTATATCTCACAGCTAGGCTGTGGAATGCAGAGGTTTAAATAAATCAGCAACACGTTTGTGATTTCATACAGTGTAATCCACGTGTCTGTGATTATTGTTGTGTCTACACAGATGGTTGTCTATGATTTCTTTTATGGCTCTTCCTGGAACATTTGTTGTTTGCCAATGAACAATACAACCCTGTGTTCCTGTGGATAGCCAGGCAGACATTTAGAAACTTTACACATTTCAGAGTAATAAAGCAAAGCCAAGGCGGCATAACAGCAAAAGTTATATTTACTGATTACCTTGAGTTACATGTCAGTTCCCAGATAACAAGGGTTCACGCTGTAAGTCACCATTGTCATAGTAATAAACACCCTGACAGTTTAGGGCAGAGCAGCTGTGCTGAGAATCGTACAGGGTCAACTTTATAACCTTTTCCTCCTATAACCATAATTACGAAATCATTACCACGGATGTTCTTGCCCTATTGCTGAGAAACAGCTGTCTTTATACTGACAGGCTCCCATTAGCCATCAACTAGGAGCACCAGTGAGTCCTGGGAATGCAGAGAAAGGCCCTTTGAACTTTACTTCAATGTAGTCTGTCTTGACCAGAAGAGTCTAATTTAAGTTTGAGTTGGAAGGCGGTGAGTTTCCTAAAATGGAAAGAAATCTTTGTATTTGACAACCTGCTTCAACGGCATCCCAGGCAACTTTCTGTTTCAGTACATCGCCTATCCATGCCGAAACTAAGGCTGACTTGTCACTGGTCCCTGGGGTGTGTGTAAACCAGGACAAAACACAGCTATAAAGCTCCTCAGTTTTCCAGACACACACACACACACACAGACACACACACACACGTAGCACACACTGGCACAATCAACACACAAGCCTGGACTTCCTGTGTTTCGCAGCCTCTCGTAAAAAACACCCAGATGTGAGCAGCTCAACGACGACACTACCAGAGTACAGAGGTGCATTGTGGTGCTGCAAAGCTACACTCAACTCCTTTTGCTTGAAAGTCTGGAAGACACACACACACACACACACACACATACACACACA
>NC_045741.1:21152884-21156641 GCF_008692095.1 Etheostoma spectabile | reverse complement strand
CACACACACGCACACACACACACACGCACATTCCCCTACCCTGTTGCTCTACATGTGCAGCTTTCCAAGCACGGGTCATTGGAGCAAACCATCTCTCTCCACCTGCGAGGGATGAAGTGTCATGAGGAGGGGGAGCGAGAGGCGAGGTTAACCAGTGAGATCATTTCCTTCTGTCTGCAAACATGCTTGTTTGCTTGCTCGCCTCCTCCTCCTCCTTCCATCTACTTCCCGTTGCAGAAAAAACACATGACACCTGGCACACATGGTACCTCCAATGTCTTTCCAGAAGCTGTCCCATCATCCTCTGTTCCTGAGGGCAGAGAGTTCAGTGGCTTTAAGACTTGCAAAGTCTCCCACCCAACCAGCCCAAGACAAAATCTTTCCCCATATTTTCTTGACCTATTTAAAAACACTGTTTTCGGGTCTGAAAAAACAAAGGGTTTACTCAAGTTGCCCCTGGTGCTGGAACTGGTTTTCTCCATAGTGTGCTCCAAAGCAAAAAAAAACTGAAGTCCCTCACTGCAATCATTATTCAGGATTCACATCACTGCTCCTATTATGGGCCTTGAGTGATTAAAGAGTCAATAGAGTGCACAACGTTAACCTCATTTCTTGAGCTGAGGTTAAAACCGGAGAGGATGATCTGACCCTGTGAGAGGGAATGAGAAGAAGAGAGAGAAAGTCAAGACAGTACACTAGTACTCTGACCTATGAACCCATCCTGCCCCAGAGTCCCAAACTATTTGCTTTCATTTATCACCATATGTTGCCATGAGACAATCCAGACAAAAAGTTGTTTCTGCCAAATCTGTACGTAGAGTCTGCCAAGTGTTGCACATTAACTGGAAGTTAACAGGAATTTCTTCTCGACTTCAGATGCATTAAATATATTGAGGGAATGAAAGCTCTCTTTCAGGGAATTACACCTCTGCCTTTCATTTACTGAAACTACATCGATTCACATCCAAGATTTGTGCTATTGTGCTTTGACTCATGTAACTGAAATCTGCCCTGTGTAATCTGCCAGTAAGGCTGGCGTGGGTTGTCACAATGAAAAGCTACTTAAGAGAAAACTCACTCATCATGACTCACACAAGTCATATTTAGTTTGTTTGGGTACAGTCAGAATAAGTGGGTGGATTACAGTGGCTGAAATGCCTCCTGTTGGCAAGTTTGCAAACTCAGAAAGTCTGATAAGCCAACCTCAGCTACGAGGAAGCGCAGTCATTTCCCTTGCAGAACAGCGCTGCATGCCAGAAATGTTAAAGAGAGAAAGAGACATAAACAGACAGATGGAGAGAGAGAGGAAATTAATGTTGAACTTGCGATTAAGATATAGACAGAACAGTATGAACGGCCCTGAGGTAATAGTCGAGGAAGGAAGAAAAATGAAGGCACAGGGAGACTAAAAGACAATAAAATACCCTCTTGAGCCAGGATGAAAGATAAAGGAGGATGTGAGGAAACATTAAGAGAATACAGTTCCCTAGCATGCGGCACTGTAGGTGTCCTCTCTCCTCTTGTTTTCGGTAAATGGCTGGCTCAGCAGAAAGATGCCTGTCTGCCAGGAAGACCAATTACTTTCTCTTCTGAAAGCCACTGCTACATGTTTGAGACTGTCAGCTTGGCCCTCTCACACTCTGGTGTAGCAGTCTGCCAGCCAGGAGGCTCCTCCTTCACATCATAATACCTATACTGGTTGATTTAAACACTATTCAACATTTCTCCCTTTTTTTCTCTTACATTCACTCCTCCTGTGCATCCTGTATTTTCTTTTTTTTTGCCATTGTGCTGTACCCCTCATCCAGTTTCCCTCTCCTCTCAACAAATTCCTGACTGACTGACTGACTGAAGCATACAGCTGGCTCAACTTATTGCCTACCCCCAGTCTGCTTGACTGAGCTCTGGTTTTGTGGCCTGGGGGCCTTTGAGCCTTGTCTGTTCATCTAAAGCTGCTAAAGAAACATCGGCGTTAGGCAAACCCAGCTGAAGTACAAAGATTAAATTGGTTGGACTTAAATTCACACCTGGTCACTTTATAATAATTTTTTAACACTGGACTCAACACTGACACTTTAATAATAATTTATGGTCTTTTCTTTGTTTATTTGACAAATGTTCTTATTGTTGTTATTATTTTTATTGGTATTTTGTTGATTTTGTTGTCTTTATACTGTCTTTTTATCTATTTTTTATTTCTTTGTTCTTGCTAAAAACTGCTGCTGGAACTTTCAATTTCCTGCGGGAGTCATCCCAAAGGATCAATAAAGAGAAGTCTAAGTCTAAGTCTAAGTCTAAAAAACGTCTTAATGTGTGAAAGTATCCATGGTTATTCAACTCACTTGTCTTTAGAAAGAACATCTAGTGCAGCTTTAAATTGGATATTAATATATGGAATTTAACCACTTGATTGATTAATTCTCCCATTGCATTTCTGTCAGGTTTGGTTAATACCAGTAAAAACCTTTTAATGAAACTTAGCAGTCACTTACTCAAATCACATGTTCAAAGTTCCCGTTCTTGTTTATTGTGGGGTAATGTTGCAGCTTGTATTATTGGATGTGAAGGCCTGATCATTTTTAAGGGTATCTATTCACACTTGTCTTTCTTTTTGCCCTTCCCACTCATCATCCCCCCTTATCGCCCCTCTCTCTCTCTTTCCTCTCTCCTACAGTTCAGTCCTGTAATGTTAGGTGTATGAATGGCGGCAGCTGTGCAGAAGACTCGTGTTCCTGCACGAAGGGCTACACAGGCAACCACTGTGGACAGCGTGAGTGAAATTTGTCAGCACACCTGGGTGTCAATATGTGTGTCACCTGCTAGAGTATATAGTCAAAAGGACCAAATGTCTTCAGAAAAAGATACACAAAGTGATGGAAATTCTGCAACTTGTCCTCTCTTTGAAGAACTTACTATTCATCCACATACAGTACATACGTATTTCACTCTTTGTATTTGGAACTCATAAGTATGCAGCAGCTGTACAAAGATTTTGGTTTAGGACTTTTTAAGACCATTGGTCCAGGCTTTACTTGCAGCACGATCAATCAGAAACCCAGCAAAGTGTGTCTTTAGGACTTTGAGTTAAATTGCCAAATACATGGTCAAACAAATAAGTTGTATTGTAGTGGTGTACACTAATGCTTGCATTAAAGTTTATTGTTTGGGTTAGGGAAAAGTTTAAAGTAAGGCATGAAGTGAAGAGAGTCAGTGTTACTGACTCAAGAAATTATGTCATCAATAAAAATTCTCCCATGTATTTGTTATACAAATATACAATATAGTATGTGTTATGTGTTGGTGATGCAAGTGATTAAAGGGTGATATAATTTGAAGAAAAAAAAACCTGTGTTTGTGTTTCTATGAGAGACAGAGTGTGCTATATGTGTAATTCTCTTTTCCTCTGTCTCTTGTAGCTGTGTGTGAGAATGGCTGCCAGAATGGGGGCCGCTGCATCGGGCCCAACAGATGTGCCTGTGTCTACGGTTTCACTGGCCCGCAGTGCGAGAGAGGTGAGTGCTCATCCTAATTTCTATGTTGATGCAGTTATGATTCTCCTCTGTCAGTTCAGTTTGTATGGTACTAGTCCTTGCTTGGTATTTTTGTGGGAAAACCAAAGGGTGCGGGATCAGGGAAAGTAAATTTAGATTTTTACAACCTTGTTTTACATAGTTTTGGTATTACTGTAAGTCCTCATAGGAGTTAAAACAATGTTATACTCACCACACACACACACACACACACACACACACACACA
>NC_045741.1:21150981-21152874 GCF_008692095.1 Etheostoma spectabile | reverse complement strand
ACACACACACACACACACACACGCACACACACACACAACCTACTGTAAGGAAGATATCGGACCAGGAAGGCTTTGATGTGGCCATGCAGTCAGTCAGCGTTGCTCCTATCAGTCCAGACATACTCTGTTCGTTCATTACTTCAGTGCTCCAGCTCCTCTAACGTGGATGACTTCATACAGTTAGCTCAGACAGACAGTGGGTGTTGGTCTCCTGAGCTTTGAACAGAAGCCTAAGGTATGTGTGTGGTGGGAAATGATGGCGAGGTGTTGGAAGTAGTTGGTACAGTGTTAGAATAGTCCCATGGCAGATGGAAAAAAATACCTGAATATATGGCTGCGCTTAACTTCTGTTCACCTCAGTTCACCTTCTCAGTGAAGGAGAGAAACCTTTAGCTATTACAGTAAGATACACACCTTCCAATATTCTCTGTAACCAAACTTTCCTTTCTGTGACCCTCACCTTCCACCTCCTCTATCTTCCCCCTGCTGCTACTGACACTAAGGGAAGTTCTTGGCCTGTAATTTCACTTACCTCATTCATTTTAGCCTTTAATCTGCATTTCTTTTTCCTACTTATATGTAAGTATGTTTGTTTATGCTTTTGTAAAAAACTGCCATAAGCACTCACTAAAGTGAACTCTTCCATCCTCCCCACACCTTATCCTAATCTTATTTTGTTACTTTTTGTTCACTTATTTCCATCCCTTTGTTTTTAACTAAGATCACCACATTAAGTTCTATAGCTATTTATTATTAGCCTTCATCTTCAAATACTGAAAGCTTTGGGTGTGGAGGGGCTGTCTTGGTTGACACGCCTCTTTAACATTGCGTGGAAGTCTGGGACAGTGCCTAAGGAGTGGCAGACCGGTGGTGGTGTCCCCTCTTCAAAAAGGGGGACCAGAGGGTGTGTGCCAATACAGGGGTATCACACTTCTCAGCCCTCCTGGTAAAGTCTCTCCAAGGTGCTGGAAAGGAGGTTCGGCCATAGTCGAACCCGGATTGAAGAGGAACAATGCGGATTCCGTCCTGGTCGTGGAACAACGATCAGATCTTTACTCTCGCAAGGATCCTGGAGGGAGCCTAGGAGTATGCCCAACCAGTCTACATGTGTTTTGTGGATCTGGAGAAGCGTATGACCGGGTCCCCCGGAGAAACTGTGGGATGTGCTGCGGGAGTATGGAGTGAGGGGTCCCTTCTTAGGGCATCCAACTCTGTATGACCCAAGCGAGAGCTGTTTCCGGGTTCTCGGCAGTAATTGGACTCGTTCCAGGTGAGGTTGGCCTCCGCCAGGGCTGCGCTTTGTCACCAATCCTGTTATAATATTTATGCAGATATCGAGACGTAGTCGAGGCGGGGAAGGGTTGCAGTTTGGTGGGCTTAGGATCTCATCGCTGCTTTTTGCAGATGATGTGGTCCTGATGGCGTCATCGGTCTGTGACCTTCAGCACTCACTGGATCGGTTCGCAGCTGAGTGTGAAGCAGCTGGGATGAGGATCAGCACCTCAAAATCTGAGGCCATGGTTCTCACAGGAAACCGATGGAGTGCTTTCTTCGGGTAGGGAGTGAGTCCTTATCCCAAGTAAGGAGTTTAAGTACCTTGGGGTCTTGTTCGCGAGTGAGGGGATATGGAGCGTGAGATTGGTCGGAGAATTGAGCACTGGTGCGGTATTACATTCTGTTTATCGCACCGTTACGAGAAGGGAGCTGAGCCAGAAGGCAAAGCTCTCGATCTACCGGGCAATTTTTGTTCCTACCCTCACCGTATGGTCATGAAGGCTGGGTCATGACCGAAAGAACGAGATCCAGGGTGCAAGCAGCCGAAATGGGTTTCCTCTGGAGAGTGGCTGGCGTCTCCCTTAGAGATAGGGTGAGAAGCTCAGTCATCCGAGAGGA
>NC_045741.1:21090197-21150956 GCF_008692095.1 Etheostoma spectabile | reverse complement strand
ACATATAGTATAGTGTCATATTTAGCTAATATAGTATAGTATATATAGTATAGCTTCAGATGTGTTTCACAGAGTTCTGCTTCATGTTGCAACTTTGTGCACATTCAAATTATAACTCCTCCCCTTCTCTGTTGGCAGAGGATTGGGAGAGTGTATGGATTAGTCTGCTGGCATGTCATTGCTCCGCTGATATGGTGTTGATCTATATTTTTCGTAGAACTTGCTGTTCTGTGGACAGCACAGAGGTGGCCCACAGTGTTGTGGTTTTGGCTCTGGGTCTTGACAAGTTTAGAGTAGGCATGTACGCTGCGCATGATCGCAGGACGACCGTGGAACGCGTCACTGTCCACGCAGAGAAGGTCACTAACATGAGAATGAAGTTGCTTACCGATACCAAGCCGCGTGCTCACCTCTGTTGTTCAGAGAGAGTGGACAGAGAAGCGACGGGACGGGGTCTGTGATACTCAGAGATCATACCTAAAAGCCGGGGAAATGGGATGGATCGGAAAAGATAAATTCTCAGTTTGCGACAATCGAAATTTCACAGGACATGGAGCGCTAGTGACCCCCTCACAGTCTCTGAAAGCACAACTAGTGGCTAAAACAGATAATCTATAGATAAACTCATCTATCAGAAATTAACCGACCGGGTTGGACATTATGCGTGGAGGAAATCGGGGGTGTTGGGTGTGAGCGTGTGAAAACCAGTCAAATGCGTGTTTTTTTTTGCCCCTTTTGGCTTGTTGCTCACATGCTGTCCACTGAGTTGAAGAGTTGGCAGCCCCGGAATCCATCCCATTTCCCCGAGCGTCTTTAGGTATGAGCTCTGCTAGTATCACGGACCGTCCGTCGTTCGTGTCCACTCTCTCTGAGAACAACAGAGGCTGTAGAGCGCGGCTGGTAGCGTAGCAACGTCAGTTCATGGTAGGGACGCTTTACTCTGGCTGGGGGACATAGTGGACGCGTTCCCATCCGTGTAGTCCTGCGATTTAATGCGCACGTCACAGTGCCCTAACTCGTAAACTTTGTCAGCCCCCCCCCTATCGACCAGCGACCCAAAATGGGCCTCGTGTGTCGTTCAACGGTCTGCAGAGGCTCCACATACTACAGCGGCAGCAATGACATGCACAGCAGCTATATACAACTCTCCAACCATCGTCGGTCCAACAGAGATGGGAGGAGTAATATTGAATGTGCACAAAGTTGTCAACATGAGCAGAAATTGGTGAAAAAAAAAACACAATCTGAGCTACTATATTATACTCTACTATATATACTACATATATACACATTACTATGTATATACTATACTGCAACGTTGGGCCACGTATTCGTGCGATTTCTTAAAACTCGGGTTGCATCTCTAAACTGTAAATGTTAAATAATTCTAATTGATGTTTTATGAACATGACAAACTAGTCTTTTTTCCCCAAAAGTAATCAGTAATGTGGTGGCCCAGAGGTAGTGTTAGTGTCCAACACATTACGGTACCTTGGCACAAAGGTTGAAAGGTAAGAATTTATGTTTTAGATTTCAGACAGTGGTTCTCTATGTGATTGTAGAATTTCAGTGGTCTTTAGTTGATCCCTCAACAGTAATTAACTGTGGGTCCCTTGTCCCAACACCAGGGACCCCTGGACCTGTTCCCCTCAGACCCAAATCTTCTCAGCCTGTGATGAGATTTGCTACGTCTCATCATGTGGTTCATTATGTTTGGGACGTTTGTCTGGGTCAGTTCTATATCATAAGAAGTAATATATGTATTATGTAATTAGCATGACGTGTAATTCACAACTGTTGAATACATACAATGCCAAGGTTCTAACCCTACAGTTTTGCACATATCATGTAAGACTTGATTTCTCCATTTTTTTTGCAAAAACACTCTCCAAGAAAGTGCCTTAATGGTTTCTTTTTCAATTTTTTCCTGGGGGGGCATACCCCCAGACCCCCCCTAGGGAGAGTACCCACCCCCCATATATACAAATCACAATTGAACCCGAGGATAAAGGACCCAAAGAAATTGCTTTGTCAGTGGCAAAATATGGGTTGCCCCCCCATAATCTCACTCCAGGATTTTGGGAAAAAGTGGCGCCCTGATAAAGACGAAAACAGCAAGCCTGTAACGGCAATAAAAAGGTACTGTCACTGCCCAATGTGAGGCGAGTTGCAGATTTTGAGTAGCGCATGATCAGATGTAAACGGTTATGGCAGATAGCGCATACCCCCAATGAGAGGGAGTAAGACCGGCTCTGGTCGAGTTGCAGATTTTAGTTTTGAACGCTCAGGTTTCAAAGCGTTTACATACGTCATACTGAAACCATTAAATATAACACCTTTCCCACTTACAATACAACTAACAGTAAGATGGGAATCATTTCAAAACATTGTAGCTATTCGGCTGTGATTGGTGATTGCTAAGTTAGCCAACATGACAGCTTTTTTGTGTTTGATTGCTAGCTTGGAGCTAAGCTAGCAGTCATTTCAAAATTATTTACGCTACTTATAATGCTTGATGCTATAACTTTTCGCTTAGCTAACAACCCATGACATGTCATTAATGACAGTCTTTGTTTTGTTTGATTGCTAACTTGTAGCCAGCAGTGGAAGGAACCTGGTTAAGTAGGCCATTTTTACTGTATTGACATCCACAGATGTCTCTCGTTAGCGACTTATGTGCTACTTGTCACCAAAGTGACGCATGCGCACCTCAGGTGACTTTTAAAGTGCTATTGTTTGTTCATACATATGAGTCTGTTAAAGTTTCGCGACATAAAATAAAACTGTAGACTCGTTTTTCCGGCAAAGTAAGTCCAAGTTGTTCTAATCATCCGTAGAGAACTGAAGCAGAAGAATTGCATAGTAGTGGTTAGAAGGGCTTTCTTTAATCTGCATTCCAGATTGAGCCTTGGGCTGGCCTATTGGTAACCTTATCATTATTTTACTGTACATGAGAATGTTTCAGAATAATCCAGTAGATCATGGTTTAATGGTGAGTATAAAAATAGTACATTCCCATTATTCTTTAATTACCTTAAGCCTGACTTCCCTTTATTGTGTGTTACCTGCTCAGTGGAAATACTGATGAAATGATATTTCATGTTATTAATGAGCAGTTTTAGTTCCTACTCCACCAATTGCTCGGACATTTCCAAAGTTGATGGTTCCACCCTGCTCTCAGGGAGCACGGAACAGTACTGTAGCCAGGTAATATTAGTGTATAGAGTTCCCAGGCTCGCTCCACAGGCTGCAGGTCATAGAGTTTGTCCAGGAATTAAAGTAGAGAGTCTGGCCGCCCCAGCTCAGTCTGCTGGGCGTTCGTTACAGCACACTCAGGATGTGTGTTGTGTGTGTTTGTGTGGTATTGGGAGGTTAGCGAAGTGTTTTACTCACTTCTTGCAGATGGTGAGTGAAATCACATTGTAGTAGTGAGTTATAGTGCACTGTGTGCGTTTGGTTTAAAATGAAGTTAATAGTGCCAAAAAGGCAGAAAACATTGATGGTAAGACCAGTTTGGGAGCATGTAAATATGTTTTTTTGTCGATGTGTGATAAGTAGTGTGCAGTGGTCCTTCACTGCTTTAGTCTGCCAAAGTGGCTTGTCCGAACGTGGCCCCTGCCAGCCCCTTTACAACATGCTCACATTCCATTAAGCCCGCTACAACACACCATTTCACTCGCACAATTGCACACCTAGCAGCACACGGATACTCATACTCTAAATACTCAACAGACAGAAGTAAGACTCCTCACTACACACCAAACTAAAAACAAGAGCATCAGTTGGCTGGACCCAGAGGGTAAAAAAACGGATCTGTTCTAGCCATAATCAAGACGACGCACCTCTGCGTAGGATAGGTCATGGAGGGTGGGGTGGAGGAAAACACACCTCCGATTCCTATATGGAAGGAAACATACGGATATCCTGCAGAGTCAGTGCCTTTGGCAGAGCTATGAAGTCATGCTCCTTAGGGCAGGAATGGCGCTAGAAAATAGTGATAAATTAGAGTGAGAGCTAGCGAGATGGACCGACTGATCGTCAACTCTGTGATTCTCAGTTTCCGTCAGCAGGGATTTTATGGGGCTTTTTACTAAGTTTACAAGGCAGTGGAGAGGAGGAAAGGAAGCTACTGAGAACACTGTATGATCAAACATCAGAGACAGCTTATTGTTCTATAATTAGTATGTGAGAAATGTGTTCAAGTGCACGTTAAAAGAGGTGTGCACTGCGAAGCTTTCCTCTGGCTTCTTTGGCAGCTTTGATGAGGGTCAGAGGTCAAACATCTTTATGAGATAAACCACCCCTCAATGAGTCCTGAATGGTGGAATGACCGAGGGGTCAGCTGCGTGTTTGGTAAAAGTTACGTGTCACTCTAAAAATGTTGGTCTCAAGCAGAGCTTTATTCTATAAAAAGTTAATTCTCACTGTCCTGCATGTAATTAACCAAACTTACTGTGTCTAATTTTGTTTTTGTGTTGGTGAGGTGTTTCCAAATGTCTTGCTGCATTGATTTTTAAAATAAAGTCTTTTTTTTTTTTTTATTCCCACAGATGCAAAACTCCCTGTTTTAAACAAATGATTAAGTTAAAAACATTAGCTGTCTCGGAGGCTTTTAGGAATGCCAAGAGAAGCCAACACACTCCCAGTCCTCATCAGAGATCTTGTCTTCATAAACGTGCTGACTCCATATTTAGCTTTTGGAGAGAGTCCACCATTTAACAGGATAATTCAGCGCAGTGCTATGGAGATCTGTTGGTAAAACACAATGTGGTTCCTCTTGCCTTAATTTATACAGCCTGATTCGACACCCTCGTCGCTGGGTATGACTAGCATCTTTATATCCACAGCTAGGCTGTTGGAATGCAGGGTTTTAAAAATAATCACAACAGTTGTGATTTCATACAGTGTAATCCACGTGTCTGTTGATATTGTTGTGTCTACACAGATGGTTGTCTATGATTCTTTTATGGCTCTTCCTGGAACATTGTTGTTTGCCAATGAACAACACACCCTGTGTTCCGTGGAGAGCCAGGCAGCAATTTGAAACTTTACACATTTCAGAGAGTAATAAGCAAAGCCAGGCGGCATACAGCAAAAAGTTATATTTATGATTACCTTGAGTTACATGTCAGTTCCAGATAACAAGGGTTCACGCTGTAAGTCACCATTGTCTAATAAACACCCTGACAGTTTAGGGCAGAGCAGCTGTGCTGAGAATCGTACAGGGTCAACTTTATAACCTTTTCCCCTATAACCATAATTACGAAATCATTACCACGGATGTTCTTGCCCTATGCTGAGAAACAGCTGTCTTTATACTGACAGGCTCCCATTAGCCATCAACTAGAGAACCAGTGCGTCTGGGAATGCAGAGAAAGGCCCTTTAACTTTACTCTCAATGTGTGTCTTGACCAGAAGAGTCTATTATAGTTGAGTTGGAAGGCGGTGAGTTTTCCAAAATGGAAAGAAATCTTGTATTTGACAACCTGCTTCAACGGCATCCCAGGCAACTTTCTGTTAGTACATCGCCTATCCATGCCGAACTAAGGCTGACTTGTCACTGGTCCCTGGGGTGTGTGTAAACCAGGACAAAACACAGTATAAAGCTCCTCAGTTTTCCAGACACACACACACACACAAGACCCACCCACACACGTAGCACACATGGCACAATCAACACACAAGCGGACTTCCTGTGTTTCGCCAGCTCTCGTAAAAAACACCCAGATGTGAGCAGCTCAACGACGACACTACCAGAGTACAGGTGACATGTGGTGCTGCAAGCTACACTCAACTCCTTTTGCTTGAAAGTCTGGAAGAAACACACACACACACACAACACATACACACACACACACACACACACACACACGCACACACACACACAACGCACATTCCCCTACCCTGTTGCTCTACATGTGCGCTTTCCAAGCACGGGTCTTGGAGCCAACCATCTCTCTCCACTGCGAGGATGAATGGTCATGAGGAGGGGAGAGCGAGAGGGCACGAGGTTAACCAGTGAGATCCTTCCTTCTGTCGTTGCAACATGCTTGTTTGCTTGCTGCTCCTCCTCCTCCTTCATCCATGTACTTCCCGTTGCAGAAAAAACACATGACACTGGCACACATGGTACCTCCAATGTCTTCCAGAAGCTGTCCCATCATCCTCTGTTCCTGAGGGCAGAGAGTTCAGTGGCTTTAAGATTGCAAAGTCTCCCACCCACCAGCCCAAGACAAAATCTTTCCATATTTTCTTGACCTATTTAAAAACACTGTTTTCGGGTCTGAAAAAACAAAGGGTTTACTCAAGTTGCCCCTGGTGCTGGAACTGGTTTTCTCCATAGTGTGCTCCAAAGCAAAAAAAAACTGAAGTCCCTCACTGCAATCATTATTCAGGATTCACATCACTGCTCCTATTATGGGCCTTGAGTGATTAAAGAGTCAAGAGTGCACAACGTTACCTCATTTCTTGAGCTGAGGTTAAACCGGAGAGGATGATCTGATCCCTGTAGAGGGAATGAGAAGAAGAGAGAGAAAGTCAAGACAGTACACTAGTACTCGACCTATGAACCCATCCTGCCCAGAGTCCCAAACTATTGCTTTTTCATTTATCACCATATGTTCCATGAGACAATCCAGACAAAAAGTGTTTCTGCCAATCTGTACGTAGAGTCTGCCAAGTGTTGCACATTAACTGGAAGTTAACAGGAATTTCTTCTCGACTTCAGATGCATTAAATATATTGAGGGAATGAAAGCTCTCTTTCAGGAATTACACCTCTGCCTTTCATTTACTGAAACTACATCGATTCACATCCAAGATTGTGCTATTGTGCTTTGACTCATGTAACTGAAATCTGCCCTGTGTAATCTGCCAGTAAGGCTGGCGTGGGTTGTCACAATGAAAAGCTACTTAAGAGAAAACTCACTCATCATGACTCACACAAGTCATATTTAGTTTGTTGGGTAAGTCAGAATAGTGTGGTGGATTACAGTGGCTGAAATGCCTCCTGTTGGCAAGTTTGCAAACTCAGAAAGTCTGATAAGCCAACCTCAGCTACGAGGAAGCGCAGTCATTTCCCTTGCAGAACAGCGCTGCATGCCAGAAATGTTAAAGAGAGAAAGGACATAAACAGACAGATGGAGAGAGAGAGGAAATTAATGTGAACTTGCGATTAAGATATAGACAGAACAGTATGAACGGCCCTGAGGTAATAGTCGAGGAAGGAAGAAAATGAAGCACAGGGAGACTAAAAGAATAAAATACCCTCTTGAGCCAGGATGAAAGATAAAGGAGGATGTGAGGAAACATTAGAGAATACAGTTCCCTAGCATGCGGCACTGTGGTGTCCTCTCTCCTCTTGTTTTCGGTAAATGGCTGGCTCAGCAGAAAGATGCCTGTCTGCCAGGAAGACCAAGTACTTTCTCTTCTGAAAGCCACTGCTACATGTTTGAGACTGTCAGCTTGGCCCTTCACACTCTGGGTAGCAGTCTGCCAGCCCGGAGGCTCCTCCTTCACATCATAATACCTATACTGGTTGATTTAAACACTATAACAATTTCTCCCTTTTTTCTCTTACATTCACTCCTCCTGTGCATCCTGTATTTTCTTTTTTTTGCCATTGTGCTGTACCCCTCATCCAGTTTCCCCTCCTCTCAACAAATCCTGACTGACTGTGACTCTAAGCATACAGCTGGCTCAACTTATTGCCTACCCCAGTCTGCTTGACTGAGCTCTGGTTTTGTGGCCTGGGGCCTTTGAGCCTTGTCTGTCTATAAAGCTGCTAAAGAAACATCGGCGTTAGGCAAACCAGCTGAAGTACAAAGATTAAATTGGTTGGACTAAATTCACACCTGGTCACTTATAATAATTTTTTAACACTGGACTCAACACGACACTTTAATAATAATTTATGGTCTTTTCTTTGTTTATTTGACAATGTTCTTATTGTGTTATTATTTTTATTGGATTTTGTTGATTTTGTTGTCTTTTATACTGTCTTTTTATCTATTTTTTATTTCTTTGTTCTTGCTAAAAACTGCTGCTGGAACTTTCAATTCCTCGGGAGTCATCCCAAAGGATCAAAAGAGAAGTCTAAGTCTAAGTCTAAGTCTAAAAAAACGTCTTAATGTGTGAAAGTATCCATGGTTATTCAACTCACTTGTCTTTAGAAAGAACATCTAGTGCAGCTTAAATTGGATATTAATATATGGATTTAACCACTTGATTGTTAATTCTCCCTTGCATTTCTGTCAGGTTTGGTTAATACCAGTAAAAACCTTTTAATGAAACTTAGCAGTCACTTACTCAAATCAAATGTTCAAAGTTCCCGTTCTTGTTTATTGTGTGGGTAATGTTGCAGCTTGTATTATTGGATGTGAAGGCTGATCATTTTTAAGGGTATCTATTCACACTTGTCTTTCTTTTTGCCTTCCCACTCATCATCCCCCTTATCGCCCCTCTCTCTCCTTTCCTCTCTCCTACAGTTCAGTCCTGTATGTTAGGTGTATGAATGGCGGCAGCTGTGCAGAAGACTCGTGTTCCTGCACGAAGGGCTACACAGGCAACCACTGTGGACAGCGTGAGTGAAATTTGTCAGCACACCTGGTGTCAATATGTGTGTCACGCTAGAGTATATAGTCAAAGGACCAAATGTCTTCAGAAAAAGATACACAAGTGAGGAAATTCTGCAACTTGTCCTCTCTTGAAGAACTTACTATTCATCCACATACAGTAACATACGTATTTCACTCTTTGTATTTGGAACCATAAGTATGCAGCAGCTGTACAAGATTGGTTTAGGACTTTTTAAGACCATTGGTCCAGGCTTTACTGCAGCACGATCAATCAGAAACCAGCAAAGTGTGTCTTTAGGACTTTGAGTTAAATTGCCAACACATGGTCAAACAAATAAGTTGTATTGTAGTGGTGTACACTAATGCTTGCATAAAGTTTATTGTTTGGGTTAGGGAAAAGTTTAAAGTAAGGCATGAAGTGAAGAGAGTCAGTGTTACTGACTCAAGAAATTATGTCATCAATAAAAATTCTCCCATGTATTTGTTATACAAATATACAATACAGTATGTGTTATGTTTGGTGATGCAGTGATTAAAGGGTGATATAATTTGAAGAAAAAAAACCTGTGTTTGTGTTTCTATGAGAGACAGAGTGTGCTATAGTGTAATTCTTTTCCTCTGTCTCTTGTAGCGTGTGTGAGAATGGCTGCCAGAATGGGGCCGCTGCATCGGGCCCAACAGATGTGCCTGTGTCTACGGTTTCACTGGCCGCAGTGCGAGAGAGGTGAGTGCTCATCTAATTTCTATGTTGATGCAGTTATGATTCTCCTCGTCAGTTCAGTTTGTATGGTACTAGTCCTTGCTTGGTATTTTGTGGGAAAACCAAAGGGTGCGGGATCAGGGAAAGTAAATTTAGATTTTTACAACCTTGTTTTACATAGTTTTGGTATTACTGTAAGTCCTCATAGGAGTTAAAACAATGTTATACTCACCACACACAACACACACACACACACACAACACACATACACACACACACACACACACACACGCCACACACACACACAACCACTGTGGAAGATATCGGACCAGGAGGGTCTTGATGTGGCCATGCAGTCAGTCAGCGTTGCTCCTATCAGTCCAGACATATCTGTTCGTTCATTACTTCAGTGCTCCAGCTCTAACGTGGATGACTTCATACAGTTAGCTCAGACGACGGGGTGTTGGTCTCCTGAGCTTTGAACAGAAGCTAAGGTATGTGTGTGTGGGAAATGATGGCGAGGTGTTGGAGTGTTGGTACAGTGTTAGAATAGTCCCATGGCAGATGGAAAAAAATACCGAATATATGGCTGCGCTTAACTTTGTTCACCTAGTTCACCTTCTCAGTGAAGGGAGAAACCTTTAGCTATTACAGTAGATACACACCTTCCAATATTCTCTAACCAAACTTTCCTTTCTGTGACCCTCACCTTCACCTCCTCATATCTTCCCCCTGCTGCTACTGACATAAGGGAAGTTCTTGGCCTGTAATTTCACTTACTCATTCATTTTAGCCTTTAATCTGCATTTCTTTCCTACTTATATGTAAGTAGTTTGTTTATGCTTTTGTAAAAAACTGCCATAAGCACTCACTAAAGTGAACTCTTCCATCCTCCCACACCTTATCCTAATCTTATTTTGTTACTTTTGTTCACTTATTTCCATCCCTTTGTTTTTAACTAAGATCACCACATTAAGTTCTATAGCTATTTATTATTAGCCTTCATCTTCAAATACTGAAAGCTTGGGTGTGGAGGGGCTGCTTGGTTGACACGCCTCTTAACATTGGTGGAAGTTGGGACAGTGGCTAAGGAGTGGCAGACCGGGGTGGTGGTTCCCCTCTTCAAAAGGGGGACCAGAGGGTGTGTGCCAATTACAGGGGTATCACACTTCTCAGCCTCCTGGTAAGTCTACTCCAAGGTGCTGGAAAGGAGGGTTCGGCCAATAGTCGAACCTCGGATGAAGAGGAACAATGCGGATTCCGTCCTGGTCGTGGAAAACGGATCAGATCTTTACTCTCGCAAGGATCCTGGAGGGAGCCTAGGAGTATGCCCAACCAGTCTACATGTGTTTGTGGATCTGGAGAAAGCGTATGACCGGGTCCCCCGGGGAGAAACTGTGGGATGTGCTTCGGAGTATGGAGTGAGGGGGTCCCTTTTAGGGCATCCAATCTCTGTATGACCAAAGCGAGAGCTGTTTCCGGGTTCTCGGCAGTAAGTTGGAATCGTTCCAGGTGGAGGGTTGGCCTCCGCCAGGGCTGCGCTTGTGTCACAATCCTGTTTATATTATGGACAGGATAGAGACGTAGTCGAGGGGGGAGGGGTTGCAGTTTGGTGGGCTTAGGTCTCATGCTGCTTTTTGCAGATGATGTGGTCCTGATGGCGTCATCGGTCTGTGACCTTCAGCACTCACTGGATCGGTTCGCAGCTGAGTGTGAAGCAGTGGGATGAGGATCAGCACCTCAAAATCTGAGGCCATGGTTCTCAGCAGGAAACCGATGGAGTGCTTTCTTCGGGTAGGGAGTGAGTCCTTATCCCAAGTGAGGAGTTTAAGTACCTTGGGGTCTTGTCGCGAGTGAGGGGACTATGGAGCGTGAGATTGGTCGGAGAATTGGAGCAGCTGGTGCGGTATAAATTCTGTTTATCGCACGCTTGTGACGAGAAGGGAGCTGAGACGAAGGCAAGCTCTCGATCTACCGGGCAATTTTTGTCCTACCCTCACCTATGGTCATGAAGGCTGGGTCATGACCGAAAGAACGAGACCAGGGTGCAAGCAGCCGAAATGGGTTTCCTCTGGAGAGTGGCTGGCGTCTCCTTAGAGATAGGTGAGAAAGCTCAGTCATCCGAGAGGAGCGGAGTAGAGCCGCTGCTCCTTCGCGTGAAAGGAGCCAGTTGAGGTGGTTGGGCATCTGATAAGGATGCCTCCTGGGCGCATCCCTAGGGAGGTGTTCCAGGCACGTCCAGCTGGGAGGAGGCCCGGGAGACCTAGACTAGGTGGAGAGATTAATCTCCAACCTGGCCTGGGAACGCCTCGGGATCCCCAGCCGGAGCTGGTTGATGTGGCTCGGGAAAGGGGGAAGTTTGGGGTCCCCTACTGGAGCTGCTGCCCCCGCGACCCGATACCGGATAAGCGCTCGAAGATGGATGGATGGATCTTCAATCAATCAACATATATATATTTATTTCAATCAACATGTATTTATATTGCACTTTACAACAACCAGCAGGTATCCAAAGTGTTTCACATCAGAAACCAAGAATGAAACAATATATCATACAATAAATACATACAATATCTTACCCTTCATCCCTTAACTTATTTCTCATGGATCTCTGGGGTCTTGTTTTGTGCAACAATACAACATTTTGGGGGTTGAGTTTGTTAGAGTGGAGCCTTAAAGACATCTGGCAATTACCCCCCCTGTCATCCCCACAGGACTGACAGAATAGACATTCTTTGTAGAGCAATGGTGGACATTTCCTGATGAGGAGTTGAGCAAGGTAGTGAATTAGAGACAGAGAGAGGGAGAGAAGGAGGGATGAGGGGGGGAGAAGAAGGGAGGGACAGGGTGAAAATGGACTCCCCAGCTGTGTACACAAAGCCTGGTGGAGGAGACTACAAGCACTCTCCATGTTGCAGGGATGGGATACTGGTGGACCTGCAGCTAGTCACTGGGGAAACACTTCTAAATCTTTGTTTGTGTGTGTGTTTTTGCTGCCAAATATCTGTTAGCGAGAGAGGAGTTGGACTACATTCGTCAAATTAACAGCATTATTCATAAGAAATCATATTACTGACAGCAGACATAAAAATGATTCAAGTCACCATGTGTTAAGATATGAAAATCAAAAGTTGGACCTCAACAATTTAAATGTAATTGGCTGCAATATATTAATTTTAACTTAACTTGTCACTGCATCTTTAGCAAATACAGTAAATAAGACATTTGAACATGTATCCTCCAGCTTGCCAGTAAAAAGCTTAGCAGAGTTATTTGCACACAGACCAATAAAAGATCATTCTCAAATTCAGACTAAATGTCCTGTGAGACATTCAATTATTTTGATAAAAGACCAGTATATGTCTTTAATATTGGGTTTGGCATAAAATGGATGGAGTGTCCCTGGTGTAACCATCGGTGTTTACTGTGCTCTGTTGTGGTTGGAGAATTTGTGTAAGTGAGTCCATTTACTGTGTGATTTAGTGAGGACATACCGCTGATGAACTGTGAATATGAAGGCAGTGAAAGCAAACCAGTATGGGTAAACTTGGTGTGCGGAATGGAGTCATGGGAAACTCCTCTGTGTAAGTGTGTCTGGAGTGTGTGTGCTGCTTGTGTTTTGGATTTCCACCAAATGGGGAACGGCCGCAGATCGGCTCCGCTGCGTGACAGCTCTGTGCTCCGCCGTCCTTCAATACCCACCAGGTTTGGATTTGTTGCGGATCGGGTGTGGCCATGACTGACTCACGTATGATCACTGACATTTTCAAGGTGTAGGGCAGGGAAATATGATCCGCAGTGAGCATGGTGTATTTTATTTTGCCGCCAATCTGGAGCAAATCTGCAGACGTTGCGCAGTTGGTGGAAATTGGGGGTTAGGGCCCTATTTTAACGATTAATTGACGTGCTTGGCGCAGGTGCGTTTAGTCCGTGTCCAAATCCACTTTTGTTAGTTTGAAAAAAGGGTTCGTGTGCCAGGCGCATGGTTCAAAAGGGATGGACCTAGTGTCTTCATTAATTCATAGGTGCGTTTTGGGCATAACATACAATAAACCAATCAGAATGTCATCTCCCATTCCCTTTAAAACCAGGCGCGTTTATATTTTGACGCCTTGCTATTATGATGCTGGATTTGCTATTTGTTATGTTTTTATTTGTAATCTTTTGCATGTGTGTGTGCTGCTGTGCTTCCCTGTGTGTGTGTGTGTGTGTAACAAGCATAGTGTGCGTGCTGTGCATAAGCCTAGGCGCATTTTACTAATGCGCTGTTAAAATAACAGCAAAATGCTGCGTTACTGAACACACCTCCCTGTAACACCAGCACGCCAATGGGCGCAAAGATGGGCACAGGTGCATTTGCTATTTAAACGACGTGGCCGCTGGACGGGAAATTGACCCTTGCGTCAGGCTTTGGTCTGCTCTGCATCGGGTACAAGATAGGGCCCTAAGTCTTGAATTACAGTGTATGCAACGTTAAGTGTGTGCATCACATGCCGATATGATCCCCATTGCATTTGTGTTAATGTATGTTTTCACATCAATTCCCCTGCATGTACACTAAGAGGGAGTGGTGTGGATGTGTGTACTCAGAGCTTTGGCTCATTCAGCTGTCTCTGCTCGAGCACTGCTCAGTTTGACGTAGACAGGCTCTGTGGTCAGTCCCAATGATCCAGCCCAGTCCAGAGCAAATAAACCGATAATCGCAGAGGAGCAATTTTACCCCCAGCAGGTAGTTACGTCAAGGGCATTTTGAGGGTGCTGGAAGAGAAAGAACCTGTGCTATTTTTGCTCTAATGACTTTGAATAAGAGTGGACAGAACATGGCTGGACAGGATGGCTGCAATGGTGGAAGGGTGGGACTCAGGGCAGGCACAGGTCACTCTGTGGAAAGTATTACCAATGACAATTTAGATTTAGTCAGCCAGTTTGGAGCCGTGTAAATGTGATTTACAGCATGTCTATAAATTATGCACTAATGCAGCTTGACGTTGCCCCTTAATGTATACCCCATATGTGTGTTTTCCATATGCAGGAATTTCTGCTGCAAGGCACACAATGAATCATATCAAGCCACAATGGAGCAAATATCAACTTATAAACGGCCTGACAGTGCATTCAAATTCTGCAACTCTACGTTTTAATAAATGTCTGGAAATGTGTCCCACTGGGCTAACATAATGAGCCTTGTGCTTCATCCACATACTACGTGTTATCATATGCTCCGAATTAAATCATCATATTATGAATTTAGTGTAATTAAGAACGTCACATTTCACAAGCAGTTTTTAGTGTCTGCTTTTCATGGATGCACAACATTTTGATCCAATCCAATCCACTTTATTTATATAGCACGATTTTAGCAAACACAAGGTTTCCAAAGTGCTGCACAAAAAGATAATACATCTGATGCTGATTCATCTTATAAATTATTCACCAGTGCCCATGCCAAATTTAGAGATTACAGGTTTGTTCAAATCATTACATGAGTAGCCCCATGGGATGGCGATGAACGTCATCTTTGATGTGGCCTGTTTTAAAATGGGCTGCTTTCTCTCTGCAGTTGAGAAAGCACTATAAAGACAGACCCTCCCCCCCTCCCCTCCCACTGAATAAGTAACATGTTCTATTAATGGTAGTTGTTGATGGAGCCTGGAGCCCACTTGCCCGACTGTTTTTGCCTGTGTCTACATTCAATAGTGCCTGCATTATTGTTTCACTGCAGGACAGTATTGTGATGGGAAGTTTCCCAAAACAGACAAAAAATAGCTGTAGAAGTCAAGACAGATTTTACAGTACAATGGGTAAGATATAGAAACAATGACAGAGGAAAAACAAGATATGCCGTCACCGTTCCAACAAGTACTGCATGTGCACAGTTATTATGTTAAAAATGCCAGATAATTACTATTTTGTAGGGACTTTTCCATGTAGTCATGTATGTTCTGTATAGTTACCATCACACACAGCAGTTAGTTACAAGCTTCACTTTCAGATCTCAGTAGATTGCGGAGGGCTTATCTCTCCCATTTCAAGTCTCCCACAGTGTTTGTGTGTGTGTGTGTCTGTGTGTTAAATATTTAGTCACGTTTGGGTGACTGCTTTTTGGTTTGGAAGAAATGAAACGAGCAGACTGCTTGAGAAATGATAAGAGATAAAGGAAAAGAGTGATTTCAAGCTTGTTGATTATTATCTGATAAGACCAACAGAGACCGCTATGGTTGACTATAATGAGTCTAAACCTCCCAAACACACAGACACACAAATACACACACAAATAAACAAGCCCACACATCTGAATCATTTATTTATATCCACCGTATCAGCCGTGGTCACATGGTCACAAGCAATGTGATGTGATCAGAAATTCCACAAGACCCGCCAGACATGTGCTCAGTCTGGACGACACACACACACACACACACACACACACACACACACACACACACACACACACACACACACACACACACACACACACACACACATCAAGGAGAATTTGAAAATTTTTCTACAGGTGAGTAACTGCATGACGTTTAGGCTCAGAGTAAATCTTCCAACTGAATAAAGATTAGAGAGAACATGCACACCACACACTCACACACGCACACACACAAAGAGCTGAGTCTGTAAATATACAGTGCGTACATATCAAGATATATTTCTTTTCTTAATTCATTTGACCTCTTATCATAGGAAAGTATGCATGAATCCTAACAGCTTCACTTCCATGCGATCAACTCATATTTCAACTTTCTTATCTTCCCAGACCTCCTCTCCTGGGAGTTTTATAAATACCTCAGCAGTTATTGATGAATCTGAACTGGGACTTTTCCTCTTCTCGTGCCATTTGTCTTTCTCTCTTCTTTCTTCCAGTGCTCAGGTCAATGCCCCCATCCCATTTCCCCAATCCCACAGCTAGACAGGAGTGATGGGAAAATGTTATGCGTTCCAGGCGGGATTAAACATTTTCTCACCACAACCTCTACAGTATTTTATCTTACTGTAAAACCAACATTCATCAGAACAAAGAGAAATAGGCTTTGATGAATGATCACAAATATTTAACAATATTAGATTATTATGTTGTTGGCTTCAATAAAAAAACATAAGCACACGTGAAGGGTCAGAGCCTTGTTTAATATGATGTGTCTGGGTAATCTATGTGGACTGATCTAGGTGAAAGGTTACCAGTGCTTTAAGCAACTTTGGGCGGAGTTACAAGTGCCAGCGATTCCTGGAAACGTTTATTCAAAGTGCTGATGTTTATAAACTAAAAGCATTATACACTTTTAAGAATGAGAAGGCTCCATTAAGTCCAACACAAAGTGGACAAGTGCTCATTATTGGAGGAAAAAGACTTAATTCATAGTGATGCAGGTTATAAATGAATCCGGAGACGTCTGGAAGAGATGGAGGTTACTGACAGTGGATTAAGGAGTAAGGAGAGGATAGAGGATAGAAGACAGAATCTGGTGAATGTTTTTGATCTATTGAGCAATTTGAACAGTAATTAGGCAAAATTACCTCCGAATGTTGTCAGCAGGACAGAGACAGGATGTTGGCTATCTCCCTTTTTCCAACCTGCCCGAGCCCATACTTGCATGTGGCCGCTGACTTTACATGCATAACATACAGTACAGATGTGCATACTACACAAGTCAAAAAAATATAAGTCTGAACACATGGAGTACACATGCTGATTGGGACAGTGTGAGATAAGCAGTATTTCTTGATAGCTTGTTATTTTGTGCTTTCAAAGAAAGCCTTTTTGCTGCTCCACTCTTTTGTTTGGCTCAAAGCTGCAGCTCAGACAGATACTGTGTTTTTTTTCAGGCATGTGTATTTACACAGACGTGTAAATACACATGCCTGAGAGAGAGGAGAGTGGAGCTGTGTTTGAGAAAGCATGTGTATGCATACAGATATAGTACACATGCATGCACTGCTGAACTTGGCTGCTACGTGAGGCTGTCTAGTGTTGAGACTGAAAGGTTAGAAGCGCAATTCATCTTTTGTCATTTGGTTTTCCTTCTTTACTGTCCATTTGAAATGTTTATAGTTTAACTATTTCAACAACTCGTCCCAAAGCAAGACAAACTGTTGAATGTGTGATTACAGAGGTGTAATTACCAGTGTTAGCAGTTGCTCTCAGAATATTTTTAGAGCTTTGCTTTTACAGAGTAAGGCTAGCAATTTATAAAAATGTTCTTACTGTCAACAAATCCCAAGAAAAGACTAAAACCATCGCCATGAATTACCCAACCAGTGTGTAACCAAAGTTTTATGGAGCTTGTTCCGTTTAGTTAATTGCATACACACCGTTCTGCTGTCGTAAGTGCACACTTAAACACAGACAAATTGATTTGCTGCTAAAAATAGTCCCCATCAATGCACTATTTACCACTGTTAGAGAAATGTTTAAATGTTAATGTCATCTCAGTTAAAAATTCCTGCCCACAACATCCTCGAGGTAGAGTTAACAACACTGAGGATGTTTACAAAGGAACACGTGTGGTATGAGTTGCCACTTCACTGTACCAACCAGGCCGCATGATGATGGATATTGAATAGCGGCTGATTGCCGGCAAGGAGAAAGTAGAAGACAGATAGACAGGAAGACATAAAGCGAGCAAAGAGAAATAAAGACAGATGGAGGACAGGGAGGACTGGCGTGAGCCCCAACCTGCACTCTTCATGCTCAGTTAGACCTACTTTACTTTCCTCTCTCTTTCTTCTTTATTTCTGTGTCTCCTTCTCTTTGCCCCCATTCTCTGCAATCCCCTTTCATGTAGCACATGGAACCAATAAGTCTGAAGAAGGACTCCTACCACCACTGATTCCTATCTTTTCATGCCATTTTGTCCTTAAGCGCTGAGCAGGTCACTCTCTTTCTCCTACATCTCACTGTCCCAGCCTTGGCTAGCTAACCGTGCAGTTTGCCTTTCATCTCCCCTGTGACAATCTAACAATCCACTTTTTTAATGAAGGCAATATTAAGTTTGGCGCCACTGTAGAGAACTTAATAAGGGTTTCTCCCACAAAGGAAGCCATCATTAGGCTGTATGTGATTGAAAAGACGAACATCGTATTGCTGAAATGATTTTAGCATGAGGTCATTGTGCCTGATTTGTGAAGTGGATTTAACAAGAGTGTGCCTTGGTTTCACTGGCAAACAGCAGTGCAGTGAGGAGGCAAGGTGATCACTGAAGACAGAGACATTTTGTTCTCATGTTTACTATTCACAGTATCTGTTTAAATGACTTTTTGTATTTACTTATCTTGACTTTTGTTACTATCCTTTCCCAAAAGATAGGCTCTGCAATCTCAAAACATGTTTCTGACTTCCATGAGATATTTGTGTTGCTTTTCTTTTATTGACAACCTGTGTTGCGTTTTTGGACACACAAAAGTCCTGAAGATGGCATACATGTGTGTTAAAATGCCAGGTTCATTTTTAGAGTGAATGAATGTCACAGGAAGATTGTTTCTGATGACCACACAGACATTACTTATACTGTCTTATCGATAGAAACAGAAACCACCACTGTTCAGAATGCTGGAATGTGCTTCAGTACGTCAGTCCAATGGGTTGTCTTGTTATCCCGGAGACAAAATACATTTAAATTGTATTGCTAAATTCCTGCAGAAACAAACAATTTGAATGTGTTTTGCTCTGACGTGAGCTATTATGTTGCTACCAGCTCATATTGTTCTGCTTTAGTCCTGGTCAAAGCCTGCTACTTGTTAATACTCCTCATTGTGAGATGATTCAAAAACTAAACACTTGAATTAAACTGCGAGGAGGTTTTTCAAGGTCCAGTGAGTCATCTCTCAAAAATCCTCCTTTAATGCTGTGCCAGTTGTTTCCACATCATCTCTCTATTTGTCATTTGAGTGAAATTAAGAAAATAAAGAAAGAAAGAAGTTACTCAGTTCGATGTTACAGGGAACATGCCTTCCTCATGAAGAAGAAAATTCTCAACTATGTAGTAAATCTGGTTTTAGTTAAAGGTGCACCAGATGTGTTTGAGGAAATGAATCACTGTTTAACCATTTAATCAATCCATGTTAAATCAGTCACTAAGTAAATTTATGCCTCGTTCCCTCCATAGACTACAGGACCGGGCCATGTTTCACCCAGGTGAATAACCAGATGTGCCAGGGCCAGCTCAGTGGAATTGTCTGCACCAAAACCCTCTGCTGCGCTACCATTGGTCGGGCTTGGGGCCACCCCTGTGAGCAGTGCCCTGCCCAGCCGCACCCTTGCAGGCGAGGCTTTATCCCCAACATCCGCACTGGAGCCTGCCAAGGTAAGATCCTTGTCTCCTTCTTAGACACACACCTGGTACATCTTCTTTTTAAGAATGATTGAGGACACAAATACACACACACACACGCACACAAACACAAACACACACACACACACATCCACCACAATAAACAGTGCAGCCATTACTTCATCTGTCATCAACTCTGCTGCAATTCCTGCCCACAACATCCTTGAGGCAGTGTTAACAACACTGAAGGTGTTTACATGTACATAGATACATGTAGGCCCGGATACTAGCATGTATTTTCCTGTTAAGCTCTTATTTAGCAGAATATGTGTACATGCATCTCCATATCCCTGTAAACGGACACCACTTTAAGGTTTTATTTATTTATGTGTCAGTATCTCAGTGTGTATGAGCAGATCCCAGATGAAAATGTGAGCTTGTCCTCACCACTGGTGTGGGGCATACACAGTACATCATGTCACCCAATGATATAAGAGTAACAGCAAAATACAGATGTTTATGTGTTAGGCAAACCAAATATACTAAAAGCGTCAATTTTAAAAACCAAAAAATTGCAAAAATAACACTTAACCAAAACAGATATAGTGCAGCCATGACAGAATCAAGCAGCTCTGACTACATGAATCCAAAAGAGTGAGATATGGAGATTATAAGAGAGAAACTGAGGGAAATGTAAACTGAGATTCACCTTCTTTCATTAATATTCCTGATGCTGGTGTCCCAGAGCCCCCTCAGACCAGACTAGACTCTCTCTGCATGCCTCTCTAATAAATTATTGCCTGGCCAGACTAAGCATTAAGACTGCATCAATATATGACACATGTGGAGGTCGTGTCCCTTGTTAAATGAGCCCAGCCAGGCTCTTTGTTGTCTCAGGCCAGCTCCTCTCAGATGGACACACCCAGCACCGACCTAGGCAGATTGTGATGGTTGATGTCTTGCTTGAGCCATATCAGAGGGAGACAGCGTTTTTGTACTGATGCTCATAGCACCTGGCCATACTTCAACAGTATCAGAGCTAAGGACATTAAGTTAATGTATTTGTGCAGGGAAATTGGGGATTATAGTGAAGTGTTGTTTATATTTACAATGGAAAGTTACACATGGTGGACTTATGCTCATACTTGTTAGACTTCATTGGCAGATATGTCGAGTGTGTGTTCCAGGCATCTAAATCCCTGCCCACATCTCTAATTCGTCCAGTGATTCAAATAATAAATGCATGAAGTGAAACAAAAAGGCCAGTTAGTCTATTAATCAGGCTAGTGTGTTGAGTTTTTTTTTTTCTATTCAGGCACAAAGCTAGCAGTAGTGCTTGGCAGTTACATCACTATTTATTTTTGTCAGGAGCAAGTCCATCTTTGTGAGCCTGTTTAGTAATTTCATTGCCCTAAAACAACTCTACCCACTGCAGAACTGGGTAGAATTTTCCAGTTGTGTTTATGCAAAATCAATGTATTGGGGGCCATAAATACAGTATATTTGTGCTTTGTGCTGGGAAAGTACTGTATCTAAATTGAGTTAGAGGGCCATAATATTAGAAAGATGTCAATGTAATGCCTATGATCTCTTAAACATTTTAAGGGCTTTTAGTAACTTTTTCAAAGGCTTTACAAATTGTTTTTCAGGGACATACAGTAGTTAGGTACAATAGCTTTTGACTGAAAAATATATTGTGTGTATCAAAAATTATGGATATACTCTTGGCAGATATTTGGACATGTGTTAAACATATCAAAGGGACGTGACACAACCTTCTATATGTAAAAGTCTATATGTTATTTATGAAGCAAATTCAAAAAGTTAACACACACACACTAAAGACAACTAAACCCCACAGAGCCTAGAGCAACGTCTCTCTGGCAGAAGTACAAAGCACACAATGAATCCAAATGGGATTGCACTCCAGGCTCCACATCAAGATGGTGGCTGATAAATGTTTCTTTCTTTGGCAGAGAGTGTTTCTACGCTAGACGGAATTTTAGCCTTTCTTAAAAAAGAAGCAGAGATTAAATGTATTGAAATGAATAGAAACAGGCTGCCTGGGTCCTGTTTATAGACTGGCAATGTGACTGGTCTTTGTGTGTGTGTGTGTGTGTGTGTGTGTGTGTGTGTGTGTGTTTGTGTGTCGATGTGTCCCAGGGTAGACAGGTTCAGAGGTATCCACGCTTTCTTACAGGAACCCACCCTCTGACAGCCGAGTTACTTCTTGCTTATACTGCTTATACCTCATTCCCTTTACAAAGATCTAGAACAGAAGAAAGAAGAAATGTGTTTAAGAGACAGAAAGTGTGCCAGAAATATGCTCTAAAATGTGCGTTGTACCAAGTCAACTGATATAAATTTATACTTTTAGAGAATACACATTGTTTGAAGTAAGTCTAAGTCTTTTTTTGGTATATTAAAAACACAGGATGCTGCATCTCTTAAACCAATGCTCTACAGATGGCAGTAGTTGTTAGAACCTTTGTTCTTTTCTGCTTTTGCCTCTTCTCAATGTCTGTCTTTCCTTCCTTCTCTTAGATGTGGACGAGTGTCAGGCAGTGCCAGGTCTTTGTGCCGGAGGTAACTGCATCAACACTGTGGGATCCTACGAGTGCAAATGTCCTGCCGGCCACCGTCAGAGTGAAACCAGCCACAAATGTGAAGGTGAGTCAGATCTAAAATAAATAAATAAAGAAAGACTAACATTAACTAAAAGACATGTTCAACAATAAAGTACGAAACCTACATCACGAGGACCAACGTTTTTAAAAAGGTATCAGATCTGCACATCCCTGGAAAATCAAGAAACCATAAAGACTGGTGGCCAACTTTGATGTGCTGCCATTACATTATTGTCTAAACTGCCATATGATTAGCAACAGGGGAAATACTATTAAGGTATGAGCTGAATATCAAACCAAATTCTTACAAAAAGAGATGTCCTTTAGCTAGACATTCGTTTCCAGAGGGCTTCATGGTTTCTGATATCTAGCTGATACTCTCAACGTCTTTATCGAGGACTAAAAACAGAAATGAGAACTTCCCTCTGTAGGAAGTGTGATAGTACTATCAGTTGTAGCATTGAGTGCGGCTGTCTCACCTATTCCTCAGGCCCACTGCAATTTGGGTTAAGGCTTCAACAAATAATTGTCGCAAACGATCTTACTAACTAATTCAGCATTTAGTCTGTCAAACATGATGCCAAATGCCCATGATACTTTTTTCAAAGTCAAATGTTATTTCTGATCCAAAAATGCAACTACATTCACTGATATGAAGCATAGAAAACCAAGCTAATGTTAGCAATTTGAAAATAGAGACTTTATCATTAACAGAAATGACGTCTAATAACAACAAGCTGATTTTAATTTTTAAATGTAATGATCAACACGGTAAACATATACTGCAAAATATATCAACTCTACTTGCTGAGTATGCTGAGTACTCAAGGATTTAAATGTATCACCAATCTAAAAGAATCCATGAAAGGTGCACTTTATGGTAACTGTGGGTTTACAAATCTCTATGGGTGTTTAAAAAGTGACGACATTTCCGAGTTAAAAAAGTCTGGACGTGTCCACATTAACACACACAGACACATGGAAACACAGACACACTGAGTGGATTCACATTACAATGTGTTGATTGGATGGAATTTAAACAATTCCCTGGCTAAACAGTCTGATAGTAAGCCAGGCAGGGCTTGTGTCTGTTGGACTGAAGCCGATGTGTTCTTAGTCTTTAGGGAGGATTAAAGAAAGCTCTTAAACTGTTTCAGCCAGGTGACATCCATTCTACTGAACAAGGCCAAGGCCAAACTGGCTATCTTAGTGTATCAGTGTATGAATTATTACCAAAATTCTTATTTTATTAACTTGGATGGATGAGAGCTGCACCAGATACAGAAAGAAAACCAGCGTCTCTACTTCAGTTTCATGGGAAGCAATTACAATGACAAACACCAAAAAGTGATTTATGTCACAGAAGGAAACAGGGAGGATGACTTCACTAAATTCATCAGAGTCTCAGTTTCAGTTGTGGTTTTGGGTGAACACCACCAACGGTTCAGGACTTACACTGTTGAGCACTGCTCATAGACGTTTGGGCGTGGATGCTGTAGACACATTCCAGCCCAGAGAGGACAATCTGAGACAAGGTAGAAATAAAGCAGGAGTTTAAGATTAGAAAGTCCTGAAACCGTCTACCTTCTACACCCTCTATGGTCATTTTTACCTTAAATTACACACATCCTGACTCTTTGTACCACTTTACCTACAGCGTGTGCTTAATACAGATATATATAGCAAGGGTGATCATGGTCACAAGACTAGAACTGCAACTAATGATTATTATTATGGTTAATCTAAAATCAATATGATGATCAACAATAGGACTCAAAATTCTCAATTTGTCTTAAAAACAATTATAGAAACCAGCCAAAAGCAAGAATTCTCACATTTTAGATGCTGGAACCATCAAAAAATTGAAGTTTTTGCTTGTTCAACTAAGTGAACAATTACTTGAGTATCAGACTAGTTATTGATTAACTAACTGATTTTGTCAGCATTCAACAGTACAGTATGACTCTGAAACCAGAAAATTGGCATACCACTTTTAAATTGCACAAGTCAACGAATGGATCTTCAAAACTGTGTGCATTTTTTTAATCAATATGTTAGTTCCATCAAAAAACAAGCATTATTTTATTTTTTCACTTGAAATAGATGTCAACTCTGTTTTTTATTTGTTTATTTTAAGATTTATCAGGCAACTTCGTCATTTGACCCTTGCAGAGTGAGAAGAGAAAGAGTTCAGTGTTTGCAAAGCTTGTAAAAACAAGTTGTGACGTGTATCTGAAGTCATGGATCGGCAGGAAACCCGTGTTTAGTGAAATCTTGAAAACAATCAGTTTTATTGAAATGCCCTTCTAGCTAATGCACAAACAAGCCTCGCTAAGAGCTTTCAAATTGAAATCCCTGAGGTTTCGGGGCATTTAAGATAAAGTGCAATTAAGATGTCATGGGTCTCTGATCGTTTTGGGCACAACAAGGCACCTGGTTTTATGGCCTGCTTTTAGTTCAGACTGTGCTTAACATTCTCTCTGTTTTCCCCTCCTCCTCCTCTTTCTGCTTTTTTCTGCTTTCCCTTCCATTTTCCTTCCATAAATACAGTCCTTTGGCTCAAAACCAGCTGTTAGTGCTGAACAAAGAAACACTTACAGCATCTGGGTGACTTTCTCATTACACACACGGACCTCCCCGTTGCTCTGACACTTGCTGATTCTCACGCACTCACACTTTTCAAACACACACACACACACACACATACAGTTTCACAGATCACAGTTTAGATGAAATGACACAATGGAAACTGAATGAATTACACGCTCACTTTATCCTAGTTTTCACCTCGATTATGCTGCGGATATGTACACAGTTACACGGGCAGACTTGACGGCTCAGACATTTGTCCAGGTGACACATTTCCCTCCACACACACGGTCAGTCACACAGTGCTACGTCTGTGTGGAGTGTAATGTCTGGCGTGTTGTTGTTGCTGCTGACACAAGGTTTATTTGGCTGGGCCTTTACAGCCTCACCTAGGCCTTCTGCCACCGCTGTCAGACAGGAGTCAGCAGGGGAAGAACAGCCTCTTAGCTTCGCAGGCGGTACAACACAACTCCACGAAAAACCCACAGGGATACAAGTTACACACGCTTTACTCCAAGAAAGGCAAACACTAACACACCCTTCACTTTTTCAACTCGGCACACACACACACACACACACACACACACACACACACACACACACCACGTCTGCGCTATTGCTGTAATTATGCCCTGCAGTGGTGCAGTAATTACGTATGTGTATTAATAAGCGTGACACATCATAAAAACCCAATACCTTCTGGAACTTCACTTTGGGTTCCCTCGTCATGGAGCAATGAGGCCCCCTCATTCTGAATATTACAACTTAATGCCATCATAAAGTGTACCACACCAAGGCGGGCCCTGCCAAGCACCGTGCCCAGGTACTGTCAGACACGTCTACATTTCTTTGGCATGTTTAAATAAGGTCAGGGAATTCACTGTAACCTTGGGAATTTCGTTTCTTTTAGTACAGCCATTTATTTCAATTTAGTTGCCATTTGGAGATTGGAAGCAATTGTAGATACCGCAATTGCACATATAATCAAGCCAAATGCTGAGCGGTATACATACACATGTTTTGGATTATAACATTGCAGGGTCCCTTGTGAATGGAATAATTTCCCTGCAAATATATTTGGTGTCTGTCCACATTTGGGATCATCATTAGATTGCTTTGTTGTCTTATCCTATTGTGCAACAATAGTGGGTTTTTTTTCATTAATGTAATCACTGATTATTGTCTTTATAGTCATGTAATCATTGTTTTCTCTTTTGCCCGTTGACAGGGCTGGGTATCATTCAATTCATTTATTTTTAGTAAACGTTTTTTGATATCTTACTTTAGAGGTATATAAACAAAAGAATCTAAACTTCTCAAAGTTGTTGCCTACTCATAAGCAGCAGACCAAAAAGATTTGCTGATTAAAAAACAGTCCATAATTGACCAAATGAAATTATAAATCAAGAGATATTTGATCAAAGACCAAGTAAAGAAGACTGAAAAGATATTCAAAGCTTTAAGAACTTAATAGTTTATGGTTTCAGTAAATACCCAGCGCTACCATGTCGTTGAAATTGCGTAGTAGTTTGATTTACATCGGTTCTTTGCTCACCAAGCAACGACTCACAAGCCTGAGTTTCAGCCTGAACTAAAAACAAAAGTTCAGTAATTCCTTTTAGTTGAATGCAGATGCATTTGCTTCATTTTTTCTCAGAGCAATAAACAATAAACTTTTACTGCAGTGTGCTACTGCTGTGATGTGTCCTGTGATGTGATGAGGTATTTATGATGTAACTGTATGTGTGTGTGTTTTAGACATTGATGAATGCAGCACCATCCCCGGTGTATGTGATGGAGGAGAATGCACCAACACTGCTGGTAGCTATGTCTGCACTTGTCCACGAGGCTACGTCTCCAGCACAGATGGCTCCAGATGTGTGGGTGAGTCCCTTTCTCACACACACATGCATGCACGCACAGAAACACACACACACACACAAATTTCCCAAATTTCTCTAAACCCCCCCCCTCGGCTAGCTAAAAGCTTCACATCTGGCCACTAACTTCCCTCCCTCCATCACTGCTTCCTGTAAGTGGAGTTCTGGTGACTCAAGCTGACCAGTGGTCACCATGTGCAGACAAACACACTTGCACGCACTACTTGGCTTTGACAGCATTAATCTACTCTCTTGTTAGTGCCCCTCTGACTCCTTCACACACACTCTGACACACATGCAGTGCATACTTTACTGACATGTCCCATGAAACACTACCAGGTGTTAATGTATTCCTGCAATCCTCACCAATCATGGCAGCCACAGTGAAATAAAACCAGGTGTTAATACATTATTTCAAGATTTAGCCCCAAAACGGACAGCTCAAGGTCTGTCTGTTTCAGCCACAAGCATCACAGGTCCAATAAAAGCTCCTTTAGCAAGGTAAAACTCTGGATTCCTGTAATTGGAAATAATTTTTTTCCTCACAGTTATTTTGTAGTTGTCATGCAATCCATCCTCCATCATCAGTGGAACTTTTTATAAAGCTATGCTGCTGTAAAAAGCCTGTTCTGTCAATTTATATAAATAAAGTGTGTGTGTGCATGTGTGTAAGAGAGAAAGAGAAAGTGGATCCCACATTGACACAGCGCTTCAATCACCCAAATCATCAACCAAAAATCCTTATTCTTGTCCATATTTCTCTTTTTTCCTATCTCCACTTTCCTACTTTGTCCTGAAGAGATATGTCACTATCTCTATATGTATATCTCTTTTTTTCTGAGTGCGTGGATAACACCAAAGCTCATTCTTTCATAACAGTTCAGTGATTTACAGGAGAAAGTCTCTGGAACTGTAGACATTTCCCTCTTTTTTCACTTGTTCTGTCTCCTCTGTTTTTTTCCTTCTTCTTCTTTTTTAACTCTTTATCTCCAAAAGTGAAGCATTCTCACACTCTCGTTCTCCTTATCTATCTAACCTTTTCCTCTTGGACCTTCTTTTCCTCCCACTCTCTGACATGTGGATCCTGCACCTTGTTTCATTCAGTAGTGGTTTCCAGTTGCTCTTCTGCAGCCTGCTGAAGGTAGAGAAAAAAAAGAGAGAGAAAATAACCAGGCACAACCCCATAATCCTTCCTCTGTCTCTGTACTACTTTCAAAATGGACCAGACTAGATTAGGAGGAGACAAAGATGAGTAAACCCAAATAAAACCTAACTAGACAAGGTCAGGATCAAACCAGTGATCTAAAGTCACACATCTCATGAACTGGTTTTATGAGCTGGTTTTCTCTTCATGTGACAGACGCACTTTGACGCATTTTCCCATGCTTTTTAATCACAACATAAAGTGAATTAAAGAAAGTAAAGTGTTTTAATATCTCTCGCTGGCTTGCCTGCCCTCAAGTTTTAGAAGCAGCAGGATGTATAGCTCTGGTCCCGGAGGCTATACTGTGTGGCTATTGGCTCTTGTTTTGTGGGATGTACTGTACCATGGTAAAGTAGGCCAGTGGGAGCTGTTGGGGGCCTGACGGTAATCAGAGCCTAATGCCCTGTCACACGGTGGAAGCTCGACAAAAAAAAAAAAGACCTGTCCAGTCAGTCAGTCTGTAAAAACACCTCAACAAATGGAAGCATATGCTTGTGTAGCGGTGCAACACTAGCGAGCAAACCCCGGTCTGGATCCAATTTGAGTCATCATCATTCTCATCAGCAAACCCCTCCCTCTACGTTCTCCCTCTCCTCCACGCGGCCTCCTGCTCACTCATTCCTATGGGATGTTTTTTTGAATTGTGTGTATTTATGCACATTGGTGCGTGTATGTACGCATTTGTGCAAGCATATGTGTGTGTATTTATGCACATTTTGTATACGTGCCACTGCCCATTTATATGTATGGGAATGCATATCAGTGTGTGTAATTGCATATACATTTGTATGTACTGTACAACATGTGCTTCCATGCACAGCACAGCCCCTCATGTTCTATCTAATTGGCAAGAATTGCTCCACATGGAACTGATTAATTCCAGACGGCTGGCTCATTAGTGAGTTAATCGACTTGTGCTCCTCCCTCAACTCCCCCCTTCATTCCACTTTCCCCCTTATTTCTGTAGCTGCACTTAAAAATGCTCTTTCACATATGTTTTCCTATTAGTTAAATAATACACATGCATTATCTCCCTCTTAATCTGCCTTTTTTCCTTTCTTGGTATTTTTCTTAAAAGAATCCCTTGTCTGTCCATTTAAACCCTACACATGCTATTTGAACCCTAGCCCCTTCTCTTGCCTCATTGACTCTGACCTGGAAAACTGTAACAAATAAGACCCCTTTTGGAGGCCCTTCAGATGCCTGCTGATAGTTGAGACCCCAAGCAACCTTTCCCACTGCCAGCCCATAAAGGAGCTTCCTCCCCAGCCACCATGGAAAGGCCATGCCAGCCCTCTGACTTACAGCACTGCTGGTTTTGAGAGCAGCAATTCCCTGTACCCTTTTTTCCAGCATAAAAGGGTGGTAATATAACTTAATTTGTTACCTGAAGTCCTGCATTTAAAGAATAATTAATTAATTGTGTAACTGCACATGATGTCACAGGGTGCTGGCACACACTGGAGTACACTGCTACGTCAAGATAAGAATTAAAACCACTAGAGGCCAGCAAAAATAAGAAAGTTCAGATTCTGTTCCAGGGGAGACATAGAACATACTAAAACACATTAAAAACACATCAGCCATTTGTGTATTTTTTATTTGACTTCTAATTGAGCTGAAACATGCGTTGCTGCCTTCTCAGTCGTCTAATTCTGTTAATGCTTCTCCTCTTACTTCAGATCAGCGTGTGGGCACCTGCTTCTCAGCTCTGGCTAACGGCCGCTGTGCTGCAGAGCTGAGCAGTCAGTACACCAAGATGCAGTGTTGCTGTGACACAGGACGCTGCTGGGCTTTGGGACAGATCCCCGAGATGTGTCCTGTCAGGGGTTCCGGTGAGTATACATTACATAAAACAAAATACATGTTTCATATACAAGCTGATCCCCAAACAGATTGATATATATGAGCTTGAAATCAGTACAGAACATTCATCACCTTCTTCTTCTGCTGAATAAAAACTGGCAGTCTACACCATAGATTGTCTAAGACTTGGCATTAACACAGGCAGTAAATAAAGCCATGACAGCGTTTCACAAACCAAATTACTTTAACAATGTTAAACTAGACAAGAGTTTGTGTGTGTGTGTGTGTGTGTGTGTGACAGAGAGGCAGGGGGCTCCACTCAAACTGATGAGCATGATGTCATGAGCGCAAGCTAAATAGAGGAAGATGGAAAAGATTTGTTTCAAGATAATGACCTATCATCTCTGGAAATTCAGAAAGCTCGTCCTCTGCGTGAGACTGTATGATCCAAAACTGATCCGTTGCAGAATGTTCTGCTGGTTTCACCTCCACAATTAGATGCGTGTTTGTGTGATTTATTCCGATTTCATTAGTCAAACTAAGTGAAGAACACACAAACATACAGTACTATATATTTATACTTCTCACACATAGACATATAAATACTGTACATACATATTTATTCATAAACACAAACATACACTTTAATTATACACTTTACCGTAACTTCATGCCAAAGCTGAGTAGAGTATATCATTATGCATGCACATTTTCCAGTAGTTACTTGGTCAGGTTTTGTTTCAGTCAAAGCATATCTGAAACCAGTAAGTACAGAACAGTTAGATGGTAAACTGTATAACAGACTTTAACAAAAGAACAACTAATGTATGGGACGTGCAATAGCCTTTGTGAATTATGCAAGTCCAGGAAACAATGAGTACATTACTGTAGGACCCTGAGTGATCCAAAGTTCTTTTCAGTCTCAATTACTATAATAATTCCACATAAACTGTTTAAAAACAACATCTTTGTTTACACTACTTGAGAGCTTATTGTTCCTCAGCTATATCTGGATGGAAACTAATGAAACCTACAGTTGAATGTATCCACTGACTTGTTCCCTGTGACCTTTGTCTCTCTTGTAGACGAGTTCAGGCGTCTGTGTATTGTGGGTGTTCCCCAAGGACACGGCTTCCCTAATGGCTACCCCAATGGACACTACCCCAACAGCAACGGCAACGGGTATGGATTCAAGTTCCCCAGCGTACCCAATGGTAACGGCAACGGAGGAATCGGTGGCAACGGCGGAGGAAGCTTTGGAGGGAACGGTGGGAGCTTTGGAGGTAACGGAGGAAGCTTTGGAGGTAATGGAGGAGGACACCAGCGTAATATAGGTAAGTCTCTTTTGGGATTTGAATTATCCTGTTAAATGGTACTAGATAAAAGGGGTCATTTCTCAGTTGGAAAACATATTTGTATATCATGGCATATTTTTATTAACAGTTTTGTTAATGTGTGTTGTGTACTCTCAGGCACTGTTTCTATGAACGACACAATTGATGTGTGCAAACACTTTACCAACCTGTGTCTGAATGGACGCTGCATTCCAACACCCACAAGCTACCGCTGTGAGTGCAACATGGGCTACAGACAGGATGTTCGCGGGGAGTGTATTGGTAAGAAACAAGCTCTCACACACTGTTTAATGCATAAGCGCACATCAGGTCACTAAAGTTCTCTTTAACCTCCCTGAGCCTATATAGGGAGATGCAGTGACTAAGTGACAGTGCCACAGTGAATTGCATGCCCTGCACTGCCATCTTCTGCAAATTTAAGGAACTTAATACAAGTGCACTGTATGTCAAAATGTGAATTGTTTTTTTGTTTGTTAAATATTTAAAGCCATTCACTCTGTCTGGATAGGTCATAATTTTTTGTGCAATGTATTCTTTTCTCCACAGATGTGGATGAGTGTGTGAGTAATCCATGTATCAATGGAGACTGCGTCAACACACCTGGAGGGTACCATTGCAAGTGTCATGAGGGCTACCAGGGAACCCCTACCAAACAAGCCTGCATTGGTATGTCTATCTGTGCTGTCAAATTATATTACTGCAACAATTGCCAAAGATGTTTCATACACATGCAGATGTTTAACATACATATTTTACATATGTTTGCATAAGGAGATTGTTGCTCAATTTAGTATGGCTGGCCGTTAAAATATAACAAACTCAGCCAGGTGCATCTTCCCTCTTCCTCCTCTCTTTAGATATTGATGAGTGTATTGTGAATGGGGTGATGTGTCGCAACGGCCGCTGTGTCAACACAGAGGGAAGCTTCCAGTGTATCTGCAATGCTGGCTTCGAGCTCACTCCTGATGGAAAGAACTGCATTGGTGAGAAGCTAACCCAGGAATAGGTCAAACTTCACATGAACTTTTTACCTTTATAAAGTGAACTTAATTCTCCTCTCATTTCCCTCCAGATCACGATGAATGCGCCACTACCAACATGTGTCTTAATGGCATGTGCATCAATGAAGACGGCAGCTTCAAGTGTATCTGCAAGCCTGGCTTTGCTTTAGCACCTAACGGACGCTACTGCACCGGTATGACTGATTTATAAAGTACAAACACACACCTCAAGTCTTGGTCCAACTAGTCTGTTGTGTTGCCAGATGTGGTGTCCTGCATATCCCTTTCTAAACCCATTTGTGTTTTGTCTGATCTTTTGAAACAATCCAGAAATTTCAGAAATAGAGAGATAGATGTATGAATTTATGAGTCTCTGTTGAACAGGAAGCTTCAAGAGTAGCTGCCATTTTATTGTGCAGTCACACAATAACACCGACAGCACAGGTGCACATCCCAAATACAAAACCCATAAATCTAGATAACTCCCCAAGGCAAGGCAAGGCAAGGCAGCTTTATTTATATAGCACATTACAGCAACAGGGCAATTCAAAGTGCTTTACACAAAATCAGTTAAAAAACGGTTAAAAAATAAAAACAGATAAAACACAAGAACAAACAGTTAAAAATAAAAAATAAAAACAGATAAAACACAAAAATAAAAGTTACAGTGCAGTATAAGAAATTAAACATTAAAGAAATGAACAACCATTTAAAGTAAGGCAACATCAAAAAGAAAGGTCTTCAGCCTTGATTTAGAAGAACTGAGGGTCTCAGCAGATCTGCAGTTTTCTGGAAGTTTGTTCCAGATATGAGGAGCATAGAAACTGAACGCTGCTTCTCCCTGTTTAGTTCTGACTCTGGGGACAGAAAGTAGACCTGTCCCAGATGACCTGAGAGGTCTGGGTGGTTCATAGTGTAGTAGAAGATCCAAAATGTATTTTGGTCCTAAACCGTTTAGTGATTTATAAACTAGCAAGAGTACTTTGAAATCAATTATTTGAGGCACAGGAAGCCAGAGTAAGGACTTCAGAACTGGAGTGATGTGATCCACTCTCTTGGTCTTAGTGAGAACTCGAGCAGCAGCGTTTTGAATCAGCTGCAGCTGTCTGATTGATTTTTCAGGGGGGGATCTGATTCCTTATTAAGCTCTCTGTAATTTCTTTTCAGTATTGATGTCATGCATTTAAACAGTTTAAATTGAGAATTAAGATTTGTATAAGCAAAAGAAAAGTTACAGATGAAGTTAACTTAGGGGACTTATTTCATTTTTACCCAAAAATTGTAAGCCTTTTTTTTAACTTTCATTTTGCCGTGTTGTTCATAAGTTAGCCGTGAGTTCAGTGAAAACTGATTCCTATGAAAACAGTGACTTACATAATCCAAGATGGTTGGAATTTATTGTATCTACGATACGATATGTTTTTTCTGGAATGATAAAATAAATACTAAATACTTTATTTTATAGCCCATTCTGTACACAGCTTAGCTTATAAACTTAAGCCAACACATGCCGCATGCATTATGTGCCCTTTCTTCATCAGACATCGATGAGTGTCAGACTCCTGGCATTTGTATGAACGGCCGCTGCATTAACTCTGAGGGCTCCTTCCGCTGTGAGTGCCCTCCAGGCCTGGCTATTGATGTAGATGGGAGAGTGTGTGTGGACACACACATGAGGACCACTTGTTACGGTGCTATAAAGATGGGCACATGCTCGCGGCCGTTCCCTGGTGCTGTGACCAAGTCTGAGTGCTGTTGTGCAAATGCTGAACATGGCTTTGGAGAGCCCTGCCAACCCTGCCCCTCCAGAAACTCAGGTAACATCTTTCATTTGCTTTATGCGGTTTTTTCAATTCTTGGAAATCTTGGTTGATTGTGTAAAATTTGCAAAGAATTATCTTATGTGTTTTTCATCTTATCCTGTATCTTTCAGCTGAGTTCCAGGCTGTATGCAGCAGTGGTATTGGCATTACAGCTGATGGCAGAGGTGAGCATGTTGTTCATGAATTTGGATGTTCCCACAGTGCTGTTTATCAGTATTTATCTACGTACATAGCCTAATACTTATTCTATCCTAGACATCAATGAGTGTGCCCTTGACCCGGACATTTGTCAAAACGGCATATGTGAGAACCTGAGAGGAAGTTATCGCTGCATCTGTAACATCGGTTATGAGTCTGACACCAGTGGCAAAAACTGCGTTGGTGAGTCAGAGTCTTTCCATGATTTTATCAAGAAGAAACCGCACATCCCTAGCTAGTAACATTAGCCATATATCTGTCTTAAAGTAAAACTATGTACCAATCCTGTGGCCACATTTTGTCGTAACAAGATAAAGCAAAAAAGGCTAATACTCCTTGTTTGCATGATGGTCTCTAATTAGAAACGTCATAAACCTAACCATTGCCTTCTGTCGCCTCCATGGCAGACATCAATGAGTGTCTGGTGAACCGTCTGCTTTGTGACAACGGTCTGTGTAGAAACACTCCCGGCTCCTACACCTGCTCCTGTCCTAAAGGATTTGTCTTTAAACCCGACTCAGAGACCTGCGAAGGTGAGTACTTTCATGCATACATTCTGACTGTGTTGTCTCACATCAGGATGTATTTTGTTGTTTTTACCAGCAATCAAGGTCAATATGCAGTGACATTATTACCAGATGTGTTGCATTTAGTTTCCAGTAAACATGTAGCTCATGGAAAGAAGGCACACACATTGCGTTTGCCAAATGCATATGATGATCCACTTCAATCAGCCTCTCAACCTTGACCTCAGGTGTGTGTTTGCACATGTTTCAGATATCAACGAATGTGATTCCAGCCCGTGCATCAATGGAGCGTGTCGCAACGTGGCCGGGTCCTTCAACTGCGAGTGCACCCACGGCAGCAAGCTGGACTCCACCAACACCATCTGTGTGGGTAAGACGGAAATTAGAGAAGCACCGGAGGGTCCTATAAACTGCTTGTGTGAGATTATGATTACACACTTGAGGCACGAGTGTCAACGGGAAATAATTGGTGCAAGGGTCTTTTTGTCTAATCATTCTAAGTGGTTTAGGTTTCCGGGAGCATTCCAGAAACATTATCATCTTCAGATGTTGGGTAACATAACACACTCAGATGATTTGTTAGATAAATACTTGCATGCACGGCCTTGGTTCACATGGAGATTTCTTTACTTCATAGAGATCCTCTTTAGATTCCAAGTGACATTTGGTATGTAAGACTCTCTGCTGAGGTTAAATATTCCAGATTTCCTACTTTTGGAAAATCATTGGGAGAAAGCTACATGCTAATACAGAATGCAGATTGTATTGTAAATTGACTGAGAATGAGTCATAAATAAATACTCATACATATTCCATGAGCTGGCTCTTTCAGAGGTCTCTAAATTCCTCTTGTTTGGTTGTTTTCTGTTTTCTGTTTTCGAGCCCATCACTCAGCGGGGAAAGAAAGGGAAAGTCAATTGTGGTTTTTTGTTTGGGTGGCCTTGTCACTGATATGACTGTACACTTATAGTTAATTAGGAATGGAGTAGCATAGGATTAAATGTAATGATGCGTGGGCTTTACTTAGCTCAGTGTGTAGCCAAAACGCAAGTTTTATGGCAGTGAGGAAAGTTGAAAGTGACATTTCGATTGTGTTTGTGGTGTATTTTGTTGCCATAGTTAAAGGTACCCTGTGGAGATTTTGACCACTAGTGGTGCTGTAGAGTAATTCTGTGCTCTAATAGCAAACACAAGGAAATATTTAAATAAATTGTCTTTGCAAATGTTTTATGAAGAACAAACTGTTAGGCCTGAAGGATAAACACAGTTAACATTCAGTGTTAACTTTACAAGAAAACCCCACTAGGTAAGCAAGTCTTTTCTGTTGTAACTCCGGCTCCACAGACAGTATGAAGAGTACGTGCTGGCTGACGATACAAGACAACCGCTGTGAGGTCAACATCAACGGAGCCACACTGAAGTCTGAGTGCTGCTCTACACTGGGAGCCGCCTGGGGTAGCCCCTGTGAACCCTGCGAGATCGGTCAGTTCTCACACACAGATGCTGCAAATCTTTCATGCCAGTGTTTAATGTTTAATGTTTTTGGCTGCTTTCCTTCATATTGTAGACATCATGTGGACTTGACCAATTTCTATATATACAATAATATACACTTAATGATATATGTTTAAATTTAAGTCTAGTCTTTTCTGACATTTTTGCATACCAATTAAGGTATACATGCTCTACAAACTCATACAGTGCTCATACATAAAATATCTTCATTACATTTCCCCATAGACACCGCCTGCTCTCGAGGGTTTGCTCGTATGAAGGGCCTCGTCTGTGAAGGTAAGAACATTTGATAACTTAATGACCAGTGACTACCCCGCAGCCTTCCTTCATCCAACATCGGTGCCATGAAATCATCTTTTTGTCCTTGGAATGTGCCTTAATGTTCTCCCTGTAGATTTCTTTTGAGAAAAAGTGTGTTTCACCTTGTAATTATTTACGGTTCTTAACATGTCCCGCTCCCTGTAGACATTAATGAGTGTGAGGTGTTCCCTGGAGTGTGCACAAATGGCCGGTGTGTGAACACCCAGGGCTCGTTCCGCTGCGAGTGTGCTGAGGGTCTCACCTTGGACAGTACTGGACGCACATGTGTGGGTAAGAAGACTGCACAACGAAGAAATCCGACATCACATCCAATGAAACTGTTATTTCCAGAGGTTACCATGTCAGTGCTCCTTTAGGACAAAACTTGGAAACAGTTAGATGACTGTTTTTGATTTTAATGACAACTTTTCTAGATACGCGTAGTGAGCAGTGCTACATGAAGTGGCATGAGGATGAGTGTGGCGAGCCACTGCCAGGGAGATACCGTGTGGACATGTGCTGCTGTTTAGTGGGTTCTGCCTGGGGCATCGACTGCGAGGAGTGTCCTAAACCAGACACACCTGAGTACAGAGCCATCTGTCCCAGAGGGCCCGGCTTTGCCAACAGAGGAGAAATTCTGACCGGCAGGCCGTTCTACAAAGGTACCAAATTGTTTCCACTCACTGTAAGTGGACGCTTTCATCCTTGAGTGTGCTTTGTGGCAATGGTACATTTGTTGGTAGAACCCTGTATTACCGAAGTGACAAAGAATAAAGTTTAATTTGTAACAGCATACCTATGTAAAATATTCATCCAGTAAATTGTATCATTTTGACCAAATTATTTGAACTGCATGTCTTCCTCTCCAGATGTAAATGAGTGTAAGGTGTTCCAGGGTCTCTGTACTCATGGAACTTGCCGGAACACCATCGGCAGTTTCAAGTGTCGCTGCAACAACGGCTTCGCTCTGACCGCAGAGGAGAGGAACTGCACAGGTATTTCAGCGAAATGAGACACTTATGTCACAATTAGTAAGGAGTTTGTCAGGGTATCTTTTTAATGTCTTTATGTTTCAGACATCGACGAATGCCGCATCTCCCCGGACTTGTGTGGTCACGGTACCTGTGTCAACACACCTGGCAGCTTTGAGTGTGAATGTTTCGAGGGTTACGAGAGCGGCTTCATGATGATGAAGAACTGCATGGGTAGGTTGGAAACAAATCCACACACACACACACACACACACAATTACACAATTTCAAATGCTACACTCTGTTTGAAGTCATGTCCTCAGTGTGAAACCACAGATCATCTAATCTGTTCATTATCTTTTCGTCCTTTCTTCCCTCTGTATCCCTCCTTCCCTGTCTTCTTCTCTCCTGACAGACATTGATGAGTGTGAGAGAAACCCCCTTTTGTGTCGTGGAGGAACCTGCCTGAACACAGAAGGGAGTTATGAGTGTGAATGTCCCACCGGACACTCTCTCAGCAACGATGGATCTGCCTGTGAAGGTGGATCATAAATCTCCATTTCCACACTTGGTGTTATATGTCATTCTCAGCACATCACATTTTATTTTAAAACCTAGTGCACTTGAAACCCATGTCAAGTCCTGAAAAAAGTACCTTTTTCCTCTGGATCTTTTAGTTTTTATAAACCAGTGTTGTAATTATTATAATAATTATGATTAGGTACAATACACTACATGTATTACAATGCATAACTTGTTTGCTTGTCCTGTCAGATGTGAATGAGTGCCAGCTAAGTGACAACTTGTGCAAACATGGCCAGTGCATCAACATGCCGGGAACGTACCAGTGCTCCTGTGACACCGGTTACCAGGCCACACCAGACCGTCAGGGCTGCGTTGGTGAGTGGAACACACTTTATCAAAATATGTTGGATAATTGGGAAATGATCTATTTGTGTACTGCCCGTCGTTGTAATATAATAAAACCTAGATACCTTAACTGTAATTGTGTCCTCTCTTTGCAGATATTGATGAATGCACCATTATGAACGGAGGCTGTGAAACCCATTGCACAAACTCAGAAGGCAGCTATGAGTGCAGCTGTAGTGAGGGCTATGCTCTCTTGCCTGACCTCAGGACCTGTTCAGGTAACAAAACACAGGATGTGTTCAGTTTATCTGCACATATTTAACAAGAAACTGAAACTATAAAGAAATGTAGCAATGTCATAATGTGATATTTTTTAAGTTCTCCCATGAAAATAAAAAGATTGTTTTTCTGTCCAGTCTTCTTCATGGCGTTTCCACCTATTGCACATTGACAATCATTCTGCTGTTTCTTTTAGATATTGATGAGTGTGAGGAGACTCCAGACATCTGTGATGGAGGCCAGTGCACCAACATTCCTGGGGAATACCGGTGTCTGTGTTACGATGGCTTCATGGCCTCTATGGACATGAGGACGTGTATCGGTGAGAGGAAACACAGTACTTAGAATATGAATGTAACTTGGGAAATCTTCAAATCTGCGGGACTTGCTCTGAGTCTCATTATCTCTCACTCTAGTCTCTAAAGGGCAGAACATTTAGATATTATGTGTGTCTGTCCATCTCTGTCATCTCAGATGTGAACGAGTGTGACTTGAACCCGAACATCTGTCTCCATGGCGACTGTGAGAACACCAAAGGCTCCTTCATCTGCCACTGTCAGCTGGGATACTTTGTCAAGAAGGGATCCACAGGCTGCACAGGTACACGCACACACACATACACACACACGCACGCACGCACACACGCACGCACACACACACACACACACACACACACACACACACACACACACACACACACACACACACACACACACACACACACAGACTGAGAGGTCTGGTCCTCTGTGTCCATATCTGAGAAGTGTTCATCCATGCATACAGTAGTTCCAGGTCTGCAATTGTTAAAATGATAATTTATGAATGAATTTATGAATCTGCTAAGCAAAAAGCTAATTTTTCAAATATCTTTACTGGTTACATTCTTTTTTGTTGTTTTGTTAAATGTTCAAATGAAAATAAGTGGTTCAGCAATGTGTGTTACTGCCTGTGTATGGCTAATCGATCTCTATATCACTCCAGATGTTGATGAGTGTGAGATCGGGGCTCATAACTGTGACATGCACGCTGCCTGCATTAACGTGCCTGGAAGCTTTAAATGTCGATGTCGAGACGGCTGGTTGGGAGACGGCATCAAGTGTGTTGGTGAGTACATATTCGGACCAGACACGTTTTTAAGACAAAATAAAGGAACAAAAGTCTCATTTACACAAAAATATTAGAATTTGTAACTGTTTTTATTGAGTTCTGCTATCAAGTTTTTTTTCTCACGCCTTTTTCTCTCTCTTTCTACAGATCAGGACGAGTGCTCTGTAGAGGACCATAACTGCAACCCCAATGCAGACTGTGTAAACACACCGGGGTCCTACAGATGTACATGCAAGGAGGGCTTCAATGGAGATGGATTTTCCTGCTCTGGTAAGACTGCTGAAACTATCTTAATGAATCCTAATTGGATACTAGCTACTGTGGGTGTGGAGTGAGCTCCTTGCAGAGTAAATTTATAATGCACTGCTCTGTTCTAATTCAGACATGGATGAGTGTGCAGACAACGTGAACCTGTGTGAGAACGGCCAGTGTCTGAATGCTCCAGGGGGCTACCGCTGCGAGTGCGAGATGGGCTTTACTCCTACAGAAGACAGCAAAGCGTGTCAAGGTGCTGGACTCATTCTGTTGCATTTTATTCTCTATACTTTTCTTTTTTTATTCAACTAACATTTTTTTTCTTTCGGCCTTGCCACAGACATCGATGAGTGTAATTTCCAGAACATCTGCGTATTTGGAACGTGCCAGAACCTTCCAGGGATGTTCCGCTGTGTGTGTGATGATGGTTATGAACTGGACCGCAGTGGAGGAAACTGCACTGGTCAGTGTTTCCCTTCTGTAACTTTAGTTTAAATTCACTTAGTTCAGACACAGAACATAGCTTGGCTGAGTTTCCTCAACTATTTAAAATTCTTTGAAAACATATCCAACATATACAAAGACCAAAAGATGTGTCTACTACCATCTGTTTATTCCCTTCATTGTTGCTGAGCTTGTGTTTGTCGCTGTGTAATGCAGACATCAACGAGTGTGCGGACCCTGTGAACTGCATCAACGGGCTGTGTGTGAACACTCCAGGGAGCTACCTGTGTAATTGTCCAGCTGACTTTGAGCTAAACCCCACCGGAGTGGGCTGCGTGGGTGAGTCACACACATTAGCGGGTTTTAATGAAGGAGATTGATTTTTTTTTTTAAATATGAGTACACAGTGACTAGATGTTGCATCCTATCCCAAAATCTCATCAGTCAGGACAGATGACAAATCCAATTTTTTTTTTTTATGATTTATTTTTTGGGCATTTTTAGGCCCTAGACAGGTGAAGTTTGTGAAAGGGGAGAGAGAGGGGGAGTGACATGTAGCAAAGGGCCGCAGGCCGGATTCGAACCCTGGCCGGCTGCGTCGAGGAGTAAACCTCTAAACATGGGCACCCGCTCTACCAACTGAGCTATCTGGGTGCCCATGACAAATCAAATTTGAGTTAAAAATGTTTAATAAAAATTTAATTAAACCACTCTTTATTTAATTTGAACACTTACACATTGTAACGTCCTGTTAGATGAAAGTGAAGACTCCCATGTATTAATGAGAAAAGATGTGTCTTTCTTAGATACACGTGTTGGCAACTGCTTCCTGGACATCCTTGCACGTGGTGATGGAGGAATCTCCTGTAGTGCGGAGATCGGCGTGGGTGTGACCCGGGCTTCCTGTTGCTGCTCCGAAGGAGGAGCCTGGGGAAACCCCTGTGAACTGTGCCCTGCCCCCAACTCTAGTATGTAATACAGGACCTCACTGATCGATTACCGATAACATTTACTGCAAAATGCACGTCATACTTACTCCAATTTGTTGTTCAATTTATGTCTTAGCAAAAGTTATTTATTATTTGCTTTTTTTACACTAACTTGCTGTGTACCTCTGTCTTGTTTGTAGCGGAATATAAGACTCTTTGTCCAGGAGGAGAGGGATTCAGACCCAACCCCATCACTGTTATCCTGGAAGGTACACCATCCAGCTTTCTCTGTTTTCCAGTCTATTAAGTCAACAACAAAAATCACAGCTAGCACCAGTGTAGCAGAAAAACTCTGAACTTTGAAAAATGCTTTTAAAAATCATTACATGAGTGACATCTATGGATTTAATTCTTTTCTAGATATTGATGAGTGCCAGGAGCTGCCAGGTCTCTGCCAGGGTGGAAACTGTGTTAACACCTTTGGTAGTTTCCAGTGTGAGTGTCCAGGAGGCTACTACCTCAATGAGGAGACTCGCATCTGTGAGGGTAAGAACTGAAAGAGAAATCACACTGAATGAGATACGGTAGTTGGATGGAAAATATGTTTAGCCCTCTAATTATATTATGTAGCTCACCTATGAAGGTAAAATGAACACCCTGCTCTCACCTCATATTTTTATTATCTGTCATCCCATCTTTGCGGGCAGATATCGATGAGTGCACGACCCACATCGGGGCCTGTGGACCTGGTATCTGCTACAACACTTTGGGCAACTACACCTGTGTGTGTCCCCCTGAGTACATGCAGGTCAATGGGGGAAACAACTGCATGGGTGAGTGGGAGAGACCTCTCTTGGACCTACAAGAAAATATTTACTCTCTCGTGCAAATAAACATATTCAAAGTTTGAAAAGTTGCATTTATAAATGCTGGCTTTTCAGCTTTTGGAATTAAAGGACTGTCTTCCTCTTTGTAACGCAGACATGAGGAAGAGTGTGTGTTATCGTAACTATAACGACACATGTGAAAACGAGCTGTCCTTCAACATGACCAAGAAGATGTGCTGCTGTGCCTACAACGTGGGAAAAGCCTGGAACAAGCCATGTGAGGCCTGTCCAACTCCTGCTACCAGTGAGTGACAATAAATACACTAAAACATACTCTGGAACAGCTGAAACATTGCTATATGAGTACATTTTATCACAGCCACTGAGTCTCTCCTGTCCTGTCTATTCTAGCTGAGTACCAGTTACTGTGTGGTAACCAGGCTCCTGGCTTCATCATCGACATCCACACTGGCAAGCCAATCGGTAAGGTCATTACAAGGTCAAAGGTGGTATAGTGCAGTCTGTATTAAGTGGTGCTGTTACAAAGTACAGCTTGCAAAATAACATTATGCTGTGTTGTTTTGCACAGATATTGATGAATGCAGGGAGATCCCTGGTATCTGTGCCAATGGAGTGTGTATCAATCAGATCGGGAGCTTCCGCTGTGAATGTCCAATGGGCTTCAGCTACAACAACATACTGCTTATTTGTGAAGGTAAAACTCACTTGATAAGTTTTCTCCTGTCCTCTAACTGTGTCTGTTGCAAGAGAAGATAATCGTGATCATATCCACCTATTATAAGACAATGCACACAAGGTGGTGCTAGATTTTTTGCTCTTTTGCTATTTTTGTATTTCCTTTTTCACCCTGCTACTGAATCATGGCATGCCAATGCCTTATACAGTATTAAGGATATACTTACTGCTGGCACAACAACTTACCACCATTTCAACACTAAATCACACAAACAAGCCCATACAGTCACACACCCACACACACACACCCACACACACACACCCACACACACACACACACACACACACACACACACACACGCGCGCACGCAACCACGCACGGACGCACACGCAACCGCAACCGCACACACGCACATAGGATCAGAGGTAGTCCACTCAGTGCAGTTAATGCTGCCTTTTCCCACATGAATGATGCCCTTGTAAAGATAAGTATAGTGGCTCTGAATGAGAGCACCTGCCTGGAACTTCAATCATCCAGAACCTGCCAGCGACTGAACCTTACCAGAGCCAAACTGGATCCGCTGTATTTTCTCTCCTGCTGTCCACAAGCCAACTGCCTGCTTTGACCAGACAGTTATGGAGCCTTTGATTGATGTCCACTGTTTCTCTTTTTCTTCCCCCTGCAAAGATATTGATGAGTGTAACAGCGGGGACAACCTGTGCCAACGCAACGCCAACTGTATCAACATTCCAGGCAGCTACCGCTGCGAGTGCTCGCCAGGCTTCAAACTGTCCCCCAGCGGGGCCTGTGTGGGTGAGTCCAGCCTATCTTATAGGCCTTACTGGGGTTTCCCATCTTAAAATAGCAGGAAGGTGGAAGGATTGTGTTGGTGATGTGAGGAAAATGTTAAACATGGACGTCCCGTGTTGAGGGAAGATTATTGTAATTTGCATTTACGGGACAGTGGAGAATCTGCTGAGGTATGTTAATTTAGACCAGCCTTTGTCTAAACACAACACCAGTTTTTCCCAGGTAGGGTTTTATTCTGTCATAAACAAATACATATAAAACACCCGTCTAAATATTCACAAAACAAAAAAAGGAGAAAACCAAAACAAAAGACAGAAGTTAAATCCAGCATGGGAACTGGACCTGCAGAAACAAATCAAACAAAACAAACTATAAAGCATACAATACAAAACAACGCATAAATTGAAGCATGACACATGGCATGGTCTGTATATAAAATGAGATTTGGACATATAAAGTGCTTGTTAGTTGCAACCCTTGATAACACGTTAATACTTTTCATTTTTGTTATGTTTTTCAGACCGTAATGAGTGCCAGGAGATTCCTAATGTGTGCAGCCATGGAGAGTGTATTGACACGCAGGGAAGCTATCGCTGTCTCTGCCACAACGGCTTCAAGGCTACAGCTGACCAGACCATGTGCATGGGTAAGAAGCACAATCTTAACCTATAATATACACTATTTAATTTATGTTGCATGTAGTCCTCCAGAGTAAGTCCTTACTGTATACCGAATACTGTCTAACCCACTCTAAATGTCGTTCCTTCTGTGTGTATCTTAGATGTCGATGAGTGTGACAGACAGCCATGTGGGAACGGTACCTGTAAAAACACAGTGGGATCCTACAACTGCCTCTGCTTCCCTGGCTTTGAGCTAACACACAACAACGACTGCATGGGTACGGATCATTTATTGGATCGCTTATTTCATTAAATTGTTTCATTTTCTGTTAATTTACTGTATTGCTATACTAAGGTTAGCAGCAGTTAGTAGTTTCTCTTAAAGGTCAAAGTCTTGACACAGGTTTAGATTCGGGTTTGGCAATGTATCGCTATTATATCAACATCGATATATGAGACTATATCGTCTTAAATTTTGGATATCGTAATATAGTGTTCTAGCTGTTCTATTTCTTGCCTTTACCCATTTAGTTATTATATCCACATTACTGATGATTATTTATCAAAAAAATTAAAAACAATGTTTTTGAAAGCACCACTAGTCAACCCAATAATACCGCCACAATATTGATATCGAGGTATTTAGTCAAAAATATTCAGATATTTGATTTCTATATCTCCCAACTCTAGTTTAGATATCATATTGTTGAAGATTACAGATTATTCGATAAAGAATTAAACCATGCTGCCCTTTTCTGTAGCGCTATTACATTACAACATCTGATGTTGCTGTGTTTTTGACTTTTCCTGTGTAACAAAGAAGAAAATTACACACAAGCCAGTTTTTTTAGAAGCTCCTGATGCCAGGAAAAACATGCATTTCTTTTTTTTCAGTCTGCTTCCGGTTGTGTTTGTTGACGGATATCCAAAATCACAGACATGTTTTATAAGAGTCCTAATCCACTCTATGGTGACCTTACAGACATAGACGAGTGCAGTGCCCTCCAGGGCCAAGTGTGCAGGAACGGCCAGTGTATCAATGGACTCGGTTCCTTCCAATGTCTCTGCCATGAGGGTTACGAGAATACTCCGGATGGGAAAAACTGTGTTGGTAAGTCAGTGATTAAATATACAAGAAAAGTACTAGCATGTTGGCATTTAAAGATTCCCGTACAGTACAGTTTACACAGACATATACACACATCTGATTTGCATATTGTCACACTTTTCAGATATCAATGAGTGCGTGAGTCTGCCTGGCACTTGCTCTCCGGGAACTTGTCAGAATCTGGACGGGTCATTCCGATGTATCTGCCCGTCTGGCTATGAGGTGCAGAATGACCAGTGTATAGGTAAGACACAAACTTACACAAAAAGTACATAAGTACATACATAAAGTACATACAGTTATAGACACACTTCAGTACAGACTAAATGCTCCACACATACTGAGAGCAACCGAGCCATCTGCTCTTCACGCACATTCACAAATGCACCACCATTGTCTTCTCACCTGCTTCCTTGTCCCTGTTCTATTTTACATTTCTTTTCCAGATATCAACGAGTGTGAGGAGTCCAACCTCTGCCAGTTTGGCACCTGCACCAACACCCCTGGCAGCTTCCACTGCACCTGCCAGCCGGGCTTCGTGCTCTCTGACAACAAACGTCGCTGCTATGGTGAGAGAAGCTGTTAATTAAAAACTAACATTCTATCTCACGTATAAATGTGGTGGAGGAGGTTTTTGTTTTTGTGTCCCGTGAATAACAGACCAATTACTGTCCCCTCTTTTTTTCTTATGGCAGATACCAGAGAGAGCTTCTGTTTTACCAAATTTGAGGCCGGAAAATGCTCCGTCCCCAAAGCTTTGAACACCACTAAGGCCAAGTGCTGCTGCAGCAAGATGCCTGGAGAGGGCTGGGGATTTCCCTGTGAGCTGTGCCCACGAGAGAGCGAGGGTGTGTAACACAGACACACGTACACACACACACACACACACACACACACACACACACAGCTTTTATAAAGACATCACATGCCCACAGACATTTGTAAAATAATATGAAGCTGACCTTTTTCATTTGGCACGTCTCCAGCTGCTTTCGACAGTCTGTGTCCCTTTGGCCACGGAGCGCTACCTGGGCCGGGCGATGCTCGTGAAGGTCAGTGCTACAACGTAGATCGATTTTTCTTTTTTATTTAGTGGCCCAGTGTGGAGGTCTTGAAAACATGTTAATTTCCTTGTGCTCACTTTAGATATGAATGAGTGTCTGGATAACCCAGACATCTGCCAGAACGGTATCTGCATCAACACAGATGGTTCCTTCCGCTGTGAATGCCCCTTCGGATACAACCTGGATTACACAGGAGTCAACTGTATTGGTGAGATTGTTTCTGAAATTAAAATTAACAATCTGCAACAATGGAATCAAAAAACTATTATAGACTATTTTGAGTATTTATACTGAAACAGCCGCAATTAAAAAGACAAAGAAAAATCAATAGGCTGGACTTGTTTTAAGGAACTTTAATGCCATGTCTCGGAATATATCACCAGTATTATCACCCAGGTGTGATGTTGTTTTTATCACCAGTAGCAGCTTTTTCCTGCATTACAGCCTGATCTATTTATGGACTAACATTTTATCTGCTAATGTAGGCTTTTAAAGTCTCAGGTACAGTATAAAATCTTCATTGGTTTTAATTGCCACCTCTATCTATACCCCGCTCTCTGTCTTCTCCAGACACCGACGAGTGCTCAATAGGAAACCCATGTGGAAATGGAACCTGCACTAATGTGGTGGGAGGCTTTGAGTGTTCGTGTCAGGAGGGCTTCGAACCCGGACCCATGATGACCTGTGAAGGTCAGTCACTTACACAGTAACACTCACATTAACAAAGGCACTTTTTAGAAAATGACAGTAAATTAAACAAACCTTCTCTCTTTTTGATTTCAGACATCAACGAGTGCTCCCAGAATCCTCTGCTGTGTGCCTTCCGGTGTGTAAACACCTTTGGTTCCTATGAGTGTATGTGTCCTGCTGGCTACGTGCTGCGAGATGACCAACGCATGTGCAGAGGTGAGAGGGCGCATCAGATTTCCTTTTTGTAAACTGTCACTTTTATCTGCTTGATTATTGTCATCTCTGATTTCCCTCCTTTTCTGTGTGCTGTACTACTCCACTGATAACAGGATGTAACAGTTCTCATTTTAGCTGACTGTTATAGATTTACCTATTGGCCATCTCTCATTGTCCTTTACCAGACCAGGACGAGTGCTCTGAGGGCCTAGATGACTGTGACTCCAAGGGTATGACCTGTAAGAACCTGATTGGCACCTTCATGTGTATCTGCCCTCCTGGCATGCAGCACAGACCTGATGGAGAGGGATGTATGGGTGAGTAAAAATGTTTTAGCCAATGTGAGAGGTTTTCCTCAGTCCTCACCCAATGTCTGTGGTTTTTCCTGGATTCATCCGCCTCTTCGCTCTCTTCATCCTCCCGTCCTTTTGCTCTGTACACTGGCAGACCTGAATGAGTGCCGCAGCAAACCTGGCATCTGTAAGAACGGACGCTGCGTCAACAAAGTAGGAAGCTACCGCTGCGAGTGCAATGATGGCTTTGAGTCAAGCTCCACTGGAACTGAATGTATAGGTAAGATCACTACTGCTGAAGAATATGTAGTCACACACTGTGGGGGTGGCAACTAAAAGTATGCATATTTTAAATTTAATTAAAGTTTAGTAACCAAAACATTTTTTTTCCTTCTTCTTCGATCCCTTATGCCAATCACAGACAACCGAAAGGGTTACTGTTACACAGAAGTTCTGCAGACAATGTGCCAGCAGTCATCCACCAACAGGAACAGTGTGACCAAGTCTGAGTGCTGCTGCAACATAGGCCGGGGCTGGGGCTCACAGTGTGAGCTCTGCCCGCTGCCTGGCACCGTACAGTACAAGAGGATGTGCCCACTTGGACCTGGCTACACTACAGACGGAAGAGGTGAGTCACACAGTAATACTACCGATTGATTTTATGAAGTAAAACAAACAAACCCTTCAATGCAGCTTCAAGAAAGAAAGCTCACATTGTCATATACTGCATAAGCTTAAAGAGACTCATTGATGAATTATGTGTATGGCAGCGTGAGAACCAGTCTATTCAGATCACTATCTACAATGTCACCATACTTTCAGACATCAATGAGTGTCAGGTGATGCCGGATTTGTGTCGGAACGGTCAGTGCATCAACACCATCGGATCCTTCCGCTGCCACTGTAATGTGGGCTACAAAACCGACTTCACTGCAACCTCCTGTGTTGGTATGGCTGATCTCTGTCAGACTAATACTCTTCTTTTTTATAGATACTGAATATTGATGCAGAATGTAAGCAGTTTTTTACCCTGTCTGCATATTCCAGATATGGATGAGTGCGCTCTGTCTCCAAAGCCCTGTAACTTCCTGTGTAAAAACACAGAGGGCAGCTACCTGTGCTCCTGCCCCAGAGGATACAGCCTGCAGCCAGATGGAAAGACTTGCAAAGGTAGGTGCACTCTTGATTTGTGTTTGTTTGTTATTTCATAGCTTAATAAAAGCTATTAGATGCTATTTAATGGTCTTTTTGATGGTTAACCATATTAGTAGTATTGTCGAAATCAACACATCGGCAGTCTGGGGGCTGTTGTTGTTATTATTATTATTGTTGTTGTTGTGTGTTACAAATGAAAAATTGCTCTCATATAATTTTTATTAACAAGCTTTATAGCTTTGAGACTTCTATGCAATTTGGTTTTGATGGACGTTCTTTCCCTCTAAGATCTGGATGAATGTTCGACCAAGCAGCATAACTGCCAGTTCCTTTGTGTCAACACCATTGGAGGCTTCACCTGCAAGTGTCCTCCCGGCTTCACACAGCACCAGACCGCCTGCATTGGTGAGTACAAGACAGAAAAAGATCAGTGTTACCCTGCACCGAAAGAAAGTTTTGTCTTTAGAGAGAACATAAAAAACAAAATGTGCATCTTTACTTCAAATGAAATTGGTTTCTTCTCTCTGTGCAGACAACAATGAGTGTTCCGCTCAGAACAGTGTATGCGGTTCCCGGGCCTCGTGCGTCAACACGCCTGGTAGTTTCAACTGTGAATGCGGTAAAGGTTTCTCTTTGGACAGCACAGGCATCGAGTGTGACGGTGAGCAGACACAGAAACCTTTACATTTAGTTTAATATATTTAGGAGAGGAAGGTCTCTCACGCAGGGTCCTTTTCAATTCCACAATCATGGGAACATTGGGTTCTGCTGACATGTTTGTGATAAAATGTGGCAGAAAATATGGGTTGCACTGCTGAAAACTAGACATGTAAAGTCTTTATTTTCATTTTCCTCAGATGTGGATGAGTGTGGCAGTAACCACCGCTGTCAACACGGCTGTCAGAATATGATGGGAGGTTTCCGCTGTGGCTGTCCTCAGGGCTACGTGCAGCACTACCAGTGGAACCAGTGTGTGGGTGAGTTACACTGACTCAGTCTGTGAGTTTGTTAACAACAAAGGCACCAGAACACATCAGTATAGAGGATTACTTAGGAATTCATCATGGCTAAAGTGTTTTAAGGCTTAATATAAGATTGCAAAAATATGTTCATCTATAGTTAATTTCATATAAAAAATCCCTGATTCACATAAGGAAAAATGTGGGAGGGATTCATTCAAACAACCTTTGAGATCATGTTTCTCTTTAAAATATTAGAGTTAAGATATTGAAGAAAATTCCTTGTCATTGTGAAATAATGTAATAACAACAATGTAAATTACATAAATCATTAGAATAATACACATATTTTATTGATTGATCAGATTTTTATTTTAAACTAAAATAGCTCTCTTTGCTGGTCCTTTATCAGATTCTGTTGATAACATTTTGCAATAATTTCTCAAAAATAAATTGATACTTCTCTAAAGTGATGTGCAAAATCACATGGAACAGGACAGAATTCTACTAAAGCATTTGTTTGAAAGCACTCTTTTAATTTAGATGTAAGAATTGTCTATAAAGATAATCATCTTGTGATGATATAGGCACATTGTTATCATCGGTGTCTGCCCTTTTGTGTCTTTCCTCCACAGATGAAAACGAGTGTCAGGCAGCAACAGTGTGCGGCTCTGCCTCTTGCTACAACACACTGGGCAGCTTCAAGTGTGTGTGTCCCTCTGGCTTTGACTTTGAGCAGGGCGCTGGTGGCTGCCAAGATGTGAATGAATGTAGCACGGGCAGCAACCCCTGTATCTACGGCTGCTCCAACACCGACGGAGGCTATCTATGTGGCTGTCCTGGAGGTTTCTACAGAGCTGGACAGGGGTGAGTGGTGAAATATTAATTTAAGCAACTGGTATTAGAAAAGTGGTGTCACTAGACAATTTTGGAGTAATTCCAGGTGGCAACATCTCACCATAGGAAAACATTTGACCATGTTTCATGTGCTGAGGATTGCCCAATGAATATGAAATGAATTCCCTTCCCTCTTTCTCAACATACTAACCTCTCTTGTTATTTCCATCTAGTCACTGTATGACAGGCTCAGGTTTCCCAGGCCAGATGGTGGAGGGTGATGATGACGACGAAAGTCTGTCTCCTGAGGCCTGCTACGAGTGTAAGGTCAATGGAGGAGGAGGAAAGAAGGGACGACACAAACGCAATGCTGATCAAAATGGGCTCAACCAGGTGCGTGTGTTGACAAACTGCTTGAGAATTCAAAATAAAGTTGTTCTGATGTATAAAAATGAGTCTTTTGGGGTCTTTATCTGATTTTGCGATGTTTGTGGTTCCTCATTTTTCATCTCTTTCCTTCTGTCCTTGTCCACGCTATAGGAACCGGCAGTGAGTATGGCCAGCATAGACACCCAGTCCTCCATCCCCATGAACCTTTCTCTGTCCTCGCTGCTCAACAAGGAGCCGCTGCTAGAGCTTCTGCCTGCCCTGCAGCCCCTGGAGCACCATGTACGTTATGTCATCACCCATGGCAATTCTAATGAACACTTCCGCCTTCTGGAACGACGCGATGGAAAGAGTGTGCTCCGGTTTGGCAAGAGGCCGCCCCCAGCGGGATCCTACCGACTAGAGATCGCCAGCCTGCGGCTGTTTGGGCCCCGAAGACTACACCAGCTGGAGGAGCAGCACGACACTGACTACCTACAAGGGGAAATAGGAGACGCTCTGCGCATTAAGCTCCTCATTCACCTGCACTGAGCTCTGAGTGCGCTTATAATCCGGTCCTGGACTGATTTCTAAAGCCTTTGAGTTCTAACCTTCCCTTTTATCAAATAACTCCTCCCTTCCAGCTCCCCCCTGCAGGACCACCCCCACCCCAACAGGGGTAATCAAGCGCTATGAAAGACTGAGTCAATCAGCCCAACTCTACCACCACTTTGTACTGTTATGTTATTATTGTTCATCTGTGTGTTTTTTTTAACCCCCCACAATCCCCCCCCCCCCCCATCCCCCCCCCCCACACCCCCACACCCCATTTGTACCCGACCCAGCACATCCTCCAGTAAGAGAGCCAGTGGAGGAGAGAGGTGGATGGCAGATAGGTCCCCTAGTGCTTGGATCACAGGCCCCTAATAAAGACAAAATGGCAGACAGATGAAGCACTTTTGCCGACAGGCAAAACAAAAAACTAAACAGAAACAGAAATCAAGTGCTGAGAATGGCCACAACTGTCTTAATGTAACGTGTGTGTGTGTCAGCATTAAAATCACATGCAGGATCTAAAGTGATGTCTTTTTGCTTAGTGTTATCAAGAAGTAATCTCACGGCTAAATATAAGGGGTTGGGTGCCGTCTCTGTGGTCCAAGGACTATCTCACCTCTCTGTGATCTTGGTAAAAATCAACACTGGGGAACAAGGTTTGTCACGTCTGCCCCTCTCAGTATTGTAGTGTGTCATTTAATGTATTTGTGCTGTTAAAAAAAATGTTAACACAAAGGACTGCAACATTTACACAGCATTTCAGGTTCTTTAGTCCATAGTGGTCTGTTTAATAGCCGGATGACAACCAATTTTTAGATGAGAAAAAACAGCAAGCTGTGTTCTTCTCTGATGTAACTGTCTTCTTTTCTACCTGTGGGCAGCGGCAAGCAGGGATTAGTGTGTTTGCGTGTTTGTGCTGTCATGTTTGGTTACCTCAGTACTTTATGGACACCATGCTGTGATGCTGACTTTGAAACAAAAGAGGGTGCTAGTGTCGCTCAGCATCTATCACAAGCAGGGATCACAAACAGCTAGTAGTTCGTAGACTTAAAAAAAGATAGATCAGGTCATGTTTTTATTTATCCTTGTGGGGATCAAGACTGCACCGATTCTGGACCTGAGAGCCATCTTTTTTTTTTTAAAGTCTTTTACCCTTGATGGCTGTCAGAGGCTTGTAGCTTCTCCTGGTTCTGCATTTTTCAAACAAACCCCGAACATAAATGCTTCAGGAGAACAGAGCTGTAGCTGACAGCTGGTGTTGGGAGGCTGAACTTGACTATAAGCTGACTTTATCTGACTTCTTTGACTTTACCGTGAGCTTGATGTCTGAGGTCTGAGCCTCATTTACAACACATAGAGACACACAGCTGACCACAGTCTCAAAGGTACATGACATGTTAACCTAAGCTGTAACTAAAGGTAGTGCTGTACAACGTAAGGGCACGCACAGGTGAACACGAAACCTCACAAAAAAAATGAATATCCATCAGGTCATCTTTCATTTCTCATGATTAATTTTTTCTCTCAAAGAGAAAAAAGGTGCTAGATAAAACCATCTTGTACGCTGTACAAAGAAAGTGCAGTCTTGAATCTGGATTGCAAAAATTTCTTTTCTTTTGCTAGGATTTTATTGTGTCTGTGTTTGTCTGTCTTTTGTATAGTCTCAGTGTTGAAAAAACAATTATTATCAAACTTGCTTTTTGAAAATTAAATTGTATATTTTTAAGTGGAATATAGATTGGTTGTTTTTAAATGCCAGGGCTGCCGAATCAAACACTCACAGTAAACCCAAAATTGAATGCCTTTAAGTGCTGTTGACATTGTCTTGTTGAGAAAAAAAGAGGCGAAACCAACAAAAATGTATTTGTTGATCACTGACTTTTGACGTTTTGTTCACCAGTCAAACCAGACATCGTCAAAAATAAATCAAAACATATCAGACTTCGAGATAATTAACATTCATATCAACTTGTATCTCATAAGAGCTTACACTGTCTGTACAATGCCACATGGATCCATGACCATCTCCTGCTAGGATCTACGGTGCTTATCTTTTTCTCTAAACAATCAAGGTTGCTGCACTCTCCCACAGCCTATGCAATGTTTATAATACATAACCATTTTTCTAACCTGGGAACCTTTGTATACTTTGTATCTTTCTTGTCAGTTTGTAATTTTTCTTTTATTTGCCACTATGTTTAAAAAAGGCAGTGTTGTGTGTGCTTACTGTATCTCAGCTTCAGTGTCAAACTTGAAACAATACTTTCATCATCAACGGCTTACATTAAAATATGTGCTTTATACTTTATATGAAATAATCACCATAAACCTGAAACATCCAGTCACACCACATTTACTGGGCTGGCGATCAATAAATCAATCAGCCTTCATGAAACATAATTTTATTATCCTGAATGATTATCATCTTTGTGCAAAGACAAAAACCAAAGATTTTTAACATCAAATGGCAGTCTGTAAAATTAGAGTGATTCACACGATACTGTAAACTTTTGTCCAGTGACATTAACGTCAATAAAGTATTGTGGGTTATATTTTTAAGTCCTGTGTCCTGAGTTATTTTCTCTTGTGTGTAAATATCCATGGCTAACAAAATTGACACAATATGACAAAATAAGTAGCAATCATTTTATTTATTTCCAACATGAACAATGTGGAGCGTTCACACAGTCCAGTCATCGGTGGAAATCAGGAAGAAGAAGAAAACCCTTGTTTTATTTTCACTGATTCAACCCAGTGTATCAAAAACAAAGCCGGTGGTCTATGTATGCAATTACAAAAACACAAGAAAAGCAAAGCTACCTGCTTTGCCTCATTCTAAGATGTGGCTGCATGACTATACCTCAAAAACCCACAGTCTGAAGATCGATACAGTAAGAGGAGGATGACAGAAAGGTAGCAAAAAGAGACTCCCAAACCTGAGTCAAGAATAGAAAAATAAAGCTTTCTCTTGCCTAAAGGTTGCTGTTTGCTTCACCGCCACACTTGGCAGGCGGACTAAGCAAAGGACAGAACCAGTGAACATAAACTCTATTTGCAGTAATAACATATTATAGTTTTATTATGGCTTCTCGTTATAGACATAGTAACACACAAAACATCCACAGATCAAATTTTATGGAGACACAAACTACCTGCTTAAAAAGCATCTGAGACTGCAGTGCTGTTCCTGGCTCAGTGTTAAAAAAAAAAGTAAGGATTTGTGCTCCTTGATCAGCACTTAACACTTGAATGCTTTATAATGGACATTGGTTCATTAAAGGGGCATCTGCTTAAGTGTAAACTCCTTCATTTAGGTTCTGCTTGTGTTCTGCATTCTTTCCATAAATCTAGCTTTGAGGTTATAAACTTTGTTGTGAGTGAAGGTGATCTTCCCAAAAATATTATTGTGTTTTAATATTTGCAAGCTCTGGAGTTTGGAAAACCTAGCCCTAAGGTGATGTTGTAGCATGTTTAATGGGTACAGTAGGTTGGGTTAAGGCAGCTGTGCAGCTCATTGTTTCTGTCCTTCATGGTCCAACATCTGGATGTTTGGCTCGCAGCGTTTCCAGTGATCTTTTGTTGAACCAGACTTGTTATGCTTACATAGCATCCTGCAGCCTCATATTAACATCAGTACAAAGGCTGCAAAACAATGATATAAACCAGGCATACACCAACCCTCTTATTAGAGTGCATTTACAATATTATGCATTGGTCCAGTCCATTTCCACATCTAAAATTGCTCTAAAAGACTCTGAAGTCTATGAACAATGACATTTCCCCCTTACAGCACATTACACCAATGCATAATCAAACTGGCCCCTCTCCAGCCCCTCCTTGTGGTCAGTCCAGGATGATGCAGGCATGCGGCTGTAGGGGTCCAGCAAGATCCTGAAGCACCTGACCAGCAGGAAGACCAGGAAGAGCATGAGTAGGCCTACGAAGGCAAAAGCGGTACGCTGCTCAGAATCCCCCCCAACCAATGCCAGTGAGGGGATGCTGCTGCCACCGGCAGGACTGCCGGGGAGGGAGGTGCTGGCCGGGGACAGCAGCAACTCGTAGTCAAGTGTGGGCACATTGTTCATCCTCCAAGGGGCCCGCAGGCAGGGCTTACACACTGACTGGATGATTGGTGTATTGGGAGGAGGTGTGGAGGAGAAAGAGAAGTTGTTCATGAGGGGTGGCGTAGAAACGGCCAACTGAGATTGGGAGTTTGATCACAGTGTTTACAAGTTTTATATTATATTCCCTGTTTTTTGGGTGAAGGACATGTGGGCTGAATACAAAGTTAGGTAGCCACAGCCAGCAGGTAGTTAACAAGTAAGAAGTCTGCACAGCAATCCTCAAGGTCAGAGAGTGTGGTGTGTTTGTCTAAGATGTGTGTATTCTGATCGCAGCAGGACTTACACAAACAACTTCTTCTTCTTGTCAGATTATTTTGTCAAATATAGGTCAGTCAAAGTGACATGATCCAGAAAGGCCTGGCCCTAATCTGCTCTGACAATGTGACAGGCACACATGCATACGCACACGCACACTTTTCAATTAAAGCAGACTACTTTTGAGCATCACACGTTTAGACGAATTGACTGAACAGTGTAATGAAGTTCTATGGCTTTTTTTTATTGAAGTGACCGACCCTCAGGACGTAATGTTTTTAAAGTATTTATCAGGGCCAATCTGCCACATCAGCTCTCATTCTCGCTCTCGATCAGAGCAGGCAGGACGTGACACCTGCTAATGCAAACACACCAACACGTGTCCGATCACAGTCAAGGTGAGTGCTCTCTTTAAGAGTTAATAGTGTGCAGATGGACTTCTAACACCCAACTGGGTATATCTGTTGTGTCACTGAACTGTGAGTCAGACACAAGATTTTTTAAAGCATCTGTAGAGGCCAGCAACACCAGGTGGGTGTTAACATACATGTGTGGGGATAACTAGATCAGGAGGTCAGTGGATCAATGGCCCAGAATATAAAGCAGTTCATCACCTTTGTATATGTTGCCCGCTAAATGGAACGTTTTCCCTTGTAGAGTGATAAGTGGGCCCGGAGCAGTCAAGTGTTCAGACTGCCTCGCTTGACAACAAAAGCAGCAACAAGAGGTAGAAAATGAAGGTTCTGAAAAGTTAAATTGTCAGTCACAAATGAAAAGTGGCTTCATCCAGTTTGACCTTCAGTCTATTGAATGCAGAGTGTATTTATGGGGCTCTTCAGCGGACATGACAGACGGTCATTACCAGGCATGGTGTCATCAGGTGTTTCTGGTTAAGTCCTGGTTCTTTTGACTCACAACCTGAAAGAATAAGAGACCAGTGGTTAGAAACGAATTGAGATGATTGTCTAAAAATGTCACTAATAAAGCTCTAATGATAACATTTAATTTGCACAATATTACATCAGTGCACAGTAAAATCCCTTCAAATAAAACTGCTTGCATTGCAGCACTTTTCCATGAGGACTGTTTCTAATGCGAACCATTAACCAACCAAGGAGAAAATTAAGTCATACCTTCCTCATTTCATCATGTGATCTGATTATTATCACCCTTTGCTCAATATGTAACAATGACAGTGACATTAGCCATCTGTGGGGAGAACACTGCACCAGCATCCCCTGTAATGACACTCAATTAGTAGCTGATTATGGTGCCATTACAGCCACATTAGCAGTAATGAATGCATGATTATAAACACTGATAGTGCATGACATCACCCTCATTTGTCAGTGCACTGTTACAGTGGGCCATTTGTTCACTTGTTGACCCCCTTCAGTCATTTGCTCATGTGATGGAGGAAAAGACAAAGTTGCGTGGAGCCTCATCAATAATCTAAAATCGCATCTCCCCTGGCGTACCAGGTTTCAAATCATTGAAGAAATGCGATACACAAACCGTTTTTACCTGCTCACCCATCTGAATATAGCGGTGACTGGGCTATTTTCTTAGACAAACGTGATACTGAGAGATATGCAGAGCAATGAATGTGTGCGGGGGGAAATATGCTTGTAAAAGAGACAAAAGCGAGAGGATGTGGAGGGAGAGAGATAGATGGTTGGAAACAGAAAGACACATTCATTGAAAGTGAATTTCATTTTTTAAGTGGCTATATTACAGTAAGGAAGGAAAAGGTCAGAGTTGCAAAGATTAGGTTAGAGTTGAGTGACTCAAGGTTTACAGTAAATAGGAAATGTAGGATGGACAGAAAACAAAGTTAGAGGAAAAGCAAATTATGGAGAATGATAGAGGAGGTAAAGATGAATAAAGAGAGCAGAAGTCCCTTTGGTGAATGGGCAGCAGTACAGAGGAGAGAGGAGAGGTTTGCTGGCACAAACTGGACTGACTCCTCTGCATGGCCATGGCAAAATGCCTTTTCATGTACTTTCTCTCTCTCTCTCTCTCTCTCTCTCTCTCTGTCACTCTTTTTGGCTTTCAGTTCAAATGTTTTCTATCTGCTAATTCATCAGCCTGTGTCTCCTGGGTGGTTGGTGCACCAGACTTCAGACCTGAGAGCAGGATGACATCCTGGGAGGTGGCACTCGCACTGTGAATGAATGTGCACTTGTGTGTGTGTGTGTGTGTTCGTGTGTGCGGGTGTGTTGTCTTTTCTGGCTTGTCGCTGCCTCTGACTGATGGGAGTTGCAAAGCCCAAGAATAGGTCAGGAAACTTTGATACTGTTTTCAATGACATTGTTATGACTGACACTGTCACGCATCTGCAGCTCCAGATCGGATTTCTCTTCAAACTATTCTTTTAGGTTCTTTTGTACTCTATCGTATAAAACGTGTCAGTGCATCAGTGTATGTAGCTATTAATATAAGCTGTCATACAAAACCTTTGTTTAAATAAAACACAGTTCAAGACCCTAAACCACCATACTTCATGAACAAATAAGAATGATAGAGGTGTAACTTCTATTATTAACAGGTGCTTAACTAAAAGGAAGAAATCCCAATCAAACACAGTCTGCACAAAGACACAGAAGAGGTCTAAACAGGCAAAAGAGGTGTGTGTGAATCACGGACGTGCAGGACCTTTAAAATAAGCAAAGTTATGATTTGGAACAGAGGGTATCTGATCACAGCATGTGTAACAAGACTAAGAATCTGACTAAAATAAATTAAAGTGATTTTGAGGCTCAGTCCCACAGGTGACTCTCACAGTAATCTGTACTCAAAAGGTGTTGAGGTTCAGTACCAAACCCTGGTCAGGACAGATGGCCACTGCACATGAAAAACTGTGTGAACACACTGTGATGCAGACAGACCAGTCTAACCCAGCCTTGAAACTACCCACTCATGCGCACACACACACACACACACATACACACACACACTGTAAACACACACTCTTAATATACAAGTGTGCTAATAAAGAACATTGCGGACGAAACCCCACACAACTGGAATAATTTCCTTTTTGAATGTGTGAGGAGTGGTAAATAGGTACGCACACATAACCTCCTCATCTGATCCTATCCACCCTGTAATTATTTAGAGGCAACGTTTCTCCATTATCTCTCACTATCTCGTCACAGACAGAGGGAGCGGATGATAAATAGACTGAGGAAGAGGGGAAACGGACTGAAAGAGGAGACAGAGCAAGCATTTGTTACCTTTGTAATAGTGAAATCTATCATATTATACAATAATAGGTACACCATTACTTCTACAAATTGTATATTGATTTACTTAAGCAATGGAATTTACTGTTATCATGAGTGTAAAACATATACAGAATAGTCGATTTTATGAAAAGGAAGTCAAAATCCATCCATCCATTCATCCATCTTTGACCGCTTATCCGGTATCAGGTCGCGGGGGCAGCAGCTCCAGCAGTGGACCCCAAACTTCCCTTTCCCGAGCCACATCACCACGCTCCAAACGGGGATCCTGAGGCTTCCCAGGCCAGGTTGGAGATTATAATCTCTCCACCTTGTCCTGGGTCTTCCCCGAGGCCTCCTCCCAGCTGGACGTGTCTGGAACACCTCCCTATGGGGGTGCCCAGGAGGCATTCTTACCAGATGCCCGAACCACCTCAACTGGCTCCTTTTGACGCGAAGGAGCAGCGGCTTGAGTTGCGGAAGGGATGTGGGGGCATTGTGTCAATTTCCCTGGTGGGAAGTCGTGAGCAGCAAACAACTCACTGCGGCAAAGCCCAGGGATTGATGAGATCCGTCCAAAAAGCTGAAAGCTCTGGGGTGGAGGGCTGCGTCTTGGTTGACACGCCCCTTCAACATTGCGTGGAGGAAGTCTGGGACGGTGTGCCTATAGAGAAGTGGCAGACCTGGGTGGTGGTTCCCCTCTTCAAAAAGGGGGACTAGAGGGTGTGTGCCATTACAGGGGTATCACACTTCGCACATCCCTGGTAAAGTGTACTCCAAGGTGCTGGAAAGGAGGGTTCGGCCAATAGTCGAACCTCTGATTGAGAAGAACAATGCGGATCCGTCCTGGCCGTGGGAAAAATGGATCAGATCTTTACTCTCGCAAGGATCCTTGAGGAGCCGGGAGTATGGCCAAACCAGTTACATGTGTTTTGTGGATCTGGAGAAGGGTATGACCGGGTCCCCGCGGAGAAACTGGGGGAGGTGCTGCTGGGAGTATGGGGTGAGGGGGTGGTCCCTTCTTAGGGCCATCCAGTTCTGTAGACCAAGAGAGAGCTGTGTCCTGGTTCTCGGCAGTAAGTCAGACTCGTTCCAGGTGAGAGTTGGCCTCCGCCAGGGCTGCGCTTTGTCACCAATCCTGTTTATAATATTTATGGACAGGATATCGAGGCGTAGTCGGGGCGGGAGGGGTTGCAGTTTGGTGGCTCAGGATCTCATCGTAACTTTTTGCAGATGATGTGGTCTGAGGCGTCATCGGTCTGTGACCTTCAGCACTCACGGATCGGTTCGCAGCTGGTTGAAGCGGCTGGGATGAGGATCAGCACCTCTAATCTGAGGCCCTGGTTCTCAGAGGAACCAACGAGGAGTCTTTCTTGGGTAGGGGGTAAGTCCGTACCCCAAGTGAAGGAGTTTAAGTACCTTGGGGTCTTGTTCGCGAGTGAGGGGACCATGGAGGTGAGATTGGTTGGAGAATCGGAGCAGCCGGTGCGGTATTACATTCGTTTATCGCACCGTTGTGACGGAAAGGGAGCTGAGCAGAAGGCAAAGCTCTGATCTACCGGGCAATTTTCGTGCTACCCTCACCTATGGTCATGAAGGCTGGGTCATGACCGAAAGAACGAGATCCAGGGTACAAGCAGCCAAATGGGTTTCCTCAGGAGAGTGGGCTGGCGTCTCCCTTAGAGATGAGTGAGAAAGCTCAGTCATACGAGAGGAGCTCGGCGTAG
>NC_045741.1:21090036-21090172 GCF_008692095.1 Etheostoma spectabile | reverse complement strand
ACAGGATTGGTGACAAAGCGCAGCCCTGGCGGAGGCCAACTCTCACCTGGAACGAGTCTGACTTACTGCCGAGAACCAGGACACAGCTCTCGCTTTGGTCATACAGAGACTGGATGGCCCTAAGAAGGGACCCCCT
>NC_045741.1:21089863-21089987 GCF_008692095.1 Etheostoma spectabile | reverse complement strand
TCATACGCCTTCTCCAGATCCACAAAACACATGTAGACTGGTTGGGCATACTCCCGGGCTCCCTCAAGGATCCTTGCGAGAGTAAAGATCTGATCCATTGTTCCACGGCCAGGACGGAATCCGC
>NC_045741.1:21062333-21089838 GCF_008692095.1 Etheostoma spectabile | reverse complement strand
TTGGTGAGTCAGAGTCGTTCCATGAGTTTTCAAGAAGAAACCGCACATTCCCTCGCGATAACATACACATATATCTGTCGTACAGTAACGTGTACCAATCCGGTGCCAACATTTTGGCGGAACAAGATCAAAGCAAAAAGGCTATACTCCTTTTGCCATGATGGTCTCTATTAGCACGTCATAAACCTAACATTGCCGTTCGGTTCTCTCTCCATGCAGACATCAATGAAGTGTCTGGTGAAACCGGCTGCTTTGTGGACACGGTCCTGTTCGAAACACTCCCGCGCTACCCCTGCTCCTGTCCTAAAGGATTTGCTTTAAACCCTACTGCAAACTGCAAGGGAGTACTTTTCATGCATACATTCTGACTGTGTTGTCTCCACATCATGAATGTAAGTTGTTTTTTGTTACCAGCAATCAAGGTCATATTCTGACATTATTACCGCTTGTTGCATTTAGTTTCCAGTAAACATGTAGCTCATGGAAAGAAGGCACACACATTGCGTTTGCCAAATGCATCTGATGATCCACTTCACTCAGCCTCTCAACCTTGGGACCTCAGGTGTGTTTTGCACATGTGTTCGATAATCAACGAATGTGATGCCCTTGGCATCATGTAGCGTGTCCGCAACGTGGCCGTTCCTTCAACTGCGATTGCACCCTACGCAGCAGCTGACTCCACCAACCCGCTGTTTTTGTAATACGGAAATTATAGAACACCGTAGGGTCCTATAAACTGCTTTGTGAGATTATATTACACACTTGAGTGTCACTAGTGTCAACTGTAATTATTGGTGCAAGGGTCTTTTTGTCTAATCCTTCTAGTGTTTTGGTTTCCGGGAAGCATCCAAAACATTATCATTCTTCAGATGTTTGGTTAACATACACACATCAGATGAATTTTGTTAGATAAATACTTGCATGCACGGCCTTGGTTCACAATGTGAATTTCTTTACTCATGAGATCCTCTTTAGATTCCAATTGCCATTTGGAGTACGACTCTCTCTGGAGGTTAATTTTCCAGATTTCCTACTTTTTGGAAAATCATTGGGAGAAAGCTACCTGCTAATACAGAATGCTAATATGTAGTGTAAATTGACTGATAATGCGTCATAATAATACTCATAGCAATTCCCTGAACTGGCTCTTTCAGAGGTCTCTAAATCCTCTTGTTTTGTTTTTTTCTGTTTTCTGTTTTCAGCCCCAATCACTAGCGGCAAGAAAGGGAAAGGCAAGTTGTGGTTTTTGTTTGGTAGGCCTTGTCCTGATATACTGTAACACTTATATTATTGAGGAAGGGATAGCTTAGGATAAGGTAGGATGCGTTGTCTTTACTAGCTCAGTGGGTACCCAAAACGCAAGTTTTTATTGCATGAGGAAAGTGAAAGTGAACATTTCGATTGTGTTTGTGGGTATTTGTATAGCCATATTAAAGGTACCTGTGAGATTTTTGACCACTAGTGTGCTTTAAGGAATTCTGTTCTCTATACAAACACAGAAGATTTAAATAAATCTGTCTTTTGCAAATGTTTTATGACACAAACTGTTTTAGGCCTGAAGGATAAACACATTTACATTCAGTGTTACCTTACAAGGAAACCCCACTAGGTAAGCAATCTTTTCTGTTTGTAACTCCTGCTCCCAGACCGTATGAAGAGTAACTTGCGTGACGATCAAACAACCGTGTGAGTCAACATCAACGGGAGCCACACCTGAAGTCTGAGTGCTGCTCTACAGACTGGGATCCGCCGGGGTACCCCTTGTTAACACCTGCGAGATCGGTCAGTTCCTCACACACAGATCTGCAAATCTTTCATCCATGTTTACTGTTAACTGTTGTTGGCTGCTTTCCTTCAGATGTAACATCAGATGGACTTGACCAATTTCTATATATACAATAATATAACCGTAAATGATATAATTTAAATTTAAGGCTAGTCTTTTCTGAACATTTTGCATCCCCCTTAAGGTATACATACTCTACAAACTCATACAGTGCTCATACATAAATCTCTTCATTACATTTCCCCATAGATACACCGCCTGCTTCTCGATGGTTTTTGCTCGTCTTGAAGGGCCCTCGTCTGTGAAGGTAGAACAGTTGATAACACTTATGACCAGTGACTACCCCGCAGCCTTCCTTCCACATGTGTGCCATGATCATCTTTTTTGTCCTTGGGAAGTGCCTTAATGTTCTCCTGTAATTTCGTTTGATAAAAGTGGTGTTCACCTTGTAATTATTTACGGTTCGTAACCGTCCCGCCCCTGTAGACATTAATGAGTGTGAGGTTTTCCCTGAGTGTGCACACATGGCCGTTGTGACACCCAGGGCTCGTTCCGCTGCGAGGTGTGCTGCGGTCTCACATTTGCCAGTACGGGAACGCAGCATGTGTGTGTTACGAAGACGCACACGCAGAATCCGACATCACAGCCGGAATGAAACTGTTTTTTCCAGAGGGGACCATGGCAGTGCTCCTGGGACAAAACGTGGAACCATTAGATGACGTGTTGTGAGTTGAATGACACGTTTCTAGATAAGCGTAGTGACAGTGCTACATGAAGTTGCATGAGAGGATGTGGCGAGCCACTGCCGAGGAGATACCGTGTGGGACAGGTGCTGGGCGTTTAGTGGGTATCTGCGGAGGCGAACTCCCGGCGAGGAGTGTCAAACCATACACACCTGAGTACAGAGCCCTGTCCGCAGAGGGCCCGGCTTTGCCAACAAGGAAAATTCTGACCGGCAGGCCGTTCTACAAAGTTACCAAATTGTTTCCACGTCACTGTAAGTGGACGCTTTCATTCAACCTTGAGTGTGCCTTGTGCATGGTACATTTGTTGTAGAACCTGTATTACCGAAGTGACAAAGAATAAAGTTTTAATTTTGTAACAGCATACCTTGTAAAATATTCCTCCATAAATGTATCATTTGACAAATATTTGCACTGCATCTCTTCCCTCCAGATGTAAATGAGTGTAAGGGGTTCCCAGGGTCCTGTACTCTCATTGAACTTGCCGGAACACCTCGCAGTTTTCAAGTGTGCTGCAAACAACGGCTTCGCTCTGACCCGCAGAGGAGAGGAACTGCCAGGTATTTCAGCGAAATGAAACACTTATGTCACAATTAGTAAGTATTGTCAGGGTATCTTTTTAAGTCTTATGTTTCAGACGTCGCAATGCCGCATCTCCCCGGACGTTGTGGGTGGTCACGGTACCTGTTCAACACACCTGGCAGCTTTGATTGTGAATGTTTCGCGGTTAAATAGCGGCTTCTTATGATGAAGAACTGCATGGGTAGGTTGGAAACAAATCCACACACACACACACACACACAAGTAACACATTTCAAAAGGCTACACTCTGGTTTGAAGTCAGTCCTCCGTGTGAACCACAGTATCGCTATCTGTTCATTATCGTTTCGTCCTTTCTTCCTCTGGATCCCTCTTCCCTGTCCTTTCTTTCTCCTGACAGACTTGATGGTGTAAGAAACCCCCTGTTGTGTCGTTGGAGAACCTCCTGAACCCAGAAGGAGTTTATGAGTTGTGATGGTCCCCCCCGACCCTCTCTCACAACGATGGATCTGCCTGTGAAGGTTGTATCATAAATTCCGTTCCACACTTGTGGTTATATGTACATTCTCAGCACATCACAATTTATTTTTAAAAACCTAGTGCAACTTGAAACCATGTCCAGTCCTGAAAAAAGTACCGTTTTTCCTCTGGTCTTTAGTTTTTATAACCATTTTGTAATTATTATAATAATATGGATTAGGTCAATACACTACAGGTCTTCCAATGCTAACTTGTTTGCTTGTCCGTCATATGTGAATGAGGCCAGCTAGTGACACTGTGCAAACATGGCGTGCATCAACAGCCGGGAAACTACCATGCTTCCTGTTACACCGGTTTACCAGGCCCACACCAGCCCGTCAGTCTTGCGTTGGTGATTAACACACTTTACAACATATTGGATAAGTGGGAAATGTGCTATTTTTTGGTACTGCCCGTCTTTGGAATATAATCCAACCTAATACCTTAACTGTATTTGTCCTCCTTTGCAGATATTGATGATCACCAGTAGGACGGAGGCTGTGAACCCATGCACAAACGCAGAATGCAGCTTATGAGGCAGCTGTAGTGATGGCTATGCTCTCCTTGCAATGACCTAAGACCTTGCAGGGACAAAACACAGATTGTGTTCAATTTATCTGCACATATTTTAACAAGAACACTGAACCTAAAGAATGTAGCAATGTCATAATGTGATATTTTTTAAGTTCTCCCATGAAAATAAAAGATTGTTTTTTCTGTCCGTCTTCTCATGGCTTTTCCACCGATTGCACATTGACAAGCATTCTGCTGTTTCCTTTTATGATATTGTTCGTGTGAGGAGACGTCAGACCTCTGTGGATGGAGCCAGTTCCCCACATTCCGGGGGATTACCGGTCTGTGTTACATGGCTTCATGGCCTCTATGGACATGAGGACGTTATCGGTAGAGAAACACGTACTTCGCATATTAATGTAACTTGGAAGATCTTCAAATCTGCGGACTTTCTCTGAGTCTCATTATCTCTCACTAGTCTCGAAGGCACTACAACATTAGATATACAAAAACATGTTTCTCTTACGCCCCTCTGTCATCTACCACCTATTAATGGGTCAAAACGGCATCCGTCGGCCTACAGGATACACACCCAAACCATACAGCTCCTGAACCCACTGACTCTACAATGAGCTGGAATACACACCCACCAACATACCACCCACAACGCCCAATATCAGCTCACCAACCACATATAGAACTTCGTGACCCCCCACTCGCCAAAGATTCGGTCACCGCCCTTAGATATAAGTGCACCATATCTGTACCCCAACAAGGCAACAGCCGCCCACAGCCACCCCCACACGCCACACACAGAAAAGCGGGTGTCGAACACACAAGGGACCGCAAGCAAACACCAAACACACCAACTCTAAACAGCAACCGAACACCACACACACAACACAACACAAAACCAGACTACGTGAGAAAAGGACACAAGCAAAACAGTAAAACGACCACGCGCAACGGGCAACACGCGGACGCACAGACTCCACACACACACCACACCACACACACACACACACACCCACACACACACACACACGCTGAACTGTCACTGTCCTCTGTGTCCTATCTGAGAAGTTTTCATCCATGCATACATTAGTTGCCGTCGCAATGTTACAATGATAAGTGAGGAAGGACTCACGGTGATAGAATGTACAACTTTGCTAGCAAAAGACGAATGTTTCAAATACGTACTGGGTCATGCGGTGTGGTTTGTTTTTGGTAAGTTCAAAGAAATAAGTGGTTCGCAATGTGTGTTACTGCCGTAATCTATGGCTAAATCCACGTCTATCATAGCTCCAGAGTGATGAGAAATGGAGATCGGGTGCTCATAACTGTGACATAAGCACGCTGCCTCATTTAACGTGCTGGAAGCTATTAATGGCGTGTGTCGGAGACAGGACTGGTTGGAAGAGACGCAATCAAGTGTTTGTATAAAGATCGACCAGACCGAATTAGTATAAAGACTAAAAAACTGAACAAAGTCTCTTGCACACAAAACATATTAGAAAGTAGGTGAAATCACTGTGATATCTGTTAGAATTCTGCTATCAATTAATGATTTATGAGTTCGCACGCCTTTTCCCTCTCAGACAAATCGTCTACAGAGCAGGACGTAGTTCCTCTGAGAGACCATAACGTATACAACAACACCAATAGACGGGTAAACACAAAAGAGCCGTCGTCCCTAACAGATGTCCAGGCAAGAAGCTTCCAATGCTCGATGCAAGAAATGGACACCTGCCATGGTAAACTGCCTGAAACTATCTTAAGAATCCGAATTTGATACTAGCTACGGGGGGGTGTGAGTGAGGACTCCTTGCGAGTGAAATGTTTTAATGCCTGCTTCTGTTCTAATCCGACAGGATATGGGCAGACAACGAACCTGGGGCGACGCCAGCCGGGTTAGACTGAATGCTCCGGGCTACCGCGCGATAGTGCAGATGGCTTACTCCTAACAAGAAGACAGCAAGCGTAGTCAAAGGGCGGGACTCTTTCTGGTCATTTGATTACTCGAACGTGGCTTGTTTTGAGTCACACTACACCTTTTAGTTTCTGTCGGCCTCCACAACCATCGATGAGTGTAGTTCCAGAACATCTGCGTATTTGGCGTGGCCAGAGCGCACTATCCAGGAGGTACGAGCTGGTAGTGAATAAAAATCTGATGGGTATTGGTTCCCTAGGACACTTGGGTGAGAACCCGAAGGGGAGAAACTAAACAAACTGGGTACCAGATGGGTGAAGCCCGATGCTAATGGAACGCAGGAAAGTGTAAAGCCAGTCACTCGCCTATATCCGCGGACACCGGACCACAGCGTGGCGGGCTAGAGTTTCCGGATACACGCCCTAGGAAATTCTGTGAAAACAAACAGACCAACATAACAAGGAAGACAAAAAGGGAGCAGACTACTGCAGAGAGATGCTTCGAGGTGGAAAGACTCCACAGAGATCAGATGGTAGTTACAAGGGACTTGGTGTGTGGGGGCCCAACGCTGTGTAGGCAGGACATCAGGACGAGTTATGCCGAAAACCCGGGTGAAACATAAGACTCAAGCAGGCTGGGTGGTCAGTAGAGTCACGCACAGGGAAAGCAGATACCGGGGAGATAAAGTGCCCACTCAATGACTTTAGTAAAACCCCACCTGAGTGGGCTGCGTGGTGAGGCACACACATTACGGTGGTGCAAGAAAAGTGTAGTTTTGTTTAAATAGGAGTACAACGTGAACAGATGGGCCGGCCTAGCCCCAAAAGCTCATCAGCAGGACAGAGACAAGCCAATGGTGGGGGTGTTAATGTAATGGTGGGTGGGTGTTGTGGGGGGGATGTGATAGGCCCTATATATCCACTCAAACAGGACAAGAGGACAAAGGTTTTTGAGAAGCGATAGAGAGCGGGAGGAGTAGTTGACACAAGTAAGCCATCAAACAAACCGGTCTCACAATACCGATTACGACCCCGGCCCCTGGGTCAGCGGAGTAACCGCGACGCTGGGGCAGCCCGGACGCTCCGAGAACACCCTCCGTGGCGAGATCTAGGGGGCACAGAGCAGCACAGGGGATTAAAAGTGTAATAAAATTATGAACCACAGCGTGAGGACTGTGAAATACACGGACCAGGGTCAAACTACACCCGGGAGATGAGAGACGCCCTACACACTGTAGGGATAGGCGGGAGAAAGAGGGTCGGGCTTCGAAGACAACGAGGGAGAGACACGCTTCCTGTACACGCTTGAAAGAAGCGCCGGAATCGATTAGGAATCAATCCGAATCAAGACTACGGCTGGGGACTCAGCAAACTGATACAGTGCCCGGCTGCTAGATAAACTGGCAAAAGAAAAAAAGCGCCGAAGAGAGGGGGCTGCGGAAAAACGCGCCGAGGGGAGGGGGGGCGAAGGGGCCTGCCCCCCAACTCTAGTAGTAACAGAACCTCATGATCGAGTACCGAAACATGTACTGGCAAAATGCCGTCGATCATGACTCCCATTTGTTGGCAATTTAAGCCTTACAAAGTTATTAATGTTAGGCTGAGACACGACTTGCTGGTACCTCTGTCTGTTTGTACCGGAATATAAGACTCTGTGGTCCGAGAGGAGAGGACAGACCCAACCCCATCACTGTGTTCTAAGGTACCCATCCAGCTTCTCGTGTTCCATCTATTAAGTCACAACAAATCACACTAGCACCAGTGTAGCAAAAAAAACCTCGGAACTGGACATGCGCAAAACTCTGAAAAATGCTTTTAAAATCATTACATTAGTGGTACATCTACGAGGACTATTAATTTGTTCAGGATATTGATGAGGCCAGAGCTGCCAGGTCCTCTGCCAGGTGGAAACTACCCCTTTGGAGGCCATGTGGGTCAGGAGGGTATATCCTCAATGAGGAAGTGCCCGAGTCTGTCAAGAGACCAGCGTAGAGACGACCTGAAGAGAAAATCACACTGAATAGATACGGTAAGTTGGCCTGGAAAATATTTTGCCCTCTAATTATACTTATGAGCCTACCTATGCAAGGTAACAATGACACCCTGGCTTCACCTAACCTTTTATATCGGTCACGCCCATTTTGCGGCGGGTCAGATGCGTTTTATGAGGCACGACCCACATCGGGGCCTGTGCGATCGTCTCCCTTATCCCTGTTCTCCCTTTTTCGTTCCCTTCCTTTTCTAACACTTGGCCCTACACCGGGTGTCCCCATGAGTACATGCAGTCAATGGCGGGACAACACTCGGCAGGCGATGGGAGTGGAGAGACCTCTCTTGGCCTCCAGAAAAGATTTACCTCTCTCTGAAATAAACAATATTCAAAAGTTGAAAGGTGCATTTAAAATGCGGGCTTTTCAGCTTTTGGAATTAAAGGACGTTCCTCTTTGTAAACCGCATGAGGAGAGGTGTGTTATCTTACTGAAACGAACAGTAAAACAGCGTCCTTCAACACGACCCAGAAGTGTGCTGCTGTGCCTACCAACGTGGAAAACCTGAACAAGCCATGTGAGCCCCTTCCAACTCCTCTACCAGTGAGTGACAATACATACACTACAAACATACTCTGGGAACAGCTGAAACATTGCATATGAGGTCCATTTATCACGCCCACTGCAGTCCTCCTTGTCCTTCTATTCAGTGAGTACCAGTACTGTGTGGAGAACCAGGCTCCTCGGCTTCATCATCGACATCCACACTGGAGCCAACGGCTAAGTCCATTACAAGTCCAAAGGGGGATATGCGTCTGTATTAAGGGCTCTGTTACAAAGTACCCCAATCTGCAAAATAACATTATGCTGTGTTGTTTGCACGATGATCTGATGAAGCAGGGAATCCCTGGCGTATCTGTTCCACTGGAGTGGTGTATCAATCAGATGCGGGGAGCTTCCGCTGTGACACTGTCCAAGCTGGTCTCAGCTACCAAATACTGCTTATTTGATGAAGGTAAAACTCACTTGATAAGTTTTTCTCTCGTCCTCAACTGTGCCTCTGTGCAAGAGAAGATCAATCGTGATTCATCCACTATTATAAGGACAAAAATCACACAGGTGTGATAGATTTTGCTCTTTTGCTATTTTTGTATGTCTCTTTTCACCCTGCTACGTTAATCATGGGCATGCCAAGGCCATTGACGTAATAGGATATCTTTACTGCTGCACACCATCAACTTACCACCATTTCAACACTAAATCACACACAACAAGCCCTAACAGTCACACACCACACACACACACGCCACACACACCACCCACACACACACACCACACACCCATCACACACACCACACCAATACGCCGCAACGCAACCACGACGGAGACGCACACTGCAACCGCCCAAAACCGCACACAGCACATAGGATACAGAGTAGGGGTCCACATCCGTGCAGTTAACTCGCCTTTCCCCCATGATGATGCCCTGAAAGAGAAGTTTACGTGCTTCGACTGAGAGACCTACGCTTGAACTTCAATCATCCAGAAACCGGCCAGCGACCTGAACCTTACCAGAGCCAAACTGGATCCGCTGTTTTTCTCTCCTGCTGTCCAGCAGCCAACCTGCTGCTTTGACAGGGACAGTTATGGAGCCTTTGATTGAGTCCACTGTTTCTGCTTTTTCTTCTCCTCCTGCAAGTATATGATGAGTGTAACAGCGGGGACAAACCTGTGCCCCAACGCACAGCCAAACTTATCAACATTCCAGCAGCAGCTAACCGCTGCGAGTGCTCGCCAGGCTTCAAACTGGCCCCACAGCGGGGCCTGTGTGGTGTGAGTCCCCGCCTATCTTATAGCCTTACGGGGCGTTCCCATCTTAAAATAGCGACGGAAGGTGGATGGATTGTGTTGGTGATGTGAGGAAAATGCTTAACCATGGACGTCGCCGTGTTGAGGGAAGTATTATTGTCAGTTGCATTTACGGGACGCTGGAGAATGCTGCTGAGTATGTAATTTAGACCAGCCTTCGTTCTAAACACACACCAGTTCTTTTCCCAGTGTAGTGGTTTATTCTGTTCAAAACACAATACATATAAACACCCGTCTAAATATTCACAAAACAAAAAGAGGCGAAAAACCAAACAAAGACAGACTATTAATCAGGCATGGGAACTGGACCTGCCGAAACAAATCAAACAAAACAGCAAACCCAATCTAAAAGCATACAATACACAAAACCACGCATAAATGGAAGCAGGGACAACATGGTCATGGTCCTGTATAATAAAAATGAGTTTGGCATCTAAAATTGCTTGTTAGTTGCAACCCTGAATACACGTTATACTTGTTTTGTCATTTTTGTAGTTTTCAGACCGTCATTATGCCAGGAGTTCCTAATGTGTGCAGCCAGTGGAGAGTGTATTGACCACGCAGGGAAGTATCGCTGTTCTCTGCCACAACGCTCAAGGCTCACAGCTGACCAGACCCATGTGCATGGGTAAGAAGCCCAATCTTAACCTAATATACACATTTATATTTATAGTTGCTGTAGTCCTCTCCAGTATAAGTCCCTTACTGTATACCGAATACTGTTCTAAACCCCACTTAATGTCGTTCCTTTGTGTGTATCGTAGATGTCTCGAGTGTGACAGGACAAGCCATGTGGGAACGGTACCTGTTAAAAACACAGTGGGATTCACTACAACTGCCTCTCGTCCTGCTTGGCTAACACTACATACAAGACGCCGCATGGGTACGTCATCTGTATTGGCGCTGTATTTTCATAAATTGTGTTCAATTTTCGGGTTAATTTACTGTATTGCTAACTAAGGTTGCAGGCAGTTAGTATCTTCTCTTTAAAGGTCCCAAGTCTTGACACAGGTTTAGATTCGGTTTGGAAATGTATCTGCTATTAATCAACATCGTATAATTAGACTATAGTCTCTTAAATTTGTGTATGTACATATAGTGTTCTAAGCTGTTCTTTCTTGCTTTACCCATTTGTATTTATATCCAAATTCTGGATGATTATTTACAAAAAATTAAACAAACAATGTTTTTGAAAGCACCCACTGTCAACCCCTAATACCGCACCACAGATTTGGATACGAGCGATATGAGTCCAAAAAATTCTAATATTTGATTCTATATCTCCCAACTCATAGTTTAGATATCATAGTGTGATACGACAATTCCACATTATTGCGTACAAGAAGTAAACACCTGCGCCCTTTTCTGTAGGCCGCTATTACATTAACAAACATTTGTGGCCGGTGTGTTTGACTTCCTGGTACACAAATAGAGAAAATTACACCAAGCCAGTTTTTTAGAACGCTCCTGATGCCAGGAAAAACATGCATTTTCTTTTTTCAGTCTTTGCCGGTTGTGTTTGTTTACGGATATCCAAAATCCACAGACAGTTTTATAAAGAGCCTAAATTCCCACTCTAGGGTGACCTTACAGACATAGACGAGGCAGTGCCTCCAGGGCACCAGTTGCTAGCAGCGCCCAGCTACAATGGCTCGGTTCTTCCAAGTCTCTGCCGAGTGGGTTTGAGGAACACTCCGATGGCGGAAAAATGTGTTGGTAATTCAGCTGATAAATATACAGACCAAAGTACAGCACGTGGCATTTAAAGTGTCCCGTACAGTACGTGTTACACCAGACCTATACACACACATCTGACTTTGCATATTGTCCACCTTTTCAGTTCAATAGGTGCGGTAGTCTGCCTGGCACTGTGTCTCGGGAACTGTCAGAATCTGGACGGGTCATCTGATGTATACTGCCGAGGCTATGAGGTCAAGAATGACCAGTGTAAGGTACGGACACAACCTACACAAAAATACATAAGTACATACATACCAAGTGAGCAGACAGGCTATAGACACCACTTCAGTACAGACTAAATGCACTCCACACTACTGAGACCAACGACCGAGCCCATCTGCCTCTCTCACGTACAATTCACGAAACCCGTGCACCACATTGCTGCTCTCACCTCCTTCCTTGTCCCTTTCTATTTTACATTTCTTTTGCCAGATATCAGAGTGTGAGGAGTTCCAACCTCTGCAGTTTTGGCACCCTGCACCAACCCCAGGCCAGCTTCCACTGACCTGCGCCGCCGGCTTCGTGCTCTCTACACAAAACGTCGCTGGCTCTGGTGAAGAAGCGTTAATTAAAAACTAACAGTCTCATCTCACGTATGAAATGTGGGTGAGACGTTTTTTGTTTTGTGGGTCCCGTGAAATAACGACCCGTACCGTCCCTCTTTTTTTCTTATGGCAGAGTCCAGAGAGAGCTTCTTCTGTTAACCAATTTGAGCGCCGGAACAATGCTCGTCCCAAAGCTTTGAACACCACTAAGGCCAATTGATTGACTGCAGCAAGATGCCTGGAGAGGCTGGGGGATTTCCCTGCTGAGCTGTGCCCACGAGAGAGCGAGGGTGTGGTAACACGACACACGTACACACCACACAACACAAACAACACACACACACACACCACAGCTTTTATAAAGCATCACATGCCACAGACATTGTAAAATAATAGAAGCTGACCTTCTTTCATTGTGACGTCTCCAGCTGCTTTCGAGTCTGTGTCCCTTTGGCCAAGCCCCGCGCACGACGGCTCGGCGCCGGGCGATGCTCGTAAGTCAAGTGCTACAACGTAGATCGATTTTTCCTTTTTATTAGTTGCCGTTGGAGTCTGAAAACAGTTCGTTAGTTCCTTGTGTAACTTTATTGATGGGGTCTAAACCCAGACATCTGTCACGAACGTATATCTGCATCAACACCAGAATGGTTCCTTCCGCGTGAAGCCCCCTTCGGATACAACCTGGATTACACAGAGTCAACGCGTATTGGGGAGATTGTTTCTGAAATTAAAATTAACATCTCAACATGGAGATTCAACAAAACTATTATAGACTCTTTTGAGATTATACTGAAACAGCGCAATTAAAAAGCAAAGAAAACATCAATCAGGCATGGACTTTTTAAGGACTTTAAGCCATGTTCGGAATATATCACCAGTTTATCAACCAGCGTGTGATGTGTTTTTTATCACCCTATAGCACTTTTTTCCAGCTCATTACTAGCCTGATCTTTTATGGACTAACATTTTATCTGCCTAATGTAGGCTTTTAAAGTCTCAGGTACAGTAAAAATCTTCATTGGGTTTTAATTGCCCACCTCTAATACTATCTCACCACCCCGCTCTCTTGCTCTCCAGCACACCGACGAGTGCTCAGACTAGGAAACCCTGTGGAAATGGAACCTGCACTAATGTCGGTGGGAGGCTTGAGGTTCGTGTAGAGAGGGCTTCGAACCCGGACCATGATGCCTGTGCGGTGCAGTCACTGTACACAGTAGACACTCACATACACAATGGCACCTTTTTTAGAAAAATGGACAGTAAATTAAACAACAACCTCTCTCTTTTTGATTTCGGACCTAATCAGATGCTCCCAGTAATCCTCTGCTGTGTCCTTCCGGTGGTAACACCTTTGGTTCCCCGCTATGAGTGTATGTGGTCCTGATCGGCTACCGTGTGCTGCGACGATGACAACGCCTGTGCGAGGTGAGAGGGACTACTCAGATTCCTCCTTTTGTAAACTGTTTCACTTTATCTGCTATGATTACCCTTTGTCCATCTCTGATTTCCCCTCCTTTTCGGTGTGCTTGTACTGACTCCACTTGATAACAGGACCTGGTAAAGTTCTCCATTTAGCTGCTGTTATAGATTTACCTATTGGCCATCTCTCATCTGTCCTTTACCAGACAGGCACGAAGTGCTCTTGAGCGGCCTAGAGCTGTGACTCCAAGGGTATGGACCTGTAGAACCGAACCTGATGGCACTTCAATGTGTATCTGCCCTCCTGGCATGCACACAGACCTGATGAGGAGAGGGATGTAATGGGGTGATAAAAATTTTTAGGCCAATGTGAGCAGGTTGTCCTCAGTCCTCCCCAAGCTGTGGTTTTTCCTGGATTCAATCCGCCTCTTCCGCTCCTTCACCCTCCCGTCCTTTGGCTCTGTACACTGGCAGACCTGAAGAAGTGCCGCAGCAAAACTCGGCTCTGTAAACACGTCGCGCGCGTCAACAAGTAGAGTCTAGCCTGCTGGGGGGGGGGGGAAGTTGCAATGATGGCTTTGACTTCAGCTCCCCTGGAAACTGAAATGTATAGGTACAGACACTACTTGCTGAGAATATGTAGGCACACACTGTGGGTGTGGTGCCAACTAAATATGCATATTTAAATTTATTAAAGTTATAGTACCAAAACATTTTTTTCCTTTGCTTCAGATCCCTTATGACAATCAACCAGACAACCGAAAGTGTACTGTTACCACCAGACGTTCGCAACATGTGCCACAGTCATCCACCCAACAGGAAACAGGGTGACCAATCTGAGTGCGCTGCAACTAGGCCGGCGGCTGGGGCTCACATCGCCTGCAGCTCTGCCCCTGCCGCGATACCGTACATAAGCACGAGTATGTGCCGACTAGGACCTGGACACTACAGACGGAAGACGGTGAGTCACACCAGTAATACTACCGATGATGTAGAAGTAAAACAACACAAACCTCAATCGGCAGCTTCAAGAAAGAAAGTCTAACTATGGTCAATACTGCATAAGCTTCAAGAGACTCATTGATGAATTATGTGTATGCCCAGCGTGGAACCAGTCTCTTAAGATCACCTATCTACAATGTCACCAACGTTTCAGCACATCAATGAGTGTTCAGGTGAGGCCGGATTTGTTGCGCGCACCACGGTCAGTGCATCAACACCATCGTCCTTCCGCCTGCCACACGTAATGTGGGGCTACCAAAAACCGACCTTCACTGCAAACCTCTCGTGTTGGTAGGCTGATTCTCTGTCAAACTATACTCCTTCTTCTTTTTATAATCCGGACAATTGATGTTCAGAATGTAAGCCATTTTTTACCCTCTGATATTCCACATATTGGATGAGTTGCGCTCTGTTCTCCAAAGCCGCTGTAACTCCGTGTACCATCACAGAGGGCGCTACCCGGCTCCTGCCCCAGAGGAACACCCTGAGCCAGACTGGAAAGACTTGCAAAGGTAGGCTTGCACTTTGATTGTGTTTGTTTTTATTTCATAGCTTAATAAAGGCTATTAGATGCGATTTATTGTCTTTTTGATGGTAACCATATTAAGTCGTATGTCGAAATCAACCATCAGGCCAGTCGGGGCCTGTTTGTGGTGTATTAGTTATTAATGTTGTTGTTGTGTGTACCAATGAAAAATTTCTCCATAAATTTATTATAACAAGCTTTATCCGCTTGGACTTCTATGCAATTTGGTTTGTGATGCCGTTCTTTCACCTCTAGATCGTGGATGACCATGTTCTGACCAAGCAGCATAACGCAGTTCCTTTGTTCGCAACCCACCAATGGGAGGCTTCACCCGCACGTGTCCTCCGGCTTCACACAGCACCAGACCGCTGCATGGTGCAGTACAACCGGCAGTAAAAAGATCAGTGTTTACCTCTGCACCGATACAGAAAGTTTGTCTTTAGAGGAACAATAAAAAACAAAATGTGGCATCTTTACTTCAAATCGAAAATTGTTTCTTCTCTTGTGCAGACAACAATGGATGTTCCGCTCAAACATGTATGCCGGTTTCCCCGCGGCCCAGTGCCGTCAACAACGCCTGTTAGTTCAAACTGTGTAAATGCGGTAAGGTTTTCTCTTTGGACAGAACACAGGCATCGGTGTGACGTTGACAGACACCAGAAAAACTTACCTTTAGTTTAATATATGTTACGGAAGGAAGGCTCTCACGCGAGGGTTCCTTTGCCAATTCCACACATCATGGGCACATGGGTTCTGTCTTACATGTTTGTGATAAAATGTGGCCAGGAAAATTGGGTTGCATCTGCTGGAACACTAGGACAGTGTACAGTTCTTATTGCACTTTTCCTCAGATGGGATGGAGTGTGGCAAGTAACCACCACCGCGGTCAACAGGCTGTCGGACATAGTGATGGGAGTGTTTCCGATGTGGCTGTTCCTAGGGCTACTGTCAGCACTACCAGTGGAACCAGTGTGTGGGTGAGTTACACCTTGATCATTCTGTGAGTTTGTTAACACCATAGCCACCAGAACACCAGTCAGTAATTGAGGAATTACTTAGGACTTCATTCATACGGTTAAAGGGTTTTTAAGGCGTATATCCAAGATTCAAAATATGTTCTCTATAGTTAATTCATATAAAAAATCCCTGATTCACATAAGGAAAAATGTGGGAGGATGCCTATCAAACAACCTTTGAGTATCATGTTCTCTTTACAATATTATGAGTTACGATCATTGAAGAACAATTCCTTGTCACGTGTAAATAATTTAATACCAAACCAATTGTAAATACATAAATATTGGAACTAAATACCACATATTTTACCTTGATTGATCAGATTTTATTTTAACTAAAATAATCTCTCTTTGCTTGGTCCCTTTATCAGATTCTGTTGATAACATTTTGCACAATAATTTCTCAAAAATAAATCTATATCTCTAAAGTGATGTGGCAAACCTCACATGCGAACCACAGAATTCTACTAAAATTATGTTTGAAAGCACTCTTTTAAGTTACGATGTAGAATTGTCTATAAAGAGAACATCTGTGATGATATAGGACATCCTGTTACACGGTGCTGCCTTTTGTGTCTTTCCTCCACAGATGAAAATAAACGCAGTTGTCAGGGCAAGACAACACTTGCGGCTCGCCTCTTGCTGACAAAAACACATGGCGCAGTTCCGTGTGTGGTCCCTCCCCTGGCTTGATATTTTGAGCAGGGCGTCTCCGGGCCTGCCACGATGTGAATGAATGTACACGGGCAGCCAACCCTGTCTCTACGGTTCTGCTCCACCAACACCGACGGAGCTCTTCATGTGGCTGCACCTGGAGGTTTCTAAGCAGAGCATTGGACAGGGTGAGTGGTGTGAAATATTAATCTTACGCAACTGGTACTTAGAAAAAGGGTGTCACTAGACAATTTTGAGTAATTCCAGTGCAACATTCTACCATAGAATAACCATTGACCATGTTTCATGGCTGAGGATTTGCCCAGAAAAATGACCAATGAAAATGAAATTCCCTTCCCCTTCTTCTCAACATACAACCCTCTCTGTTTTCAATCTAGTCACTATGATGACAGGCTCAGGTTCCCAGGTCCAGATGTGGAGGGTGAGATGACGCAACGACAAGGTCTGCTCCTGAGGCCTGCTACGAGTGTAAGGTTCCAATGGTAGGAGGACCGTGAAAGAAGGGACGACACAAACGCAAAGCTGACAAAAATGGCGTCAACCATGGCGTGTGTGTTGAAAACTGCTTGAGGAATCAAATAAAGTTGTTCTGAAGTGATAAAAGGAGTCTTTTGGGGCTCGTTTATCTGATTTTGCGATGTGTGTGGTTCTCATTTTTCTCTCTATTCCTCTGTCCTTGTCCACGCTAGTAGGAACCAGGCAGGTTGAGCCCTATGTCCAGCATAGACACCCATCCTCCCATCCCCATGAACCTTTTTTTTTTTCTCGTCCTCGCTGCTCAACAAGGAGCCCGCTGGTAGAGCTTCTGCTGCCCTGCAGCCCCCTGGAGCCACATGTACGTTATGTCTCACCCATGGCAAATTCTAATGAACACCTGTCGCCTCTCTGGAACGACGCGATGAAAGGTGTGCCCCGGGTTGGACAACTAGCCGCCCCAGCGGATCCTACCGACTAGAGATCGCAGCCTGCGTCTAGTTTGGCCCCGAAACTACACCCCAAGCTGGAGGAGGCACACGACACGGACTACCTACAATGGGGACAATACGAGAGCTCTGCGCATTAAGCTCTCATTCACCGTTCACTGAGCTCTGGAGTGCGTTTAATCCGGTCCTGGACTGATTCTACAGCCTTGACGTCTAACCGTTCCTTTTCTCACATAACTCCTCCCTTCTCAGCTCCCCACCGGCCACGGACTCCCCCCACCCCAACAGTGGAATCAAGCGCTATGACAAGACTGAGGTCATCAGCCCAACTCTACCACCACTTTGTTACTGTTTAGGTTTTACTTTTACTCTTGTGTGTTTTTTTTAACCCCCCACATCCCCCCCCCCCCCCCCATCCCCCCCCCCCTCCCACACACACACACACACATTTGTCCCGTACCCAGCACTCCTCCAGTTAAAGAGCAGTGTAGGACGAGGGTGGATGGCAGATAGGTCCCCTAGTGCTTGGCAACACGGATCCCCTAAAAAGACACAAATGGCAGAAGCATTGATGGAGCCACTTTTGCCACAGGCACACAACAAAAAATAAACACAAACGAAATCAGGCTGAGAATGCCACAACTGCTTTCTTAATGTAAACCGTTGGTGTTCAGCATTAATCCATCTACATGCAGGATCTACAAGTGATGTCTTTTTTTGCGTCAGTGTTATCAAGATGATCTCACCGCTAAATATAAGGGGTTGGGTTCGTCTCTGTGGTCCAAGCGATCTCACCCTCTGTGATCTTGGTACAACATCACAAAGGGGGGAACAAGGCTTTGGTACGTCTGCCCCTCTCTAGTAATTGTAGGTGTCATTAGTCATTTGTGTGCTGTTAAAAAAAATGTTTAACACACAAGGACTGCAACATTTACACAGCATTTCAGGTGCATTTAGCTCCATATGGTCTGTTTATAGCCGGATGCACAACCAATTTTTAGCCATGACAAAAACAGCAAGCCTGTGTTCTTCTCGATGTTAACTGTCTTCTTTTCTACCTGTGGCAGCGGCACAGCAGGGAGCTAGTGTGTTTGCGGGCTTTGTGCTGTATTTGGCTATCCAGTACCTTTATGACACCATTGCTGTGATGTGCACTTTGAAACAAAGTGGTGCGTAGTGTCGCTCAGCATCCTTAAAGACAGGGATCACAACACAGCGTGAGTATTTCGTAGACTTAAAAAACAGATAGATCAGGTCATGTTTTTATTTATCCTTGTTTGGTGATCAAGATACACAACCGATTTCCTGGACCTGAAGCACATCTTGTTTTTTTTTAAAGTCTTTTACCCTGATGGCTCAGAGGTCTTTTATGCTTCTCGGTTCGCATTTTTCACAACAAACCCGCGAAACAAAATCTTCAGGGAACAGTATCCTGTAGCTGACAGCTGGTGTGGTTGGGAGGCCTGAACTTGACTATAACGACTTTATCTGACTTCTTTGACCTTACCGTGACTTGATGTCGAGGTCTGAGCACTCCCTTTTACAAACACATAGAGAAACACAGCCTGACCACAGTCTCCAAGAGCACAGAACATGTAACCTAAAGCTGTAACTAAGGTAGGTGCTGTACAACGAAGTGCAACGCACAGGTGAACACGAAACCTCACAAAAAAAATGAATATCCATCAGTCATCTTTCATCTCATGTTAATTGTTTTCTCAAGAGAGAAACCCCAAAGGTGCGTAGATATCAACACCTCTTGTAAGCTGTCACGAAAGTGCTCTTGAATTCCTGATTGCACAAAGTCTTTTCTTTGCTAGGATTTTATTGTGTCTGTGTTGTCTGTCCGTTGTATAGTCTCCAGGGTTGAAAACAACAACTATTATAAACTCTGCTTTTGAAAATTAATATGTTATTTTTAAGGGGAATATAGATTGGTGTGTTTAAATGCCAGGGCTGCCCCGAATCAAACCCTTCACAGTAAAAACCAAAATTGAAGCCTTTAGTGTCTGGTTGACATTGTCTTGATTTGTAGAAAACAAAGAGGCGTACACCAACAAAAATGTGATTTGTTGATCCTGACTTTTGAGGTTTTGTTCACCAGGCCAAAACCGCACATCGTCAACAAATAAATCAAAACAAGTCAACTTCGAGATAATTAACATCATATCAACTTGTATCATCAAAGAGCTTACACTGGTTGTACACATGCCACCATGGATCCTAGCGACATTCTGCTAGTGATCACGTGCTTATCTTTTTCTCTAAAACAATCGCAGTTGCTGCACTCCCCCAAGCCTATGCAGTGTTTATAATACCCTTAAACCATTTGTTTTTTCATAACGGGAACCTTTGCTATACTTTGTAACTTCCTGTCAGTTTGTAATTTTTCTTTTATTGGCACTATGTTGTAAAAAGGCCAGTGTTGTGGGTGCTTCTGTATCTCACTTCAGTGTCAAACTGAAACCAATCTTCATCATCAACGGCCTTACATTAAAATATGTGCTTTGTACTTATATGTAAATAACTCACCATAAAACCTAAACACCTCAGACACCCACCAATGTACTGGCGGGCGATCAATAAATCAACCTCAGGCCTATGAAACACATAATTGTAGTTATGAATGATTATCATCTTTGTTGCAAAGACAAACCAACAGATTTTTTTTAACATCAAATGCAGTCTGTAAAATAGAGTGTTCACACTATACGTAACTTTTGTCGCAGGACCATTAACGTCAAAACGTATTGGGGTTATATTTTAGTCCTGTGTCTGAGTTTATTTTCGCTTGTGTTGGAAATATCCCCATGCGCTAACAAAATTGACACAATATGCAAATAAGTAGCATCATTTTGTTATTTATTTCCAACACATGAACAGATGTGAGCCGTCTCACACAGTCCAGTCATCGGTGGAAATCAGAATAGTAAGAAACGAAACCTTGTTTATTTCCACTGATTCAACCAGTGTCATCCAAAACAAAGCCGGTGGTCTATGTATCATTACAAACAAACCAGAAAAGCAAAGCTACCTGCTTTGGCCTCATTCAAGATGTGGCTGCAGACTATACCTCAAAAACCCACCGTTCGAAATCGACATAAGAGTAGGTGACCAGGAATAGTCCAAAAAGAGACTCCAAAACCTCAGTCAAGAATAGAAAATAAAGCTTCTCCTTGCCTAAAGGTTGCTGCGTTGCTTCCACGCCACACTTGGCAGCGGACCCCTAAGCAAAGTACAGAACCATGAACATAACCTCTATTTGCAGTAATAACATATTATATTTTTTTATGGCTTCTCGTTATAGACATATAAACACACAAAAACATCCACAGATCAAAATTTTTATGGAGAGACACAAACTACTGCTTAAAAAGCATCTGAGACGGCAGTTGCTGGTTCTGGCCTCAGTGTTAAAACAAAAAGTAAGGATTTGTGCGCCTGGATCAGCACTATAACACTTGAATGCCTTTATAATGGACATTGGTCATTAAAGGGGGCATCTCGCTTATAGTAAAACCCTTCATTTAGGTTGCTTGGTTCTGCTTCTTCCATAAATCTATGCTTGAGGTTAAAACTTGTTGTGACCGTGAAGTGATCTTCCCAAATATAGTGGGTTTTAATATTTGCAGCTCGTGGAGTTTTGGAAAACCTAGCCCTTAAGGTGAGTTTGTAGCCATGTTAAGTGGTACCAGTAGTGGTTAAGGCGCTGGTCAGCTCATTGTTCTGCCTTCAGGTCCAAAATCTGGTCGTTTGGGCTCGAGCGTTTCCACGTGATCTGTGTTGAACCAGACTTGTTATGCTTCATAGCATCTGCACCTCATATACATCAGTACAAAGTCTGCCAAACAATATATAAACAGGCTACACCCCACCCTCATTATTAAGTGCATTTACAATATATGCATGGTCCAGTCCATTTCCACATAGCGTAAAATTGCCTCTAAAGACTACTGAAAGTCTATGAACAATTGCCCAACATTGCCCCCTTCAGCACATTACCCCATGCATAATCAAACTGGCCCCTCTCTCCAGCCCTCCTGTTAGTCAGTCCCAGGAGGATGAGGCATGCGGCGGTAGGGGTCCAGCAAGAATCCTGAAGCACTGACCCACGGAAGACCAGGAAGAGCATGAGTACGGCCTACAAGGCAAAATCGCGTACGCCTGCTCAGTAATCCCCCCCAACCAATGCCATGAGGGGATGGCTGCTGGCCCACGGCAGGACTGCCGGGGAGGACCCGGGTTGTTTATGGCCGGGACAGCACACTCGTAGGTCAAGCTGTGGGCACATTGGTTCCTCCTCCAAGGGCCCGCAGGCCGGCTACACACTGCTGATGGCATGATTGTGTATGTGGGAGGAGTGGTGGAGGAGAAGAAGTTGTCATGATGGGCTTGGCGTAGAAACGCCACTGAGCATTGGGAGTTTTGACACAGTGTTTACAAGTTTATATTTATATCACTGTTTTTGTGGTAAGGACCATGTGGCTGAATACAAGTTAGGTAGGCCCACAGCGCAGCAGGTAGTTACCAATAAGAAGTCTGCCACCAGCAATCCTCAAGGTCAGAGATGTGGTGTTGTTTGTTAAGATGTGTGTACTTCTATCGCAGCAGGACTTACACAAAACACTTTTCTCTTCCTTGTCAATTAGTTGTCATAATATAGGTCAGTCACCAGTGACATGATCCAGAAAGCGCCCTGGCCTAATCTCTCTGACAATGTTGACCAGGGCACACACTGCATACGACCACTGGCACACTTTTCATTTAAAGCAGACCTACTACTTTTAGCTCACACGTCTTTAGATCGATTGACCCTGAACAGTGTATGAAGTCTAGTGGCTTTTTTTAGTGAGTTGCACCCCCGACCCTCCAGGACCGTAATGTTGTTTAAAGTATTTATCAGGGCCAATCTGCCACATCAGCTCGTCATTCTCGCTCTCGATCAGTAGCAGGTCAGGACGTGACACCGGACTAATGCAAAACCACACCAAACTTGCCGTCACAGTCAAGGGGAGTGCTCTCTTTAGAGGTCTATAGTGTTGCAGATGGCCTTCTAAAACTCACCCCCCCACTGGAGTATATCTGGTTGTGTCCAACTGAACTGCTGAGTCAGACACACGATTTTTAAAGCACTGTAGAGTCACACAACACAGGTGGGTGTAACACATACCTTTGTGTGGGGTACAAACTAATCAGAGGTCAGTGGTATCATGGCCCCAGAATATAAAGCGTTCAATCACCTTTGTATTGTTGCCCCCTAAATGGAACGTTTTCCCTTGTAGAGTGATAAGTGGGCCCGGAGCATCAAGTTTTCAGAGCTCCTCGTCTTGACACACAAAAGCAGCACAAAAGAGGTAGAAAATGAACGGTTCTAAAAGTTTAGAATTGGTTCAGTTCATCAAATGAAAGTGCTTCCATCAAGTTTGACATTCATCATATGAAGTGCAGAGTGATTTATGGGGCCTCTTCAGCGGGACATGACAGCTACGGTCATTTACCTAGCAGTTGTGCACTCATATGTTTATGGTTAACTCCTGGTTCTTTTTGACCACACCTGAAAGAATAAGAGACCTGGTTAGAAACGACCATGAGATGATTGTCTAAAACCAATCGCACTAATAAAGCTCTAATGATAAACATTTAATTTGTTCCAATTATACAGTCGTGCACAGTAATAATCCTTCAAATAAAAACTGCTGGCATTGCAGCACTTTTCCAGTAGGGACTGTTCTAACTGCGAACCACTAACCAACCAGAGAAAATTAGTCATACCCTTCTCATTTCATCATGTGACTGATTATATCACCCTTGCTCAATTATGTAACAATGACCGTGACATTAGCCTCTGTGGGGACTGAGAACATGCACCAGCATCCCCTGTAACTGACACTCAATTGGTAGCTGATTATGGGCGATACAGCCAATTCAGTACATGACTGCGAGAATTATAAACACTGATATGCATGACATCCACCCTCATTTGTCATGGCACTGTTACAGTGGGCATTGTTCACTTTTGACCCTTGCAGTCATTTTGCTCATGTGATAGGAAAAACACAAGTTGCGTGCTAGCCTCACAATAATCTAAAAACGCGCATCTCCCCTGGCTTACAGGTTTCAAATCATTGAAGAAATGCGATACCACAAACCGTTTTTACCTGCTCCCCCCACCCTCTGAATTATAGCGGTGACGGGGCCTATTTCTTAGGACAAAGTGATACTGAGAGCATAGTGCCAGAGCAAGACTTTGTGCGGCGGTGGAAATATCTTGTAAAGAGACAAAGTCGAGAGATATGTGGAGGAGACGAGATAGTGGTGGAAACATGAAAAGAACTTCATTGAAAGTGAAAATGTTCATTTTTTAAGGGGCTAGATTACATAGGAAGGAAAGGTCAGAGTTGCAAAGTTAGGTAGAGTGGGTGACGCAACGGTTTACAGTAAATAGGAATGTAGGGGATGGACGCAAAACCAAAGTTAGAGGAAAAGCAAATTATTGGAGATGAAGTAGAGTGCGGTAAAGATGAATAAGAGAGCAAAGCCCTTCTGGTGAATGTGCACAGTACAGAGGAGCGTAGAGAGAGTTTGCCAGGCACAAACTGGACCTGACGTCCGCTGGCCCTGGCCAGGCAACAATGCCTTTCATGTCTTCTTCCTCTCTCTCTCTCCTCTCTCTCTCTCCTCGGTCACTCTTTTTGGCTTTCAGCTCTCAAATTTTATACTATCTGCTATTGCATCAGCCAGTTTCTCCTGGGGGTTGGCCGCACCAGACTTGCAGACCTGAACAGGATGACTACCTGGGGTGGACTCGCACTGTGATCATGAATGTGCACTTGTGGGTGGTGTGTGTTCTTGTGTCGTGTGGTTTGTGTGTCTTTCCTGGCGTGTCGCTGCCTCTGACTGAGGGAGTTGCAAAGCCCAAGAATACGTCAGGAAACTTTGAGTATGTTTGTTCAATGATCATGTTATGACTGACACTGTCACGCCATCTGCCTCCGATCGATTTCTCGTCAAACATTCTTGTCAGGTTCTTGTTGTACTTCTATCGTATTACAACCGTGTCGTGCACAGTGTAGTAGCTAGTTAAATAAGCTTGTCATAACCCAACACCTTTGTTTAAATAAAACACAGTTCAAGACCCAAACCCACCATACTTGCATGAACAATAGAATGATGATAAGTAGTGTTTGTAACTTTATAGTTTACAGCTCCCGTGCTTACAAAAGAAGAAATTATTCAATCAAACCAGTCCTGCACAAAGGACACAGAAGACGTCCTAAACATGCAAAGACCGAGGGTGTGTGTGCATCCAACGACGTGCAGGACCTTTTAAATAAGCAATGTTACTGATTTGGAAACAGAGGGTTCGATCTATCACAGCATGTGTAACAAGACTAAAATCTGACTAAAAAAATTAAAGTGATTTTGATGCTGCAGTCCCACAGGTTACTCTCACAGAATCTGGTTCAAAAGGTGTTGAGGTTACAGTACCAAACCCTGGTACAGGACCGATTGCACTGGCACATGAAAAACGTGTGGAAGAACCTTGTGATGCAGACACCAGTCTAACCAGCCTTGACAACTTTACCCCATCTCATCCACACACACACACACCCCACTACACACAACACACGTGTAAACACCATCCTTGAAATACAAGCTGTGCCCTAATAAAGAACATGTGCGGACGAACCCCACACAACTGGAATAATTTCTCTTTTTGAATGTGTGAGGCGCATGGGAACATAGTACGCACAACACTAATCCTCCTCATCTGATTCCTATCCACCCTGTAATTATTAGAGGCAAGTTTCTCCATTATCTCGCACTATCTCGTCACAGACAGAGTGCACGCGGCATGATAAATGACTTGAGGAAGAGGGGAAACGACTGAAGACGAGACAGAGCGCATTTGTTTACCTTTTGGTATAGTGAAACTCTCATATTATCCAATAATAGGTAACACATTCTTCGACAAATTGTATCTTGATTTTACTTTAAGCAAGGGAATTACTGTTATCATGATGTTAACACATATACAGAATGGAGTCGATTTTATGAAAGAAGTCAAAATCCATCACCATTCACCCATCTGACCCGCTTATCCCCCCGGTATCAGTACACCCCTTCGCCCCGCCCTGGGGCAGCAGCTCAGCAGTGACCACAAACTTCCCGTCCCGAGCCAGCATCACCAGCTGCAACTGGGGGATCCTAGCGTTCCAGCCAGGTTGGACCCTATAATCTCTCCACCATTGTCCTGGTCCTTCCCGAGCCTCCTCCCCCATCCGCTGGACTTGTATGCCGAACACCTCCCTCCATGGTGGGGCCCAGTTGGAGCATTCGTTACCAGATTGCCCCCCGAACACACCCAACTGGCCTCTTTTGACGGAAGGAGCAGCGGCTCATACCTCCCGAGCTACTCTCGGTATGACCTGAGAGCTTCGTCACCTCTATCACTAAGGCGAAGCGACCAGCCCTCCTCTGAGGAAACACAACCATTTTTGGAGTTGTACCCCGTGGCTCTCGTTCTTTCGGTCATGCAACCCAGCCCTTCATGACCCATACGTGATGTGGCACGAAAAATTGACCCGGTAGATCGAGAGCCGTTGCTTCTGGACCGCTCCCTTTTACCGTCACAACGGTGCGATAAAAAGATGTAATACCGCACCGTGCGCTCCGATTCTCCAACGACAATACTCACCGCCCATGTCCCCTACTCGGAACAAGGAACCCAAGGTACTTAAACTCCTTCCTTGGGGTCGGACCTTTTCCCCTACCGAGGAAGACCCCAGAAGCACTCCATCGGTTTCTGCGAGAAACCAGGCCCAGAGTTAAGCGTGAGTCCTCATGCCCACGCACGCTTTTCAACCACAGCTGCACACCGATCCAGTAGTGCTGAACGTGTCACAGCACCGATGACGCACATCAGGACCACACGCAGCTGCCAACAATAGTAGCGTATGAGATCCTGCAGCCCACCAAACTGAAACACCCCTACCCGCCCCCGCATACGCTCGATTCCTGTCACATAAATATTATAAACAGATTGGTGACAAAGGCCCCAGCCCTGGCGGAGGCCAAAATCCACCGGAACCACGATCTGCTTACTGCCTGAGAACCAGACACAGATCTACGCTTTGGTCATACGGAGACTGGATGGCCCTAAGAAGGTACCCCCTCACCCCCATACACCCGCGCATCCGACCTCCACAGTGATCTCCGGGGGACCAGGTCATACCCCTTCCATCCCATCACAAAACACATTAACTGGTTGGGCATACTCCCGGGCTCCCTCAAGGTATCCTTGCCGAGAGTAAAGATCTGATCCATTGTTACACCTACGGCCAGACGGAATCCGCATTGTTCCTTCTTCAATCAGAGGTCGACTATTGCCCCGCCCGAACCCTCCTTTCACCAGCACCTCCTGGCCAGTACACTTTACCGGGAGCTGAGAAGGGGATACCCCTGTAATTGGCCACACACCCTCTAGTCCCCTTTTTGAAGAGGGGAACAGAACCCCACCCCACCCAGGTCTGGCCACTCCTAGTCACTCGTCCCAGACTTTCCCGCAATGTTTAAGAGGCTGTCAACCAGACACAGCCCCTCCACACCCAGAGCTTTCAGCATTTTTGGACGGATCTCATCAATCCCTGGGGCTTTGCCGCAGTGGAGTTGTTTGACTAGCTCAGCGACTTCCACCAGGGAAATTGACAACAATCCCCCATCATCCTTCAGCACTGCCTCTACCACAGAGGATGTGTCAGCTGGATTTAGG
>NC_045741.1:21062206-21062323 GCF_008692095.1 Etheostoma spectabile | reverse complement strand
AGTGCTCCTTCCACCGCCCTATTACCTCCCCAGTTGATGTCAACAACGTCCCATCCTTACTGTATACAGCTTGGATGAGTCCCCGCTTCCCTCTCCTGAGGTGGCGAACAGTTTTCC
>NC_045741.1:21062110-21062196 GCF_008692095.1 Etheostoma spectabile | reverse complement strand
TGGTGCCGACCAAAAGTCCTTCTCCATTTCTTCTCCGAACTTCTCCCACACCCGCTGCTTTGCCTCTGTCACGGCAGAGGCTGAAG
>NC_045741.1:21061866-21062011 GCF_008692095.1 Etheostoma spectabile | reverse complement strand
CCGGTGTCCACCAGGGTGTTTGTGGGTTACCGCCCCTTGAGGCACCTAAGACCCTTAGCCCACAGCTCCCCGCCGCAGCTTCAGCAATGGAAACTTTGAGCATTGTCCACTCAAGTTCAATGCCCCCAGCCTCCACAGGGATGCA
>NC_045741.1:21061405-21061582 GCF_008692095.1 Etheostoma spectabile | reverse complement strand
CACGTACACTTATGAGCATCCCTATGTTCAAACATGGTGTTTGTTATGGACAATCCATAACTAGCACAGAAGTCCAACAAAAGACAACCACTCTGGTTCAGATCAGAGAGGCCATTCCACCCAATCACACCTCTCCAAGTATCTCCATCATTGCCCACGTGTGCGTTGAAGTCCCCC
>NC_045741.1:21058939-21061214 GCF_008692095.1 Etheostoma spectabile | reverse complement strand
GGCTTGTGAGTATCCCCACACCCGCCCGGCGCCTCACACCCTGGGCAACTCCGGAGTAAGACAGAGTCCAACTCCTATCCAGGAGTACAGTTCCAGAACCGAGACTGTGCGTAGAGGTAAGCCCCACCAGATCTAACTGGTACGCCTCCACTCCCCACAAGTTCCGGCTCCTTCCCCACAGAGAGTGATGTTCCACGTCCCCAGAGCCAGCCTCTGCCGCCCGGGTCTGGTCCGTCGAGGCCCCTGACCTTCGCCGCCACCCATATGCAACGCACCCGACCCCAGCGGTTCCTCCCACAGATGGTGAGCCCATGGGATGGAGATAGGGGTGCCACGTAGCTTCTTCGGGCTGTGCCCGACCGGGCTCCGTGCAAACCTGCCACCAGGCGCTCGTGACAGCCCCCCGTCTGGGCCTGGCTCCAGACGGGGCCCGGCCTCCTCCGGCAGGGTCACTCCCTCTCTACCTCGTCTTTCATGGGGTTTTTGAACCTTCTTTTGTCTGGCCCCTCCCCTGAGACCACTTTGGCCATGGGAGACCCTACCAGGAGCACACAGCTCCAGACAACAGCCCTCGTTCATAGGGACACAAAACCTCTCCACCACGATAAGGTGATGGTTCCCGAGAGGTTCCTGCCTTTATTTGTTAGATAGTTTAGGGCTACCAACGCGCGTGTGTGGTGTAGTGTTTTGTGTGTTGTTTGTGTGTTGTGTGTGTGTGTGTGTGTTGTGTGTGGGTGTGTGTGTGTGTGTGTGTGTGGTGTGTGTGTTGTGTGTGTGTGTGTGTGTGGTGGTGTGCAGCGCTTGTGCATAAATGGTTGTTGTCTGCAGGCGGCGTGTGTGTGCGTGCATGCATGTGTGAATAAGTCATGGGATGAAGAGGGAGGACAGAAAGAGATTGCTCAGCTTATTTTCTTCCTCGTTAAGTCTCTCTCGCACCATCACCTTCCATCAGCTTTACACATATACACTCATACACGTCTCTGCACGTGCACACATGTGCACATGCACAGACACACACACAAACACACACACAAACACACACCACACACACACACACACACACACACACACAATGTCGTCCATCAGCCTTCTTCTCGCTCGACTCGCATTAGTTCTCGCCCACTCCATTTCTCTTTCAGGACACTTGAAAGCACTGACGAGACCCCTGAGATGAAGGGAAACGAAGCGGACACTCGTCACTCTTCATAGAAAATCCCATAAATCGACACCTCTCTCTCACACATGTACAGTAAATGAGCCAAAGGTAACTCATTCATATTGAAAAACACACAAGCAAACACAATGGAATGAACACAAACACTTTAAAGTTCCCATACTTCAGCTCACTTATGTATATATAGTATATAGATGAACACACACACACACACACACACACACAATGGGTACCACTGTCATCACTTCCTCACAGTGCCATTGATCAAGGTAACAACAAAACTCATACGGGTAATGAAATGAAGAGAGCTGATAATAATCTACAGTAGTACCTCTCTGTTTTCCCTGCTTTACCATCTCCCAACCCCCCCCCCCCCCCCCCCCCCCCCCCACACCACACACACACACACACACATACACACATTGTAATCTACAATAAAGTTCAATTAGGACATTTTAAGTGGGTATTAATGTAATGTTCAATATTTGTCAACAATTTTTCAACATCTACTATGAAGACATAATTGGTAGTAAGATGAAAATGCTTCAATGTTGAATTTTGAAGTAAAGTTTATGCATTTAGGTTCATATAAGTTGAAATTCATTACCCATTGTCCAGTACTGATCATATTTTCATCTGACATCTGAGCTGCATTTGGGTAAAAAGGGCAAATATTTGGTGCCACATTAGTCATCAATTATCAAAAATCAGATATTGTCTTCTTTACACTGTATAGTCAGTTGCTCTAAATGTGTGATACTCAAAAGTAGTCCGCTTAAATTGAAAAGTGTGTGTGTGCTCTCATACACCCACACAGATCCCAAGAGTCACACAAACTTCACAAGAAAACTGAGACAAGCAAGATATTTTCATGGGGAAACCGCAGACCACAGCTGTCCTCCCCCTCCAAGCACACAGCCAACCAAGCCAGCCTCCACAGGGTTCAGTGCAGACAGCCTTGATTTGTTATTATGTATAGCCTGAGTAAAGCCACATTCTAAAAGTAATTAGACTTTAGAAACAAAGAGAAGAGAAGAGAGAGAGAGTAATTGGCAAAAGCAATAGAAAGAGAGAGTGAGAGAGAGAGAAAGAGAGAGAGAG
>NC_045741.1:21044118-21058929 GCF_008692095.1 Etheostoma spectabile | reverse complement strand
AGAGAGAGAGAGTGATAGTATATGTACACAGTCTCAGCAACAGTCTGCTTGGAATTATATTAACCCTTTCCAATTTGCTGCTTATAAGGATAAAGTGGACCTGAAGAAAAGGCAATGGGGAGCTGCATATGATCTACAAGCTCAGGTGGGTATCCCCATTCCCATCACTACAAAATTAATGCAGTTCACAAAACAAACAAGACACATAAACTGCACATATTGTAAGATGACGGGGGCCACAGTAATAATATACTGATACCATCCATCATTAGGCCTTTTTGATACGTTTCATTCCTTGTCTGCTGTGATCGGTGGATGTTTGTCTGGATTCATTCGTCACCTCAGGGAGCTGACGACTGCTGTGTGTCTGTAGCTAATGAGGACAATGGGGACCGGGTCACCTTGAGGGGTGTACAAAAACAAACGTTCTCCAGATACAGACTTTATCAAACTTTATTGTGACATTTCTCTTTACACTTGGCAAGCAGCTCCTCAGATAGCCCCCATCATAATTATGCTGGCAGACACTCAGTAGCCGTAATGGTGATAAAGTTGGGCAATTAAATATTCTCCTGGTCCAACACAGCCAGCCAGTCGGCTCTGCACGCACACTTGCTTACGTACAAAAAGGTGTGTATTTGGGTGTAAGCGACAGATATAAAGACACATTGTAAGCAAGAGAGAGAGAGAGAGAGAGAGAAAGCCCTGTTTTTTTAACTATGTATACATGCAAATGAAAGGCAGTGCTGTGAGAGTGGAAAGTACTCAAGACTGCTGACCTTTTAAAACAAAAGAGGGTGCAGCGACATAACAGTGAGGGCAATACACTTTATGTTGATTGTGCATTCTTCAAGAACCTGTCCATTGTCATCAGCATGTGTTCTTTCTCACTGCTCACTCCTCATCAGTTTGAAATATGGATTTCACTGCCAGGGGTTTCTGAAGAGAAAAGGGGTCTGCCATGACATCTGCTTACAGAGAAACTGAGATTGTAGTGAACCAGGAGAAATGAACAGGGGACTGAGATATAGAGTGAAAGACAAATGCAGTTGTACACAGATGAAGGAGCAAAGGGGAAAAAACAAGCCCTTTGTGATTTCCTGATGCAGCAGAGCAATTCCATTTTCAAAGCTGCCTATAATCTATCATTTTATCACCAACCCAGATGAACACGTAGTCTATTTTCTCTATCAGCATACTTAGGGTTTTCAAGGTCACTTCTGCATCATGTTCAATTCTTGATCAGTATTCATTTTGTACTAGATGGCAAGCTTTCTATTTAGCTAAATACAATGCGGTCTGCTTTAGGGACAGCTGATGAGCAGAAAGTCTCCCCTGAAAGGGTCACCTGCTGCGTGGCGTGTGCAAGTGCACGTCTCTCCCCAAAATGCCAAGCGGGATCACATCTCCAGACATCAGGGAAAAGGAGGGGACGCTCCCCTCTATTTAGTCTCCAATCTGGTTCGTCCTCTCTCCTGGTTGTTTGTGTCACTCTCTCTGATAGCCTAAAGCACCGGTGTGTCTGACACTTTGAGGGAGTCAATTCGTTATCATTGTGGATGAACTGAATGGACGTCCTGCTGATGATTAATCTATTAAATCTTTCAAAGCATTAGTCAGGAATACTGGGTGAACTGTGAGATGCAATATATGCACACAAAAGGAAAAAACATGAAAACACATATGCCGGCGTACCAAAAAGCCCACAGAGACATATACTGTACATTCAGTACAAAAATGTGCAGATGCAAACCCAACTCGCATCATTTGACTGGTCATACAGTCATCAGTGCATTTGTATGAGCGTCCCACAGACCGCTGACTAATGTGGTGAGTCCTTGTTTGGCACACAGAATTTGCCCCGCAGCATCCTGTCCTTCACTCTGACCTTTGTTGTATTTCTCACCAATGAGTCAGTATATATTTTACTCTATTAATTTTCATCTATCTTTCAGAATTTGCTTTAACAACAATGTACAACAATTCAAAGTGTCTACATACAGAAATTCAAACTGCAACACAGATTCAAATAGTGTAAGGGTGTGTGGGAGTGCAGAATGCCGGGATAAATTATGTAATTTAATTTAATAAGTCTGTTTGCATACATACAGCAGGTGGTTCATGTACAGATTACACACTTATGTACACTACATATAGCCTGCTTAGTTTTAAATTAGACAATGATGAATAACACGTGGACCAAAATGGCTACACAGGATTCAAATGTGAATGTTTTGTTAAAGCCAGTGTCTTAAGTTCTTACATTCTCTGAAGTTTGACAGATTTAAGATACAATACATTCTGCATGTTTGGTATACGTAAAGCTATTTGTGCATTCCATAAACTGTGTCATTTTTATGAAAGACATGGTTCAATATAACCAAAAAGAACCAAAGCAAAGGCATAGTATAAGAATCTATGGGCTCAAATATTAGACCTGAGTGTCATTTTCCTGCTTTAAATTTGTAATGAGATATTAAAAACACTTTGATTGCTCAATTTATTTTGTGTTATCTAAATGATGAAATACTTTCTGCTCAAATTCTATTTACACTTTCTCAAAATGTTTATTTGATTCACATGCTCACACAAAAGTGACATGAGACCACGGAAATTATCTCTGGGCATCATTTCACATGCTTATAAGACCTTTATTTGAGACTTAAGTACAGTACATCACATCTAGTATTCACTGGGTCTGCTGCGCCCTGTGCAATAAAGCGGGCATGTCACGGAAAATACTAATGGCAATAAAAAACACAATAAAAAAGACTAAATGCACACACTCACAGAGCAAACGTATTTGTGAATTTTATTCCACCCAGTCATGACCCTCTAAGCTCTAAATGTAATTTTATTTTCTTCCTGTTATGAAGCACCTCAGGGAATGACTCAACGGGAAAGAAAGTCCTAAAACACATTTGTCGCCTCCAGCCATCTAACTCACTGATGCTGGCATGCTGACAGGCAGCAGAATAAACCACCTTCACCACCACCACCTTAATAAATCTGTCATATATGACCATCATGTTCATCTATCCCTCACTACACCCCTCATGCCGTCATCCCAATCATTTCCATCTACATCTTACGTTGAACACACAAATAAAAGGCATGAAATATTCCCACAATAATGAGGACAACATGGTGGCAGGTCAGGAGTGAGTGGATGAGTGCTTAAGAAAGTGTAAAAAAAGGGAAGGAAACATTTTACACAAAAGGACCATTTTGTGTTACTGTAACAGATGACCGAGAGAGGTTGTCAGTGGGCATGAGAGCAGCTGACATGGCAGAATTCAACCCTATAATTCACCTTGAAAGACCCCTTGCTGCTATCACGATGGCTAACAGCGCAACACCGGGAAAAGTCCTGGTGGTGAGGTGAGAGGATGTCGGATGAAAGATGAGGTAAGAGAAGACAGTAAAAGGGAAGCAGAGACAGAGCAAGGGAAAGGAAAGAAGCAGGGAAAGGTGGAGAGCAGAATGGTAATCCCTATGATTCACGTCTGCATGCAGACAGAGCAGAGGTCTGCGGCTACCCAGGGAGCATAGGGAATCAATCAGATATATTTGGAGGTAAGAGGAAGAGAAAAAAGTAGGGGGGTGACCCTCGCACTGAATGAATGGGCACTTTTGTGTGTGTTTGTGTGTGTGTGTGTGTGTGTGTGTGTGTGGGGGGGGGGGGGGGGGGGGGGGGGGTATGGAAATGTCAGCACTCTTAAGTCAGAAGACAGCACTTTCCTTCCATCAAGCAGCCATTCTGTCAAGTCCACTGAGACGAACAGAGCCTGTGCCAGCCAGTCAACAGGCCCTCGATGAAGGCCATTTATATTACATGCCCTGCCCTCGCAACACTTGCTCAGAACCAAGGTGAAGTCAGCATTAAAAAAAGTCGTAAACTTTGAGGTAGACTGGAAATGAGTTGAGACGTCAGAGCGAACATGAGCAGGATGTGAAACAATGCCTTTCAGTCAACGATACAAAAACACTTGTAACACATACCCATGAATGTGAAAATATCAGGTCCACTTTATTTAAGAAAAAGGAAAAGCTATACATACTCAACAATGGCAAAGTGCTGATTCAAACAGTGAGGCTAAAATAACTTTGCTCAGCATGGTGCTGCTGCTCTGATTTCCACTGACAATTGAAGCCACCAGTTGGACTCCTAAGCACGGATTAACCACAGAAGAAAAGTCATCGCAAAGACACGGACATATCACCTTGCTGAAGTGAAAATAGCCTGTTCAGCTGATTTGATTACTGAGCTTAAAGTGAGGTGGTTGAGAGAGAGCGAGAGAGAGAAAAATAAAGAGAGAAAAATAAAGAGAGAAAAAGAAAGAGAGATAGAGAAAAAGAGAGAGAGAGAGAGAGAGAGAGAGCCTCGCAGACCAGAAAAGGGAAGGCCAAATACATCTAAGGCAGAAGAAAGAAGAGCTTATCTACCCATTTCACTTGATGGTCCATCAGCAGATTTCATTCCAATGAGTGAATTGGCCCTCTTCTAGTATTTCCAGGCAAGTTAATACACTCGTGCTGGGAGTTATTCTGGGTTCCAGGGGTTATCTGGAGCAGAGACAATAAATCCCAGGCCCTGTGTCAGTTATCAAAGGGCTACAGATTAAAGGGTTGATGAATATTTGATAGCTGATCTCCACCAGGAAATCAAAACCACTACATCCTGGAGGATCGCCTCACTCTTACTTGTCAAGCTTTTAGAACCATGATGACTCCGCTGCTGGGTCTCCTCTGTGCTGAGACCTATGGCTGAGACAAAAGTCATTTTCCACAGATGCCACTCCACCTTCCTGCTGCTTTTGTGTTCGAGTAAGCAGGAGGTGGCTCTTTACGGGACAGCAAATAGCACGTTTATGAGCCCATGTGCTATGTTGCCACATCATATACAGCCAAATTGAATCACACTCAGTGTGACACTGCTATTATTTCAGGAGTAATACACTGAAGTATCGCAGAATGTTCAGGTGATTTCTTGTTCTATCCTTCAGCGTGAAAAAGTAATTTAAGAACTGATCCGTACAACAGCATGAAGTTTAAATTATGGCACTATTAGAGCGATGCCGCAAAGACACTTTGGTTTGTCACTCAACTGTTTTCAAACGGGGCCTGGACAGTTTGATAAAACAACCACATTTGGTGAGCAATAAAGACTGAATTATACAACATATTGAACCTAATAACAGAGAGACACGTGAGACAGCTGTGTGGTGGAGAACCTGATTCACTAATGTGCTCCATGTAATACTGTATATCCTGACAGAAGGGCTTTGTGGGCAAATCATCCTGGGTTTTCTCTTTCCTCTCCATCTCTCCTCTCATTACAGGTCATTACATGATGACACTGATGATGAGCTTCCTGCCGATCAGCGTTGCTGGTCAGCTGTTTATTTATCAGAAGTGGTGAACTGACAATGGTCAATAAAGTTAAATAGCTCCAGAATACAGGAAGCTCTCATTTGCATGAATAGCTATCAACCCCTTAACGTACAGTTTCCCCCCCTTTTGTTTTACTTTGTGTGACACATACACATTCTGTATAATCTTGTTTCAACTCTTCATTCAAGCTTTTGATATTAACATTGAGTTAAGATTAAAACATAAGATTATTCCCTTAACGGGAAATATACTAAGATGTCTGATTTTGTCTCATTTCATGCATATTTCCCCAAAGTTCTGTGAGTTTGAACAATGTTAGAATGAACTGCATGTATTTGTAAAGAGTGGGCCGCATCGTCCATTACAGTAAGACACCAACATTTGAGCAAATTGCCTTGATCAGGCCAAAATAACATTTGTCGTGCAGTGCTGTATTAATGAAAACTCATGAAAATGAGAACATAGTGTCCAGTTAACCTCATTGAAATGTAGTCTTCAGTAGCATACTGTACTTTACTTAGGTATCTTAGTATTAGGGATCATTTACATTTTAATCTTAAAGCTCAAATCAAAAGAAAAGCTCAAATCAAAAGAACAGCAGCGGACCTCTGCCCACTGCTCAACGACGTCAATCCAGATTCTAGATACCAATAACTCAAATTACTCATTACTGTTTACACAAAGTGCTTAATTATTTAGCAGTCACTGTAGCATGAGACCATATGAATGGGAGAAGCCAGGAAGGCTGTGGTACATTCAACGCCTGACACAGATTCTTAGACTCTTGGTGAGTAAATGATAAGGTGCAGGATATACCAAAGCCCACACCTCTGTGGCTAGGAGCTGGATCAGATAACACAATAACGGATAGGAGTCGGTCACAGTCGCAAATTAGATTTTTACTCTTAATGACAGTTTTAAATTAAATTCATGTGTGCAGCTACAGCTAGCTGTTGAGGATGTGCGTCTGTGCTATCCTAAAGACCTACAGTATAGGGAGTTCAAACACCTTATCAGTATAATTTAATCCACATGAAGGCTAAATTGGGGAATGTAAGGAATTCTTGCCACATATTGTCACACAAGCATAGTTATAGTAATTTTATGGCACATTGTTTCATGATGCAGCTTAGTAACGCAGTGTTTCAAATCAATCAAAGTCAGCAGGTTTTGGTAAAAGGACAAGTAGCAGGTAAGGTGCAGGTAGTGATATATTCTTTTTCTGACTTGATATTACCTCCCACAATTAGACAGTTAGACAAAAATAACAAATACAAATAATAAAAATATATATTATGTTTATATAGGCTACAACTCTTAGTCTCCAGCACTCCTGTTTATGTCCAAACCAACATTTACTGCTGCTCTTTGGCAAATGGGGCTATTGTGATCAGCTGTAACAGGGGTTTGTCATTCAGTTAAAAACTGACAAGGTAGGCTGGACTACAAGAGAATATAGCATCTGTAGCGACAGAAGAACTTCCAAAGTTTGAAACAAATAGGCTGTAGGCCTATAATACCCGAATCGACGACGAGGCTTTACAACTTACAATACACAGCGGTATATTACACAATAGGCACATGCAAGTCATTCTTTCGCATCGTAATCTCATATAAACCCATGCCAGATACTGATTTATCTTGCGTTAATTGTGCCCTGTAATTTTTTTTTTAATTGTTTTTTAAGTGCAGCCATCATAACCAGTGTGATTGCAAACAGTAGAATACTGCACAAACCTGGTCAGCTGTCCCGTGCGTGTTTCCGCGGTGTCCGAACAGCTGCAGCCTCAAACTTTGTGACGCGCTCTTCTCTTCTCATCCGCTCCTGACTGCTGCTGCTGCTGCTGCTGCTCCTGAGCGGCGATTTGCGAGGAGACACGACTGGAAGCAGGCAGAGGCTCTTAAAGCTCCCCACCCACTCCAGCCTCCCCCAGGGTGCACAGCCAATCACAGATGAATTATACATAAAGTAGGCTATATGTTTTAATATGAAACTACAGAAATACCTGTGAATGTTTCAAGATATTAAACAAATATTTGTTACTGCACAATTAATTCCCCATAGTGATAATGTTGCCTGGGAACATTGCCCTTCATAGATAAACTCACTGTTGTACTTCACATACACACCATTAGCAGGTTTTCCTCGGGGTACCATGAACTGACATTGAATTGCCCTATTCTCCTCAATTTATTCTCACCCTCATTACCTTCCTCCATCCATTTCTTAAACTGCCTAATCCACCCAGCGTGCTCTCTTCCAGTTCATGTGGTGTGCATGTAGGGAAGCCAACAAGCATCTGTGCAATCTGTTGCCACCTGCTACCATCCCTCCATCCCACTGCCAGCTGCCCCCGGTGCCAGTCGCCTCACCTGTGTCCCCAGTAGGGCAGGTCAGAGCTGGAACGTGTGGGACAGAAGCAAGAGTGTAGTGGCAGACGGCTCGTACGTGTGGAGAGGCTTTAATTAGATTCTTTGCTGTCATTCTTTTGGTCCTCACAGACTCACCTCCACAGTAGTCATGTAATTAATAAAGGGATATTGCAAAACAGCTTCCTTGAACAATTTTTTTGCAAAGAAATAAGAGCTCATTTAATGCTCCATTTGGAAATATTACCTAACTATCACCACAACACTGCAACTACTGTATGACTCAAATGTGATTTTCCTTTCTGTGGTTCATCAGCAACTGGCAGAAGAGCAGAATCTGAAAATGTGTGAAGTGTTCAGTTGAAAACAATGGAAGTATACCAACCCAAACTGAGGTTTGATGACATTTTGTATCCTCCAATATAATATCCATTTGATCCATTGATTTTAATCTCACCGCTTTCTGAACAGAGGCTAACAAAGTGCAGGAAGGAAATGTTACTGAACAATGTCAGATATCCCCTGCTGGTTCATTGCACAATGGCAAGAGTGTGGGCAGACAAAGCTGAGTGTTCAAACCTTTGACAACCCAGCTGGACGTACATCTATTATTATTGTGCTAATTCTAATTAAAGCAATTTTTCTTGGAACAAAATGGCAGCTTTACATAAGGAGCTGAAAATGTCCACATTTTAAAGTGTGTATAAGTGTGTGTGTGTGTGTGTGTGTGTGTGTGTGTGTGTGTGTGTGTGTGTGTGTGTGTGTGTGTGTGTGTGTGTGTGTGTTTGTCCCTGTGGCTGTGGGGGCTGTGGCAAGTACATTATGGATGTGAAGTGTGTCACTTTCCTTGTAGTGTTTGTCAGTGTGTATGTGTTTGTCCATGTGTGCATGTGTGTGTGTGTGTGTGTGTGTGTTTTGTGTAGGAGGATGGGAATGGAGCTAGAGAGCCAATATCAATGCATGTTGGCTAAAAACTCCTAGTCTGCTAACCTGAAAGGGGTGTGGTGTGTGTGTGTGTGTGTGTGTGTGTGTGTGTTTGTGTGGAGGCAGGTGGCCATGGCCAATCAATAATCCTGATAATGAGATCTGAGGGGTGTCATTATGGTTGCCCCTCGAGCATACAACGCCTCCTCTTCTTCAAAGAGCATCGTTGTCTTCTCTCCTCCGAGCGAACATGCACCTCATTAACCTTTGCAGTCAACGGCATTTACTTTTTCCCGACATGTTCAGTAGTTGTAAGCATATAAACCTTTTTTCTCTCTTTGTAACTTTAGCAGTTTGGAGGTTTTTAATTAAGTTGAAGGTTTAGTTTTTTTTAACTTATACAAATTTGCAGAATCAACCAAGTCTGTGAATAGATTCGAGCAGAATTATTGACTCATTCATTAGTTTGGAGTGTAATCCTCTCTAATACTCTATCTGTTAACTTTTTGTCATGCTGACAGACAAACAGCACTGTGCGACATGTTGTGATTAACAGCTGAGTAAATTACTTTTGGAAAATATCCCACAATAATTCAAGCATTCTGACCCACCACTACCTCACCAAAATAACCCTGACACAATTTAATAATGCTTACATTTACAGTAAACTTTGTTTTTTTACAGTGAGCAGCTGTGATGACAACGTATGTTTGAGGGTAAGGGTTTTCAACGCCAAGTGTAATCATTTTCTCCTCCTTCCTAAAGTCAGCTTTCCCTCGTGGCGGTAATCCCTCCCATGTTGAACACCAGCACAAGGATTATCACAATACTGTAATATGCATAAAAACCAGAGGCCATTTTCAAAGATAAAGTTAACAGGGTGTCTGAAAGTCATCAAAACATCTGGGAATCAAAGCTGCTTTGTAACTAGTGGCCTTTAGAGCTGTGTCACTCCCCTGGTGGTGTGTGTATGTGTGTGTGTGTGTGTGTGTGTGTGTGTGTGTGTGTGTGTTGTGTGTGTGTGTGTGTGTGTGTGTGTGTGTTGTGTGGTGTGTGTGTGTGTGTGTGTGTTGGCTGATTTAGTAGTACAGAGGAACCTTGCAACTTGAAACCAGAATGACACGAGTTTGGTCCCCCTGCTGTGGGAGCACTCATTCTGTGTGGTACTGAAGTGCAGTTTAGAAAGACATTTAAGACAACGTCAACTGCGTGCACAAATATAAGAGAAAATCAGCAAAAATGCTTCACCGGCTAAAACCCAGTGCTGGTGGACAAGCACATTTTCACAGCATGCAAGGAGACATTTTGTAAGTGAGCAAAGGATTAGACATCTATTTACATGTAGCTATCAACACAGAATTGCAAACACTTTTACTCACCATTTCCTGTGCTCATTTGATCATATTTGTAAGATATGTTTAATGTTTGATCTAAGAAGGATCAGCAGTTGAAAAAATAACTGCATGAATGTGTGTGTATACGTGTATGTGTGTCTTTGTGTGTCCTCCACTGTTAGGGATGCTGAGAGCCGAGGCTTTGTCTCCCCAGGGGTTTCCTACAAGCTGCAGGGAGGTGATTGGTGAAAAAGGTTTAATCGTTTCCACTCAGTCCTGGCTATGGACCAACATTCCTCATATAGGTTCACATAGCGTCACCACAGTGCAAGCTCACATACCATTCCAGTCCCTGACACACACACAAACACACAGATACGCACACACCATAACCTATCAAACCTCAAACAGCTCCACTTCATGGTCCATTTGAATTCTATTTTTGTTTAATTATTCTAAAGCATCTGGCCAGGTAGATCCAAGGTTTAGCAGCTGTGGGACTGTGTGTGTGTGTGTGTGTGTGTGTGTGTGTGTGTGTGTGTGTGTGTGTGTATTCCACTACAGGGAAACCTTGTGGCTCAGAATAATTAAAAAATGTTATAAAGAATAAAACAGCTCAGGTGTAAACACGTTTTACTTGTGAAGTTATTAAAGGAGGTGTGGCATAAATAAACACCATTATGTAATGTAGTAAAACAAAGTGTGTTTGATTTTGTGAATCACATTAATTCCACTTATGTCCATTTTCTCTATCAATATTAAAAGAGTACTTCACCAATATAGCATTGCAGTCATGTACTACTGTAATCACAATGAACAGTTAAAAAAGCATAAAAATCGATGTTTTTTTTTTATTCAAGACATTCCTCCTTGTCAAAACCTGGCACCTACATCACCCACAATGCAACTTAATTGCTGAGAGTTTGTGCTTGGATTTGGGTGTGTTATGCTGGTAGCTGCTAATGTAGCCTCTGCCGCTAGCCTCAAGCTGAGATATGGAGCGAGCTGCAAATGTCTTGTAAGATCATTTCTGTCTAACTAAGCACCTCCAGATTTGTTTCATTTTTAAACTTGTCATCTTGAGACCCAACTGATGATGACTCAAGTGACATCACGCAAGGCAATATATCAGATTTCACACTGCTCCCTCTGGAGCCACAACAGGTTTTATACAACTTGTTTTACATGTGCAGAAGTACTCCCCAAGACCTGTAATCAGACTTTAGTGTCTAATGTAGGTGGAGTTGCCCGCAATTTCCACACTGTGGGACAAACAAAAAAAAAAAAAATTCTAAAAGCGTAACAACCGTAGATCAATGTCTTGAGATTGTCCAACACTCCCATTACGGGGAAATACCTAACCCTAACCCTAACCCCAGCTTCCAATGAGACATTAGCTCAACCCTTGACCTTGGTAAGACAATTCTGAGGATTTATTTTCTGTCCCCAGCAGGAGAATAGTGTGGTTAAATGCATGGTCTTAGTTATTCATAAGAGCTTTAATTATGCATGGATGTTTGACACTAGGAAACAGTCCTTGAGTAGAGGGAGAAAACAAGTGATTCTGAGCCAGGGACATTTATTCCTCCAAAACTTAAAGCAAAATGATTGATGGCCATCTAATATCAGCTTTGGAAATGAAATGTAAAGCTTTAAAGATCTGTTCATGCTGAAGAAGTAGACAGTGATTGGAGGAGTCTGTCAGACCAGGCTGTCAAAATCACTTTGTAGGCTACTGCTACTCAGGATGTAATTTCCCTACTCTGAGAACGAGAGAGAGAGAGAGAGAGAGAGGCAGAGAGAGCAAATGCAAGAGAGGGAGGGAGAGAGAGTAAGAGATTGGGAAGAGGGGGGACTGAATTAAATCAAAATGAGAGGACACTTGGTTCAGATAACAGAGTCTGATGGCGCCAGTTGAGTGATGATGCACCGTTTCAAATTTTCTCCACACGATTAGCATCACCAGTGGATTAATTCTGTCTACATTTAAAGTGATTAATCATTCCTATAAATTAATGAAACAAATAGTAAATATATTAATAATGAATGAGGGATAAGCCTTGCCAGAAAGGCAACCAGCCATGGCGCTGCAATGCATCACTTTCAGATTTGTCAATTGCATTTTTTTCACACACAAAAGCACACGTGCGCACACACACACATACAAACACACACGCGACTGTTCTTAACACTTACTGTATTTTGTCATGGGGGCATACTCAATTTTCCAGAGTCAATGCGACCTGTTTAACCCTTCACTTCAAAGGCAATACGTCATTACCATCCCTTTTACCTGTGATTAAATAGATGAGGCCAAGGATCAATCTCCCCTAAATCATGTGACACCTTGAGATGTTGAAGTGTAAATACCACACAGAGTAACTCCTATACCAATGAAGATATCAGGTTTTGATCAGCTGAGTGACCCATGGAGCCTCCGTCGATTGATGCCCACTGACACTGGAGTGGAGTGCTGTATTCCCCAGCCACACAGAGAGCAACTACCCAAGAAATTACACATGCAGGTCAGCATCGCGTCACCGTCAGTGCTGCTCTGCATCCAGCCTGCAAAAAACATGTCCACTCATCACACTGACATCCCATCAGCACAGTGAAAAAGCAATTAATTTTTCACTTGCTTGTGATGACAGCTAACTAATGAAAAATACTATTTTGCATACATTTATGACCATTTTAAAAAATGAAGTGGAATGGAAAACATGCCTAATGACATAATTTGTTTGTCCCACGGCAAATATAGAATTACCAAATTCTTTCATTCATGGCTCTTTCATATCAATAATAAACTAATAATCTTATTTTGCAAATCATTTTAAACTTAATTCTATTTTATTTTGGACCGTTGCACAGTACTGGAGTTTGAAAGAACCTCCCCAAAAACTTTTCAAGTGTTTCCTTCTGTGTCTGTTGTCTGACTCATCCGTACCTGTAACTCTACTATTCACGCAGAATGAGGAAAGCCCGTACTGAGTAGTGAAAAGATCTGGTCGGTTTTTAGAAACATTCCAGCTGCGCTGTAAGTTTAGTTCAACTAAAGAGCATGGTTGGTGCATGGTTACCTGAGGAAAGTTGAGTTGTCATGGGTAAAAATCAGAAATTGCCTTTGGAAGCACACCTGAACTGTATGAAGTGAAGCAAGTGCACAATCACCTTTCTACTGAGATTAAGGGACATTCAAGGACCAGACATTGCGCTAGGGCCTAAAGAGGACTCATTAAAAATTCAAAATTGCCTCTCCTCCCTTCATCAGTCACTAGAAATGAAAGGTAGAGGAGGGGGTGTAGGGGAGTTTTGATATTTTTGCCTAGGATTTAATGTCCTCCCTTTGCATTTATCAAAAACCCTCTCCCCCACTTCCTTAATTCTTCCCCTTTTCCTCTCCACCTTTCTTACTGTCTTTTGTCTGGTATCCATCATGAGATCTGACTTTAATATGCTTTACTGGGGAATATAAGTCATTCATCACAGTACGGTGAGGCCCAAGACATCGCCATGCTACACTTTTTATAGGCTGGGCTATATGCCTCAGCAGTAGCATTGGCCAGCTGTCGAGCTGCTAATGCCTCTATTTATTCCGCCAGGCAGGCCTGATACAATCCATCACTCCAGGCCCGACTACTCTGCCTCACACCTTTTATGCTGCTCCATAGTAAACATTTCTCTAGTCACATGATTGGCTTTTTTTAAGGATGGATGGATAGGCAGCATTAAATAACAGATAAGGAAAATTAGGAAAAAGAATTTAGAAAGAAACTAGGAACAGCATGAAAAAAAAAAATCCCCCTCTCACCCCTTGTGGGGTGGTATGTGTCATCCTCAAGCTCGGGTCCTCTACCAGAGGCCTGGGAGTTTGAGGGTTCTGCGCAGTATCTTAGCTGTTCCTAGGACTGCACTCTTCTGGACAGAGACCTCTGATGTTTCACCTGGAATCTGCTGGAGCCACTCTCCCAGTTTGGGGGTCACAGCTCTGATTACCACTGGCACCACTGTTGCTCTTCCTTTCCACATCTTTTCTAGCTCCTCTTTCAGCCCTTGGTATTCTCAAGCTTCTCGTGTTCCTTCTTCTTGATGTTGCTGTTGTTGGGATCGCCACATCTATCACTACTGCCTTCTTCTGCTGTTTGTCCATCAACACGATGTCTGGTTGGTTAGCCATCACCAGTTTGTCAGTCTGGATCTTGAAGTACAGGATCTTAGCTCGGTCATTCTGACTACCTTAGGAGGTGTCTTCCATTTTGACCTTGGGACTTCCAGCCCATACTCGAGGCAGATGTTCCTGTACACTATGACAGCTACCTGGTTATGGCGTTCCATGTACGCTCTTCCGGCCTGCATCCTACACCCTGCTGTTATGTGCTGTACTGTCTCAGGGGCATCCTTGCACAGTCTGCACCTGGGGTCCTGCATGGTGTGGTAGACCCCGGCCTCTATTGATCTTGTACTGAGTGCCTGTTCTTGTGCTGCCATGATTAGCGCCTCTGTGCTGTCCTTCAGTCCAGCCTTTTCCAGCCACTGGTAGGATTTCTTAATATCATCCACTTCTTCTATTTGTCTGTGGTACACGCCGTGCAGCGGCTTGTCCCTCCATGACGGTTTTCCTCTTCCTTGTCCTCACCTTTGGGTTTCTGCTGCCTGAGGTATTCACTAAGCCCTTCATCTTTGGGGGCCATCTTCCTGATGTACTCCTGGATCTTTGTTGTTTCATCCTAGACAGTGGTCTTGATATTCACTAGCCCTCGGCCCCCCTCGCTACGCTTGGTGTACAGTC
>NC_045741.1:21040890-21044108 GCF_008692095.1 Etheostoma spectabile | reverse complement strand
AGGGTGCTGGATTTGGGGTGAAACCCTCCATGCATTGTGAGGAGCTTTCTTGATATCTTGATATCAGTAGCCTCCATCTCCTCCTTTGGTCAGTTTATTATACCAGCGGGGTATCTGATGACTGGCAGGGCGTATGTGTTGATATCTCGGATCTTGTTTCTCCCGTTCAGCTGACTTTTTAGGACCTGCCTCACTCTTTGTAGGTATTTGGCTGTGGCGGTCTTCCTTGCTGACTCCTCATGTTTTCCGTTAGCCTGCGGCACCCCAAGGTATTTGTAACTATCCTGAACATCTGCAATGTGGCCTTCTGGTAGTTCAATCCCCTCAGTTCTGATCATCTTCCCTCTTTTTGATACCATGCGACCACACTTGTCCAGTCCAAACGACATTCCAATGTCGTTGCTGTAGATCCTGGTAGTGTGGATAAGTGAGTCGATGTCTCGCTCATTTCTGGCGTACAGCTTGATGTCATCAATGTAGAGGAGGTGACTAAGGATTGTTCCGCTTCGGAATCGGTATCCGTAGCCAGTCTTTGTGATGATCTGGCTGAGTTGGTTCAGGCCTATGCAGAACAGCAGCGGGGTTAGTGCATCGCCTTGGTGTATGCCGCACTTGATTGTGACTTGTGCAATTGGCTTTGAGCTGGCTTCCAGACTTGTTTTCCACAGCCTCATTGAGTTCTTAATGAAGGCTATTAGTGTCCTGTTGACCTTGTATGACATATATATATATATATATATATATATATATATATATATATATCTAGACGAGAGAGGAGAGAGAGGGAGAGGGGAGGAGACGCGAGAGAGACGAGAGAGATGAGAGAGAGATGAGGAGAGAGAGGAGAGAGGGAGGGGGAGGAGAGGAGAGAGATTTAATAAGATATATTGAGATTTATATATATAAGAAAAATCAGGTCCTTGCCACTGGTAGCAAGTATGGTGTGGAGAATCACAAGGAAATAGGAGTCTGTGGGGAAAATTAAATCCTATCAAATACCATTCATGCATTTCTTTTAAATGATGGCAATTATTCTTTGAAGCACGATTAGCCTGTGAAGGATTCTCTTGAGAACAGTGTGGTGGATTAACTATGTCAGCCTGACACTTGTGTAATTTGACAGGGGATTGCGATGAAACACTGCGAGCTGAGGAACACACAAGTTACAGTATATTAATGTGACTTATGTTGCAAGGTTTCCGCATTATAAATCTTCAACTGATAAATGGAGTAATTAAAGTTAATCACACACAATAAAGAATGTCATATGAAAAAGAACAATGGGTTAATTAGCAGTGCTAAACCATGATTTATCACAGGTCATCCAAGTCCCAAATACTCACATTATCTTACATCTCTAATAATGAGGAACTTATGCTGTTTAAGGATTGCTGATCATGTGTGCAAGGTGGACATGCCGAATATGATTCATTAGTGGACTCAAAATCATCCAAACAAGTGACCTCTCTTTCTCTGTGAACATCTGACTTACAGCTTAAGTGAACTACATGAAGGAACATCAAACTGCCCTTAACCTTAGGCTTTTCAATCCTCCTTATTGTTTGCCCTCACCTTTCCCCACTTTCCTTCAGTAATAAATCACCTTACCTGTCTGTCTCTCTGACCTTGACATTGATAACTATTGATGAGACTAGAACTCTTTATTTACAACCTTATCCCCGTCATGCTGATGGAGGGAAAAAAGCAAACTAACAACAGTGCAAACACACACAGAGGCAGAGAGTGAAGGAAGAGACATTGATACTGACGCTACCTATAACTTCTGTCTTCACTCCTATGTGTTAAAGAGGCTTTGTGTGCTGGACTGACCTCTGATTTTTTTTTAGGACAGCCAGAAGAGCCTCACTCTGTAAGTTCTCCTATGAAAATGCAAACCTTTGACATGTTAACATTCATTTCCCCAGCCCACTGGCCTCCATGACTGATAGGACATGGTAACAGTTTGGAAAGTTATCTAACCGGTCTTCCATCATCATTACAGTTATTGATAGGCTGTGAGGAGCAGCAGGGGCTAGCAGGCCAGTACCTGTAGCCCACTCCAGCTGTTCTTTGGCCTCAGCCTCAGTCTGATTTACTCCTATAGATTAGCTGTCGCTGAAGGTGGGGCAATCTGTCACAGCGCCTGCCCACAGGGCCCATGAAAAAGAGTGGGTGTAAAGGAAACATATGAGTCATGTTATATTCACTGAAAATTAGTAATTTTATCATGTGTCTTGTGAACTATGGCTGACATACCTCTTCTTTTCCACTTGTTGATCTGTTGATCTGTCTTTCTCACCACAAACTTTAATTTAAGTTCTGTAATATGATAAACTGTTGCATTTCCCTTAGAGGTCTAGTACACAAGCTGCTCATTCTCTATGTTTAATGAATCTCTTCAAACTCTGAGTTGTCTGCATTGTTATCTCTGGGCCAGGAGTTATATGGCCACGTTTGATGCTGCTCCAGACAACTTTTGAAGCTGTGTGGACATGCGTTTGGTAACAAGAGCAGCCTGTATTTACAGCCATGCTTTCCTCTGCTTATCCACTGAAATATCTTTCTGCAGAGGCTAATGGGCATCCAGGCTACTAAATCCTATGACATATCAGACCTCTGAACAGGAACAGTAACACAGCCGGCTGGAGCGAGGACAGAGACACTGGCTGATCAATAGAAACAGCATTTGCTTTCATTGTTTTTCCTCCTCTCAGCAGAATCACCATTCTCATAAAGAATCTGTTGCCTGCAATTAGGGTGGTCTTGCTGATGGTGTCTTGGGTGGACAGGGGATTAGATTTGGGAAAAGACGGTGAGGGGGAGGGAGAGAGAAGTGATAATGAAATTAAAACAGTTAGAAAATGGCTAATGCATCCAATTTAAAAGGATGAGAAAGCATGACAAATGATCAGAAAGTAAAGATTTAGGTATTAGTGGGTGGGAAAAATGTACAATATGAAGAAGCAGCAATCCTTGAATGGCAATTTACCTTAGATGGAGGAAATGTAAATATCTACATTTATAATTGTGTATTTATTTTGTAGTACGCACGTGTAGCCTACTATATAGTAGGCTACACATGCGTATAATGCAAACACACACATTTGTACTCCCACATACAGGTATGACATCAAATCAAACAACAGAAACAGTTGAATCAAATCTAGCTGAATCTTTTCTTGATGTATATTAATGTGTATATATATATATATATATAT
>NC_045741.1:21035577-21040880 GCF_008692095.1 Etheostoma spectabile | reverse complement strand
ATATATATATATATATATATCCATATTAGTATCTTACATCTATTATTTTAAATAAGAGGTTTGATGATTTTACTTCTTTAATAATGAGATTTTCAGTACTTTAGGAGCAAATAGATGATAATTTTTAATGATAACGCTTTATTATGGGAATAACCCCTAATCTGTAAAAAGTACAATCTCCTATTTTGGATATCCTTACTCTTAATCTGAAAGAGGTCATGATACTGGTGGTTGTTGGGAGGATGCCGCTCAGATGGCATCAGCATCTCAAACAGCATGCAGTGCACTAAACATGGAGTTAATTGGGTTACTAAAGAACACGCTGATTAGTGATTGGCAGGGACTGGTAGTTTTAGATTTACTTGATTTGAGTTTACTTGAATTGTAAAAGGATGTGCATTTACATCGCATTGTTAATATTGTTGATATTTGTAGCTCAGATGCGGATTTGCTTATCTGAATACTTTACCAATAAAGCCGATTTGAATTTAAGAAAGCAATCCACCTACAACATCATAACTCACAATGGACAGTTTTATTTTTAAAAGAAGAATAAAAAACAGATATTGTCTTTTTTTTATTCCAGACATTTATTCTTCTTTCAACTCAACTGCTGAAAGATTGGAGATTGGTTATGCTAGCAGCGGTTAATGTAGCCTCGAGCCACTAGCCTCAACCACAGATGCCAAGCAGGCTACAGAGGTCTGGTGAGCTCACTTCTTTTGAACTCCACATCTCAAGATGTTTTTTAATTCTAAACAACCAATGCTGCCTCAAGGGATGTCACGTGAGGACATTCATCAGACTTTGTGCAGTCACAAAAGGCTTTATACGTACATCCTTTTTCACATACGGTATGCAGTACTCCCCAATACCTGTAAACAGCCTTTGATGTGTACAACCTGTGCAATGACCTTTCAATTGAAGATTGAATTGATAGAAATATCAAACAAATTGCTTTGCATTGAAAGTTTCACTCTAAAGACAGACATTTTGATTTCCAATCTGTGTATATGCCAAGAAGCTATCAGTCCCCACCCGGGTCTCGGTCATGGTACAACAATAAATAAATTTACCTGTAAAAACGTAAACCCATCGTTAGTACAGCCATGAAAGCAGCAAACAAATGAACGGGATAGATAGATTCTACCCGACCTAAAAAACCCGGCATGTTTCTAACAGTTGCGTGACCAGAGACATAACAAACCCCTGGTAAACATTGGAAGTGCATTTGAAAGAAGGAGACAGCGAGTCCATGGATGCTGGGGTCTCGGCCTGGCAACCTCCGTAAACTTCGAGTCTGGGGAGGAAGGGGCGGGGGAGACGACTCTCTCCAGCATTTTGAATTTTTACACAAGTCTAGCTCCCAGTATTACATATTGCATCTTAATGTAGTTATCTCTGCTTAATATGATCTGTGCACTGCAAACTTTAGCAGATTCTGAAAAACAACTAATGTGACTTAGTAATTAATATGTTTTTTCTAATAAAACATGAAAGAATACGTAGTGACCACCAACAAGTACTAAATCTGGGTTTACAGTGTAACCCGCCTTCGCCTTCACTGAGTGTGATCCAGCCAGAGTGAGTATTTATCAGTGTCAACGCATGCAGACTCACAGAGCTGTGTCTGAGACAGCTATACTCCAAGAGCCATGGTCCCACGTTTCTGCTGTAATGTTGGGCCTGGGAGTTCCAGCACGTCAGCCACGTCCTGCTGGCCTCAGACATGCATGGGTGGGGGAGACAGGGGACTGGTTAGAGCTCTCTGACAGCCTATTACTGCTGAACAAGCACACCTGACCCTCCATAAATTTGACCTGCTACTCATTTACAATGCTAAACAAGTACAGTTTGTCTGCCCGTCAGTCCTTCTGCCTCGTCTCCCTTTCTGTAGCTCTCTTTCTCACTTACCACACTTCTCGATCTCCTTCCCTCTCAATTTGATTTTTTCATAACACATGTCCAACGTTGGCTCCCACTCTCTGTTTGATATATCGCTGTCTTATCTTAAGGGACTGAAGCGATATATGAAAATGAGATAAGGATATATTGACCAAGGACTTTCATAGGAAGACAAAAGCTCCTCAATATTACATCCCGAACACTGTTAGACTTGCAATAACAAGGGTAGCTTTATGAAAAGATGAAGAGGATAACCTTGAAAAGAACATTTTTAATGTGGGGCAATGTTCCCTAACAGAAGCTTAAAGATCTTTTATTGAACTGTCCTCGGCCAAAGGTACATAATCTACTTCACCTTTTTTTCCTCATATTATGATTAAGAAAAACCAAGAAGTTGCCATTTTCAGGAAAACAAAAACCTTTATGGCTTTATCTATCTGATGTTGGCCTCCACCCAAATATAATGGAGGTAAAGATAAAAATCCAAAACAAAACATTTAAAACATGAACCTGGGAAGCAGGTCAACATGGGAACAAGACTTTATTTTAAAAGGTTGTAGACTAACTAGAAATATAGTTTTTGTAATTTGGATTGGCACAGTGCCCACTGCACTGGTGAATCTGGGTCAGCGTGAGCACGCATACATGCAGACACACACAGGACTACTTTAGTCATCCTTCATTTAGGCACTTTCCAAAATACTTGCTGTACGTCTGAAGACATCTGATGCATGCAATATTTTTTCTTTGCTGCTCAGAGGCATACAATGTTTTTTGTTGCCTGCCACCATACTGCTTCAGATAAAATCAGATACAGGAAAGGATGTGTTTACCTGTATAGTTTTTTATTTGATGGAAGAAGGACTAGAGAAAAGGACGATACTGGTTTAATGGCCCTTAAGAATACTCAAGGACAGCATAGTTAATGGGGCATCAGATAGATGACAGAGAACAAAAGAAATGGGGCGGATGTTAAAAGGGCGGTTGACAGGCGAGAGTTACATGAAATGCGTCGGAAATTTTCCATTTGTGATGTAAAGATGAATAGTAACTATAATGGGAACGGGAGACCGCAGTCAGTTACTTTAATGGCATCACTCTGAAAGCTTTTACAGTCGATATTTGCCCTAATGCTGATTTATTTCTTTGACTTGACTGTTGTTTGGTTTCTGAATTCATCAAAAAAAAACACCTGGGGAGGCTTTTAACACCATTTCACAGACTTCAAGGTGTTTGCTAAATTATTTTATGACGTGGGATTTCTTTTGGTTCAAGTTCATCATTCTTGAGCTGCTGTGACTCAGCTTGCTAGTCCTGCAGCAGCTGCCAACCTGGATCCCCCGCCACGACGGGATGTCAACACTCACCAGTCAAGTGAGAGAGTCTAAGTGACACTTCTGCCCTACTTCCTTGGGAGTTGACCTAACACTACTTTTGTGTGTCTGGGGAAAGACACATACATGTGAGAGTAGCCTGCAGTTGGCCAGCTGCATGGCTGTAATCTTTTTTTCCACCTTGAGCCACAGTTCCCAACCTCATGTATACAACAACTATTTACTTGGAAAAACAAATCTCATAAGTGCCTTCCTTTACTAATTAGGAAATGTGCCTAAAAAAGGTTTTCAATGAAATATAACCAATAATTTAAATAAATTCTGAGGGTCTTAGTTAGTCGTTAGTCGTTAGGCGAGCAAAAACTTAAAGCACAAATGGCAATAACATCTGTCCTGATGCATGTGGAAAGGTGTACTATAATATCTACTCATGCTAGGCTTTTATTTAGCTAAAATAAATTCTGCATTGAATTAAGGAATGATCAGAATGCCCCCAAAGACATGGTGTCGCCACGCCATGATTGGACAAGAGCAACAATGCACCAAGCTGCTCTCAATTACTATTTAGGAGCCAGTCCCCAGACCCTTTGCAACAGGTGATCTGAATAACCTTCCAATCAACTCAGGGCAATTGGCAGCTAAAACAAATTGGGAAAAGGGAAGTACAGCCCGTAAACAATTCCATACAACAGTCGGTAAGGTTAAAATAGCTGGATTATTTGGTGTTTTTGCATATTTTCTCTCATTAAGATATACTTTCCATTACTACCAACAACTTTCTAATCCCTATCGTTACAGTATAGATTGAATCCCTACAAGCATCCAAACCTTTTCGTATAATGACATTTTAATTATGTTGTAACCCTGATAAACTTTCTTGTTTAGGCATTTGTTTCTCAGGTTCACCGAAATCTAGTTGGCATTAAAGCAGCAACATTTTAAAGGCAAGATAATACCAATTTATTTTTTACAGTATTCAGGTTTAGTTAAATGTTTAACATTTCTATGTGCAACACCCAGCATGTTATTACCCAGCTTCTTATTAAAGCTTCTGAATGCAACAGTCAATAAATTAAAAGAGCACCTTTTGGAAACTTCACAAACAGGAAATAATACTCTTAACTATAACTAAAGGTAACAAATTATTTAGCACAAGCTGATTATCACACCTCTAGGGAGGTACAGTATGTACTCAATCTAAAGTCAACTAAATGTAAAATACTTATAACTTATAAATGTATGAGTCACATCTTCTCTTCAGTAGGTGTCTGCTAGAATCCAGCTGAGTACATTCCCCTGTAGTGAATTCTCCAGGGTGTTTCCTCGGAATACCTGCATTTTGAGGCGTGTGCGTGACCGAGTTGTGGGGGTGCATCCTGAGCGATGAATGTTACATTGGGGAGCTGCAACCTCAGCGCAACTCAGAAACAGGGAAGATCCATCATTCAGGACAGCCTTGGAACAGTGGAGCTGCCGGTCTACATGTACAGACCGATATACAGTACACATGCAGGCATACATAACATGCAAGTTTACATGTCACCCTCCTTACCTTCACACACAAGGCTGCTGTAATCAATCCTGCTGCATGCTGCTCTGCATCCCACCATCTGTACTGAGCTGTCCAACTGCAAGATGAAAAGCTACTGTATCTGTGATCACATCCTCTCATCTGCACCCTCTGACAAGGCTGAGGGATTATTAGTGAGATTGGGTAAATGGCTGACATTTAGTCTTTGCAACCTCTATTATTTATTTGTCCGAGAGGGGTCCGGTTGTTGATTGTAGGCCATATGGCTCTGTAGTGTAGGGCAACGACATGGCACATTAAACATGTGCCAGGAATTTATAAACCTCCACAACACAAAAGGTCAAAGCATGCCATCTGAACAGAACTGTAAGATGGCACACAGTGTTAATGTAAAATGTAGGTACTGTCCCCCAGACCACTGTGGCGGTCAAAATTATTACGTGAAACTCGCTATAATCCAGTTTGCAAAGGACACTAAATTTCCCTCTAGGCAAATGAGTACTTTAGCCCAGTCTGGAAATACTGTTAAAAAA
>NC_045741.1:21033898-21035567 GCF_008692095.1 Etheostoma spectabile | reverse complement strand
AAAAAAATCACTCAGAAACAGCATTTCTCCCAAAGGAAATATAGTTAACACTGAAATCCCACCTGAGGATTTAATTAAAAAATAATAATTAGCTGCTGCCCTAGAAGGAGTCATGTGATATCCTCCAGATCTAAAGAGAAGCTTAACCATTTGCAGGGATTAAGATTAAGGTTAAAAATACTTTATAGATTTTTATTTTTTTTTTTAAATGTCTGCTAGTGTGAAAAACAGGGGTCAACTTTATTTTTCATAATAAATATACTCACATTTTAACAATTACAGTGGAAAGATTTAATACAAACAAGGACCTAGGAGAGCACTGATTGGCCACAACACCACCAAGATAGCATCACCTCAGAGAAGAAGAGAGTGAGTGTGAGGGACTGATGGACAGAGGAAGTGTGGCACAGACGTCTGAGATTTGACATCAACCTGAAGTTCAGGGGTCACTCCCAAAGCTTTTTCCACATTTCCTTTTCTCGTATTCATAATAAATGTTAAATAACTCCATGTGTCCCTTAAATGCTAACAGTGGTTGCCCTCGCAGCATACAGTTTCAATAAAATGGACAGCCATACAGGCATTGCAGAAAGTAGGATGAATGAGAGTTGTTGGTAGTTTACCGCCCCCTAGTGAGAGCCAATGGAACAGATGGAAGTAACTCAGGCATTTAAAGAAACCCAGTGACTGAACCTTCAGCCAGTGAAGTGAAAAGAAGAAAGTGAAACACTTAGCGTTTAGCAACACTACTCTGCAGTATTTCTGTTGTGAAGTGAGCCCATGTCCCACATGTCTGTCCCTCATCTCCATGCCCCCCCCCCTCCTCCTTCCCAGACAGCTCCAGGGCCTGTTCAGGTACAGTATGTTCTCTCTGAGTGCTTTGTTTTTAGTTTTTTTTGTTGCTTTTGGGCGGATCAAAGAGTCTTAGAGGATCTGCTCGGTGCTAGAGGCAGAGATGTCAAGTAGTCTCCAGGCAGCACATGGGTTGAGCTCCTCCTGGTCTCGACACAGAGCCCACACGTACATCATCCGGAGCACTTTTTGCTGAAGGGAGAAAAGCAGATTGGCACACTTATTCTTAACTGTTTAATTCTTCTTAATCACTGTAAAACAGGGAGAACACACACACACACACTTTAAATGTGATTTAGACAAATCAAATATAAACTGATTTATGTAAGCCATATCTGAGACCATTAACAGACAATAAAAGTAGTAAGAAACATTCAGCTACCCAGAGTGAAGAACAGTGAGAGTGGGTGTGGGAGACACTTAAGGAGACACTGTAGCCCATAAGTCGGTTAATGTCCTGACATTTGGATCCAGCTGTTAAAACAATTTGCCCACCATTAATCCTCTTGCAGTAGTATACTGGGCAGATGCCAGCAGCATGGTACTGAGTGGATACCTTTACTTCTTTACCAATCACAGGTGTCCCTGAAGGGCCTTGAGTGGACACTGCGGCTGATTTATAACCAATAAAGCTTTATTCTGGGTTGTGGGTCTAAATAAAATAAAAGCCATGCCCAAATAAAGAGTGGCTTAATTGTCTTATAACATTCTCTTGGTACATCATTTATAAGAAGTTCTTACACTTGTGTGATTAAAGTTTGTATTATTTGTAGAACATTACACACAACAAATGCATTTGTGTGTGTGTGTGTGTGTG
>NC_045741.1:21022261-21033888 GCF_008692095.1 Etheostoma spectabile | reverse complement strand
TGTGTGTGTGTGTGTGTGTAACTTACAGGGTCTCCCTCCACCAACTCTCCTTTGGTGTTTCGGATCACCATGACCAACTGAGCCTGGAAAGTTATAATCAGCACGGGACCCTGGTCCATCATCTTCCCCATGGCCAACTGGAGTAGAGGATACATTCATACTTTACTGAACCAACAAACTTGATTTTTAGACAGCATTCAAGTATTAAAAAAGGAGATTATCATGGCTCAAGAGATATCTAAAAATATATAATTACGGTTGAACTTAAACACAGCCTGAGAACTATGTGTTATTCTAATGTGGGAAAACAAAAGCAGGTGCAAAGCTATAAGCTAATAAAAAAAAAAAAAGATAGAAGAGTAAGACAAGTAGTATCTATTATAAATGTATTTAATGTCTATTTGTCTAGGAACAAGTATGTAGCATAAACCTATGCCACACACCACAGCATGTTTAGCCTATGCTAATTTGCAATGCAATTAACACTTAATTTCTTCTTTTTTTAATAACATTTAATGTCTGCTCACCCATATGACAATTCATGTGAATTTGTTTGTAAAAATATTCCAACCAGCAACTATCATCTAGATTACCAGCTATTGGCCTGAGGCCAAATGCTAATATTAGGAATTTTCAATATTAGAATACCTGTATTAATTGCAAACTAATAAATGACTGGGATTAAGCGAAAACTAATTGTGTGTGGTGTAGTCTGGAGAAACTTACATCAATATTGTCAATGTCCAGGATCTTAGAGTGGAACTGAAGTCCCATGGACTTGCCTTGCTGAATTGGGTGTGCCAGCTGGCTGTATGTCTACGCACCCAATATGGAGTAAAAGCAGATAAAATAACACATTGTGACTAACATTTCATAAAAAGTTGCCCACCCAGTATGTGTATCAATGTCCCCAATGTGTTCTGTGAGCATGGTGGTCATTACATTTCGGTAACAAGAAAAGCCTATGGTATCTGTGTTTCAGAATTTCAAGCTGTCAGTGTGTGAGCAAGGTCGTACCGCTTCATAACACCAGTCCTTCAGTATCTCCAGCTCCCCTCTGATCATCGCCTGAATGACGACAAAGCACACAACAGAAACATCTGAAAAGGTCAATCAGAACCTGATGACAGAGATCTACTTCTATTGATTACATCTACTTTAATTAAATGTTTCATGAAAATAAAACATTTCTTGAAGTCAGGCATTTGTCTCAACTTGATCAATATATACACTTGTACCAGCGGTGTTTGCCGAACAACTTACCTCCAGAATATTTGGGATGATATCTCGTTCACACTGCTTGAGGAAAGAATCTTTGTCAAAGGATGGGTCCGCCTTCAAAATCTCTGTGAGTACTTCAGACATCTCTGTCTTAGAAAACAGGCCACCTAAATACACATGAACAGGGACAGGAAACACACACAGGCATTTAGCAATCAGTTAATGAGCCGTAGAACCAACTGTGCCCAAGTAGTGACCTGTATTTTGTGACAAAAAGTATGCTTCTTTTATGGTTTATTTTTCTGAAGTAAACATGCTGACATCAATCTACTGCTGGATTCATAACATGTCTTACTGAAAGTACACAATCTGGGCTTTGTCACCTTGCTTCTCAATCTCATTTGTAATTTAGTTATGTGATGAATAAAAAAATAGAACTTTCTTTAAGCTGTGTGTATATACACACACACACACACACACACACACACACACACACACACACACACACACACACACACACACACACACACACACACACACACACACACACACACACACACACACACACACACACACACACACACACACACACACACACACACACACACACACACAAATCTTTAAGGTACTTGTATATACCTTGAAGTACACACAAGCATTGTCTCTTCTGTTATCGCTTGATTTAACCTCTCAGTGTGATTAATGCAGACTATTAAACCAGAAGTCTCTCACCTATGATGTCAGTCATCTTGTCGGTTACAGCGCGAGTTGCTCTGATGAGGGCGTTGTCACTCTCATCATACTTCATCTTCATCTCAAAGAACCCTGCAGTGAACATACGAATGAGAGCATGTTAGATTTTAAGTTGAAATCTGAGCCTTACAGCGCACGCACACACACACACACACACACACTTCTCTTAGATCAGCAAATTCTTCAAAAAATTCATATCAAGTTCATATACAGAGATTAGACATAATTCTTCTTGTCAAAAATATGAAATCCCACAGGATATGCTGGTTGGCTAATGTGGGGAATGAAAAGGCTAAAAACTGAGGCTCAGCAAAATCCTGCTATGCATCGCTGCTGGGTGATTGATGAAGCATTGTATGATTCCAATTCATGGCTTGATAAATAAGCAAATATCTTTAAAAAAAAAAAAATGTAGGGTCTTTTTTTATTTTATCAGTGCAAATAAAGAGGAAAGGGGGGAGAGGGGATGACATGAAGCAAAGGGCCGCAGGTCGGATTCAAACACGGGCTGCTGCCAAGGACTCAGCCAACTTGGGGCGCACACTCTACCGGTTGAGCTAGAGGTAACATCTTTTCAGTTCACTCACACAGAAACACACACACCATATACATGTAGTAAGCAGGGCTGGATGAAGATGCAAAACTTTCCTCTGGACACCTTAACAAGCAATATCCAATGTGCTGGGGTCGAGAGGCAGGGAAGTGATTGTGCTCCATGCTCCATTGCATCTAAAAACTTCAGTCTTTCACAGCACTGAATTAAAAATCCTTTAAGCATGACATATACCATGTGTTGCTGTGTAAAACATATTGTGCAGACAAAGTTTATCAACTAATTAAGTACCTATTACTAATTTCATAATTGGAGCTACAGGAGGGCAATTATTTTTCAGACTTAAATCAGAAAAAAAAAAAAAAAAAAAAAAAAAAAAAAAAAGATAAAAAAGGATCTGCCGTAGATTTATTAGATTTATCCAATTACTTAGTATTTAAGATGGAGTCAAAAGTATCGATGCTGCAACAACAGCTTTCATACAGTACATAGCTGAAATTCTGTTGACTTTATCCCAACTGTAATCCAGGTGATCTTTTTCACCTTCCCATACATTATTGATCATCAACGTTGTTTCCCAAACTAATGTGTATAATGTTGACTAAATCAGTAGTGATGTACCTTTATTTTACACACTCTCCAACTTATCCCATTAAGTGACTCTTTCAGCAAATGCCTATTGGTGGAGCCTCATCAACTTGAAGGTTAGTAAAGTGTTTACAAGTTTTAAGATTTATTGGTCTCACCAGCTGTGAAAAAAACCCACAGCAGCATCACATGCAGGACAACCTGGAGGATGTGCATTTCTCCCAAACTATGTCCAACATGTTGATGCTCTAATTACAACTTGGCAATTATGGGGGGTGTTCTCCATTTATGACTCACTTCCGACATAAAATTGCATACAACTTTATGCTAGTTGCCTTGGCCTTCTTAATGTTCATGCAACAGAAAATATCTGGTGCACTCATTAACAGCTTATTTTAAATGAACAGCCAAGGATGCAGACAGAAAGATCAATTAGTACTTACTGTTAAAGACCATATTGTTGTCTTTGAAGTCCTTCCACTGCTGGTACCATTTTGAGTCTCTGTGGAGCACCACACCCATTGCTTCTCTAAAGAACACACAAAGTAAAACTTCAAATAGGGGGAGGGAAACAGGTGTTCCTGTTGACTTTCTGCGCTCATGCTAACCATCACATTTAACCCAGATAGGAAAACACTATTTACAGCTGGAATGATTAACTAACTGTAAAACGATTGGAAATAATATCAAGGTTCAGCTTTGAGAATTGTACCACCTATTTTATTAAAACACAGTATGACCACAGACCACTCAGCAGTTTCTCTTCTGGAAAAACTACAGTTTGATTATCTCAGCAAACTAACGTTTCCCTAATAGTAGTTCAGATAAGGTTGCTGAGGCTCTTGGTACCTGACAAGATGAGATTCTCAGCTCACACAGTTTTTCAGCTTTCAGTTGGAGTCACTTCCTGTATTTTAAGTATTAGACTGCAAGAGGCCATATCAGCCATCTATGAACATGAAGGGCATTCCCCTTTCTGTATCAGGGCAAAGCAGAGGGCACTCACGTACTCGTTGGCTTCGAAGACCTTGCTGCCATCCCCTGCCCCCTTGGAGGAGAACTCACTCCTCTTCCTGAGTCTGGCAGGAGGCCGGTAAGGGCCAGTGTGACCCAGGTCACCAATGTCTTTCTTTACACTCTCCATGCCCTGAAAACAGATGAACAGGCAGCAGAAGAGAGAACTAATAAGTACCAGCAGTATTCAGGTATATCCTTTTCATGACTTTGTGTTTCTTTAGGTTTCTATAAATGTAATATGACACATTATTAACAATGCAACAGCGAGAAACAAAAACCAATGAATGCTTTGGACAGGGAAATATATCTGCACCAGTGACTCCATACCTTTGATATTGCTCTAAACGCACCAGTCTTCCCCAACATCTCTCCACTTTTAGAGACGGACTCTGCTGAGGTCTTTGCTGTTTTGGCTGCTTCCTCCATTCCATCCATGATTTTCTTCCCAATATCTGTACGGCTGACCTCCTCTAGCCCCTGTCCACGCACACAAACACACACACCTTGTAAGTGTGGATAGATCAACATGAATAGCATCAATCTATCATACGGCATCAAAAGAAAGGCATACATCTGATTGTGATACTTATTTACCTCTTTAACTGTCTCAGAGATGGTTCCCAATTTCTTCCTCAGAACATCGGAGGTCTTTGCTGTTTCAGACTCTATAGTTTTCTAAGAAAAAAACAGATGGGGCAATTGCGAATCTAACACTAGCTTTTCAAAACAACATGGATACAAATGCTGTGTTTGTGTGGCCAAATACTAACAAATTTCCTTCGAGCTTGTTTCAATGCATCTGACTCCTCCAGTTTTTTAGCCTCTTCCCGGAACTTCTTGATGTTGTCTTTCATTTCTTTGTTCTTGTTAAGCTCCTGCTTAATGTTTTCCAGAAGCTCCCCCAGGAAACCTTTTCTGCCACCACCTCTCTCCCCTGACAAATGCCGTACCTGCAGAAGGGGTGATTAAGGCACCTTGTTAGTATGAATATCACACAACACATACAATTAATTAACTCCAAGCATGTCTGGAGCAGTTCAATAAAACTTTAAACTTATGACCTGCAGTGAAGATGTTCCCTACTGCTTAAAATGCCGTGGAAAACTTTAGAAAACAAGTAGGATAACTTGTAAAGACAACAGGAGCACATTAGAATGAGAAATATGCACCGTAGCATACTTCATGCCAAGATCTGTTTCAGCAAAAGTGTGCTTTCTTCAGAGCTCTAAAAAAAAGAGCAGGACTGTTGTATCAGACGGTATTGGTTTTAGCTAGTTATAAACTGGCAACTGAATGTGTGCTCATTTTGCAAGGTTACAACAGTACTATCCAAAGACTAAAAACACCAACAAATATACAGTAAGTCTGTCTTTTGTAAATGAAATTGCAGGGAGAAGTGTTGGGGTTGAAAGCATCCAACCTAAAACCGGAAAACCGCTCCACAGATAAAAAAAAAAGAACAAAATGAGTGACAGAATATGAAAGTAATAGTTTATGTCATGTGTTACCTACCTGTGAAGACCATGTGAGGACCCCACGTATCCTGTAAACATTGGGTCTGTTGTGAAGTAGCAGGTAAGAGGAAGGGAAGGCCACCAAGCCTCTTCTTACACATATCTGGAGACAGACATGAGAATTCACCCTCAAACTTGAGTAGACTTCTCGATAACCACGCACCTACTTACAATCACGCATGCCATTGATAAATCATTACTGCATGATACGTAATATTTAGCTGAAACGCCGTCATTAGTGTTAGAAGAAAAATAAAAGGAGTGATAATCCAAATATAGTCAACTACAATGCATGACGGAGAGTCAGAACATGCAGCTAGATACCCAAGTCGACATTTTACTTGACTTTGTCCTGCGCTTCAGAGTTCAAACGCCAGCTGGATAGCTTAATATTCAGAGCTAACTTAGCTAGCGAACGCTAAGTTAGCAACTTGGTCAGTAAAAAAAAAACTCACTTCCAGTCTCTGGTGAACCTGGCAGTTTAATATTTTGTTGAAGTTCTCCCCTTACCAATTCGTAGTGTTCAAATGCTGATATTTAACCCAGAAATACAAAGCACTCACCTGGTAACACTGACACAAGGGGGTCGCCATCTTGAATGTAATGACTGACCTTCCATATCCACGTGGGGGGAGTCTTGAGCGCTAATTTAAATAATGTAGACTTCATTAAAGCCACATGCTCAGTACCTATACATGCACCAAATTGAGAGATGTCAGAGTGAGGGGGCTGCAGTTGGACTGCCTTGCTCAAGAGCACCTTGGCAGTGCCCAGGAGTGAACTGGCACCTCCCTAGCTACCAGACCCCCAACATGCTTTGGTCCGTATGGGGACTTTAACAAGCAACCCTCCAGTTCCCAACCCAAATAACCAAATCACTACAGACTGAGCTATCGCCATCCCCAGAGCATAACCCTGTATGCTTTAACCCCATTTAGTTAAACTGGCATAATTTCATTTCGCCGCACCATTACACAAGCGTCATCTTCATTAACAAGTAAAACTGTCCAACCAAGAGTTAGGTGAGTAAATAACTTTAAGCACCTCAAATTGCAGTAAAGCTATAACTTGATTTTCATTATCAAGTTAGAACTGTTGATTGGCAAGTCCACTATTGACAGGTAATGCAATAACACAAAAACAATCCAAAGCACTTCAAATACTGAGGTTTATTTATCAAAACACCTTATAGAACAAAAGGCAATGACAGCTGAAGCATGACAGAAAAAAAATTAAAAGTTTGGTCTCTAAAAAAAGTCAAATTTAAGCAAAAACTAAAACACTCTGACAGTGACAAATTACTAATAACTTTCACGGTTACAAATATCTAACAAACCAAGTTATAATATGAATGCGGCAATTCAGATGATAGAGCATTCGGACATATGGACTAAATGAAATGTCAGATGTAGCACAAACATAATTTATGCATTCCTATCAATCCTAACATCAATTTCTCTTCCATTCAGCCGATAGCCATTCATGGTCCGGCAGACGCGCTCAGCAGTTTCAGGGGTGTCGAAGCGAACCACACCACAGCCTTTGGACTTGCCGTTCTCCATCTTAATATCAGCATACTGAACCATGCCTGCAAAGGGAAGAACAGCAATGTTAGAAGTCATCTTAAAATGTAAACTAGCAAGCAATATTTAGATATTTATAAAATAAAACTGCTCTCACCGCATGTGTTGAAGGTATCCTTCAGCATCTTCCAGTTGAAGTCAAATGGCAGCTGAAAAACAAAATGAATTCCAAATTGAATTCAACCATGCATTAGAAGGTACCAATCAAATTATTAAAGCCCAACTACCCCGCAGATAAATACTTACATTTCTGACAAAGATCTGGCATCCCTTCCTGACATTGCCTCCCCCAGTTCCAGGCCCTCCAGCTCCTCCAAAGGAGTTTCCACCAAATCCACGATCCATGTCAGCAGAGCGATCAAACTGACCACTAACACCTGCAGACCCCATCCGATCCATGCTAGTGCTCATGCGGTCGAGGCCACCGGACGGGAAGCGGTCAATTCCTCCAGCTGAGCCAATGCGGTCAAAGCTGCTGGGCATTCTGTCAATCCCGGTGTTGCCCATGCGATCCATACCCATTGGGGAGCCAAAGTCCAGGCCAGAACCCATGCGATCCAAACCAGACGGGCCTAAGCGTTCAAACCCAGCTGGGCCGAGGCGGTCCATGCTGGAGCTCATACGGTCCAGGCCAGGTCCAAGCCTGTCCATACTGGGCCCCAGCCGGTCCATCCCCGAACCCATCCGGTCGAACCCAGAACCTAGTCTGTCCAGGTCAGACCCACGGTCCATCCTGTCCATGCCCATCCGGTCCATCCCTGACATTCGATCCATGCTGGTTCCCAGGCGGTCCATCCCAGTGTTCATGCGGTCCATACCCAGAGAGTTTCCTTTAAAAAAATAAATTAAAATTAAATAAAGTTATACAAACCATCTAAGCTGAAGTGAGCGTTACATCTAATGAGGCTTAACAGAGTAGTTAGAGGAATTTCAAACGAAATCCTTAAAAATACTAACCCATTCCTCTTTCAAAGGAGTCTCCAAAATTATTGCGAGACATTCCCATTTCATTGCGCCCAAACTCCCTGTCAAAAGCACCACCAATCCCACGGTCCATCTCTGACAATGCAAGAGATTAAACCATTAGAAACATCCAGCGAAACGTGAAAGTCTTCCACGCTTGCTTTGGAGTGCTTAAAAGGTCTTCTTACCGTTCATCCTGCCCATTCCTGAAGAACCAAAACGATCCATGTTGTTCATTCCTCCAAAGTTGTCCATTCCTAGTAAAGTGGAGAAGAGAGTCTTAATGTCAGAGGGCACAACCAGAGACAGGTGGACAGGCTAGTTACAGAAATCTGGTGCCTGGTACCCTTGTCTGGGTGCATGATATATAAAACTGACAATTCATACAACATATTCCATTTTGCTATGGTCCATTGTTAAGCCGTTTTGTGACATAATTAAAAACTTGTTAAAAATGTTTTCGGGAAACATTCTTTTAAAGGCTTGAATTATACCTTGAATTGACGGAAAGACTTTAATGTAATACAGTTAAATTGTGGATTTGCTGTAAATTCAGTAGTTGAGGTAAATACAGTAAGAGCTACTTTAAAAACTTCAGTACATACCGCCTCCGCCTCCTCCCATACGTCCCCCCATGTTGCCAAAGCCCATTCCATCCATTCCTACAAGTGAGAAGAATAATCATAAGCAACAAAGTCACTTGCGTCTAATAATAAAGCATGGTTTAAAGTGCTCATATTATGTTCATTTTCAAGTTCATAAATTGTATTTAGAGGTGGTACCAGAATAGGTTTGTTTAATATTCAGAAAACACCATATATTTGTTGTATTGCACATTGATGCCGCTCCTCTTTTCACCCTGTGTGTTGATCTCTCTGTTTTAGTTAGAGTGAGGCATCTCACTTCTGTCCCATCTTTGCTGTGAGTAGCACATGCACAGTAGGTTCTGCTAGCTTGTCAGTTGCAGAGCATGAGGGAGTGCCATGCTGGCAGCTAGGCGAGCATTATAATGTGTGTTACAAAGTGACGCTTGTTTGTCACGGAAGTAAAGGCTGGACCACAATAGACCCGACCTGAGTTTGGAGAAGTTTGTGAACAGTGTTTTCTGCTGGAGATGTTAAGTCCTTTTGGGGTGCACTTTTAGCTTTTTCGTTTTGTAAACCTATATAACAATAAAAGGAAAGGGGAAAGCATAATATGCACAGTTAAAACAAAAACAAACACTGGAGCTAGTTACCTCCAGGGCCCATGTTGCCCATTCCTCCTCCACCACCACCACCTCCTCCTCCTCTATTGAGCTGGTTAGCATCAATGGGCTGGCCACCAGGTCCCAGGCCCAAACCAATACCACTCAGGCCACCTAGGCAGAGAAAATGGCTACAGTAAGACATTGCCTACACAGAAAATGAGGTGTATGTAGAAAGAAATTGAAGAAAGAAAAAAACAAACATATGCACATATTCTTCTTCTTTGGTATTCATTTTTGGTATCAAAACTGCTGAAAAAACATTCAAGGCATGTTAACCACTGTGAAATGTTGGTTTAATATCAAAATCTTCAGTACGTTATAGTTTCTTGGGCGATATGTAAGTGGCCAATAGTGTCACCGTTGAAACCTTGGGTGTTTTTTCGTCAACACCCAATACAAAGAAAGATCACAGATGCCGTTCTCCGTCAACCTAAAGTAATCTGCTTTAATTGGCAAGGATACTGTGGTTATCAAATTGAACAATCCTGAGTCTTTTAGAGTATTTTATTTACAGGACATTGGTTTAGTACTTTTTTTAATCCCTGTGACAAAAGCTATGAGTATACTTACGGGGAAGAGCAGCAGCGGCAGCAGCAGCTCTGTCTGGTGGTCCAAAATCTTTGGGAAGGGACTTCTCATCCTGACAAAAGCCAACAAATGCATTTAGACTATGCACTCCAATCAAAATGTGATCCAATGTACAGTGAGTGAGCTTTAGGTAACATACCAGTTTGACGTGCATGACTCTGTTAAATAACAGCTGCCCATTAAACATAGCTGTGAAATTATTAAGGAAAGCATACCATAGACATTTTGAAACAATGAGATTCTACTGAAATAACAGTTCCCAATTCTACATGTTTCAAAAGGATACAGACAGCCTGGACTGCTTCAATGGGCATATCAAACGTTACTGTGCCCATGCCTCGGCTTTTCCCATCCTTATCTTCCAGAATGTCAGCCCTTACCACCATGCCCGCCATGCTGAATACCTCTTTCAGCTTCTTCCAGCCCACTTTGTAGTCAAGCTGTAGGGAAGGAACAATGTTAAGAGTTACTTGTTTATCCACAGGTAAGGCAAAAAGACAACACCATGTTCCTACCAACAAAAATACTGTATGATTAAATACCGGCTGTACACTACTGCTGAAACTACTGGTCAGGAAAGTTGTTTATTTCCTAATAAAAATACTAATTATGTTTGGGCTACAATTTTGAAAATGTATTTGCTGTAGGACTGCACGATTATGGCCAAAATAATGATTATTTTGAGATCACAATTATTTGTTGATTTTAACTAAAAACCAATTTTATTGTCACATAGGCTATTTATAACTGCTTTCACATCCAAATTGTGCTTATGTTGAAGTTGTATGTTTCACATACATACAGCCGCAACACATGTAAATTATCTGAAATAAATAGCCTAGGATATATTTATATATATAAAAAAAAAAAAAAAGTCTCTGAGAAAGCTCCACTTGTTTTCAACAATAACTGATTAAGAGAGCTAGGGAGAGGGTTGGTGCGATGGACGTATGTGCTACTCTGAGTGACGGCTGACTCATGAGTGGGTCTAGCACGGGTTGAACGGTGGGTCAGACGAAATGTCTATCGTCACTGCGGTGCATTTTTATGGACTATGATATTCTGGCCATAGGTCACATTTCTCACCAGGTCCAGCAGGCTCCGTCTCACACACTATTACTCTACGAACTGAAGTTAGTTGCATTCAATAACTTCTGTGTTTTTTGACGTGGCGGCCGCAATAGCAAAGTTACCAGTGGAAACACTGGTACAAATACAGGCTTGCTTCTCATGCTTAATATAAAGCTGTGTTAATAATAGTTAAAACTGTAGACAACTGTCAGAAAGTGTGGACCGGTGCTGTCGCTGTGTCTCTCCATGTTGCTGGGGAGCCGTGTGCAAGTTAATGGTGGCGGGGCTGTGCAGAAAGTAAGAGGAGAGATCCAAACGCAGGCACGGCTTTACAGAAGAAATGGGTCAGGTAACGCAACATTAAACCATATCGATATAAACAACATTGCTTTGTTTGTGGAGAGGAAGCGGATGCGAGGACACTAGGTGCACCGGTGCGACTTAGAGAAAAACGGTTGCTCGCACTCTAGAGCCCTGTGAGCTAACCGACATCAACTAGCACTGGTCACTGCTGCTGTCTGAAAAAC
>NC_045741.1:21013314-21022251 GCF_008692095.1 Etheostoma spectabile | reverse complement strand
GGACAAAATGTTGCGTTTACTGGTAAACTGGTAGACCCATATCTAACCGCGATCTGTTGTGTAATTTTCCTCACGTTGCTCTGTCCTCTGTGACTGTCCACATCTAGAAACTAAGCTGCGCTGTGCAGGGAACAAATGACTGGCACATGATCCGAAAGTTGTTTACGGAGAAGTAGATTGGCTTTGCAAAAAAAAAAAAAAAAGAAGAAAAAAGGAAAACTTCTATGAACAGAATGACGTATTTAAAATATCGCTCAATCACGCAAATTTGATCGTGGGAAGGCAAAACCATGATTGTGACTAAAATTTGATTAATTGTGCAGGCCTAATTTGCTGCTTTACTTGTTTCACATCACTTAATTGGAGAAATTTGGTGTTATTTGGATAGTAAAACAACAAGGGGAAAGCCTCACATTAGCCACAAAGACAGTGCTGCCAATCCTTCCAGCCTGGAGGCCGTGGATGATCTCATTGGGGATGTTGGGGTTGTTCATCAGACTAGGAGGAATGTTGACCATGGAGCCATTTGGCCCAGGGCCCATTCGATCCATGTTCATGCGATCCATTCCACCCATTCCCCCCATTCCGCCGTGGCCTCCCATTCCACCATGGCCCCCCATTCCACCGTGACCCCCCATTCCTCCATGGCCACCCATTCCGCCATGGCCTCCTGGAGGGCCTCCACCTTGAGCCTTGTTGATTTCTCTCTGAGCAATCACACCATCAGGGTCCTAATAAAAAGCATGAAAATATGACTCAGGAAAATCCACACGATATTTTGATCACATTGCTGCTTTCTGGTCAGTCTAGCTGTGGCATACCTCTTTCACTTTTAGGGGTCGTCCATTTAGGTTGTGCTTGTTGACCTTCTCCACTGCTTTCTTCATTAGCTCTTCAGTCCTAAACTCAACAACACTGACAGAAATATACAGTACATCACGTGAGAGGAATCAAACAAACTTCTAGATCTTTGACATAGACACTGGTGCACATGTTTCCAATTGGTTAACTTAAGCAAGATTGCAGCATTCAGTTATGTCAATCAGCATTGACGCAAACAATTGAAAATGATAAATGGTTAGACTACTTACGCACAACCCTTTGTTGATCAAAGACACCAGAACAGGCCGCACCAAAAAGGGGTAAAGAATAATTTAAATTAGTAAAAGCAATGGTTAAAATACATGTTTTAATAGATAATATGCAAGAAAAAAATAGAGAATGTCATGCACAATCACAAGTTCAACACCACACAAGCCTATCGCCTTGACCACAACTCAGCTTTCAAATAAAATTACAATTTTAACAACTCATTTTATCCCAGTCACTAACACAATGCAGGCAAGTCTGGTGAATATTAAAATGTATCTTTCCCAACATCCAAAAGGCAGGTAATCCACAGTGAGATAGGATTACTAAGGTAATGGACATTTCCAGTAAAGCAGTTCTGCATGAGTTATATTTAACAACCATCTAACAGCCTTGTAACAACCGCTTGCAGACTAGACCCCTTTACTTCATGAGGAGCAAATCCAGCAACCAAAAAGGGAGATACTGCAATCCCACAGGATTGGCTACAAAGAAAGCTGAAGTCCTTTTATAAGAGCATCAACCCTCGAGATGACCTCAAGTCAGTGCCACTGACGACACCAAATAAAACACGCCTCCGGCATGTCACCATCTCACACACTCCGCCAGGTTTCTGAAGCTGAACAATTCCCCAAAATGAAAATAAAGACACCAAAGCTGACAAACACAGGTTTGTCTAGGATTATTCATGTTTTATTTGTATGTATTTGCACTTACCCTCGATTTGCCTTCTGCGTCCATTAAGTGTTCCACGTACGTTACCTCACCCACTACAAATCAGATTCCAGAGACGACACACACCAAGGGGAGAGAAGCCGAGAGAACAATGGGGGTTTAGAGCAGACACAAGTAGGGCGGCCGGTGGCAGTGAGCTCAGACTGCCAGTCCTGCGCCTTCCCCCAGCACCTCAGCAGCAGCACAATATGGTACAGGTCTACAAAAAGCAAGCTTGGGTCTTTTTTTATTATTATTAAAATAAGACTTCTTAGCCTGTCCTTGTTGGAATTCCGAAGCACCAAAAGCAATAGACTGAGGACAACAACTGTTGAAATGGCCATCAGCCTGCCTATTTGGATATATTTCCATGAACACCACCTTTTCACCATTTCATTGCAAACCTGTGAATACTTGGTCAAATATCTCCATTTTGAACATCAGGCCAATGCATCAATACATTCGCCCATCAACTGAGGAAAGAGGAAACCTACAGCTATACAAATTTACCATAATCTTAATGAAGGCAAGCTCTTAGTGGAAATAAACTAACTGCAAACATGTTCTTAAAAAAGTGGACCTGTTCCTTAAAAACGCACAATATCCAAATTTTGATTCAGCGTCGACCACAGCCACGCCTTCGATCCAGATCACGTGTCTGTTCAACGAATGGACATCAGTGACCAAACCTCTAGAGACAAGGACCGTGCATAAGAAGTTGCTTCATTTTGTAGACCTGTACCCCAAAGAAATCCCCAACGCATAGCCGTGTTTGGCACAACATGGAGATCTGCTGAGAAAACATTTGCTTGTCAAGGTCACACCTAAAAGAGAAAATGCAATTTAACTCCACAGTCAGTTGTCATTAAACGAATACGAGGCACTCCTTCTGAATAAGGATTGTTCCTTTAACACATGCTTTATCTTCAAGTTAATGCCAATTTAGTGCATTACTTATAATACATCTAACGCTTTCCAATACCCCATAACTACAAGTACTATCACATGAATAACAGCACATGTAAATCCATATTGTACATTTAAGAGACCGTTTACAACTAATCTCTGCTGAAATTTACTTCATCACAAATCATTTCATTTGACAGATCTCCAAATGTTTTACTCATCTAGAAATCATGAGAGCTTGTTTTTACTGTTAATTACACGTTGCATCAGAGCAACTTGTCCCTTGTTTCTGGGCAAACTCATTACGTTTCAGCAATGTACTGTATGTTTTTTCATGGGAAAAAGCGTCACAATATGTCACACATGATCCTAAGCCATTGGATTTTTCACAATAGTGGACCGGATTTACACATGTACAACCCCCACTTCACAAAAACCACAATAGGTTTTGGTAATCTCGATGAAGAATAAATGTTCAGTCTAACATCCAGGTTCACAGCACTTGTACAAGTCTGCAGCAACTCCTTAGTTGACGGACAAATGAGAGGGACCTCGTCCAAAACCTTTGTTCCAGATAACTCTCACGAGATATTGAGCAACATTGTACAACTTAAGTTTCTGCACACATTTCCACAAGCCCTCCAAAGCTTCAGTGGTCAAACAAAATGACCCTGGATGCTGCTTTTTTTCATGTCAAAAACTGAGTCAATCCCTTTTCCAAACACCTTACCTTTCTCTTTCATCAGGTCTTTGAGAGCTTGCCATTTGACATCATAGGGAATGTTGCTGACAAAAACGCGGTATCTTTTGTTCACGTTTCCATAAGGTTCGTAGCGCCCTCCTCCACCTCTTTTCTGGGGCCTCTCCTTCCTGCTTGCATTGGACTCATGCTTGGCTTTCCCATTCACTTCTCTGTAGAAGACACCAATTAATAGTGAGTAAAACTGCTTTTATAAAGCGAGCCCAGAAAAGCACAGAATTAAGCACGATTTTGAGAAGTGAATTCAACAGCTAAAACGGCAGATACCGAGGACGCATTAGATTTACTGTAGACACATTTGCAGATGCATGTTAATATCTAGCTAGGCTAAGTAAAATTTAAACACAGGCTGCAAGATTGTGACTTTTGCTAATTCATTGCGCTTTCAAGTGGGCCAAAATGAGGACACCAGTGTAACTTAATCCAATAGTGGGCCTAAAAGAATAGAAAAAGTCGAAAAACGAATGTATTTACTTATCTTTATTGACGTACGGTTAGTGATATTACTAAAAAAAATGGCAAAGGGTATTATTTAGACGCATTTACAATGGTCTGAACCATCAAGAAAATTGCCCTTACGCCGCATGGCAAGGCCTCTCTTTGGACACAACCTCAGTAGGCCTATATTACGTTAGTACTGAATTAACGTACACCATTTGAACCTGTATGATTAAACTGCAAACGCATCGAAAATGGAACCAAAGTTAATTGACTAAGTATTTTTAGCTAAGTAAACTGCTAACGTTTAGTTACTAGCTAAATTGCGTAACATTGATGGATTCTCCCTGTAGCGTTAAATAGACGGGTCCCAAACACACCTAGCAGCAAATGAACGCATAACGTTGGTTAAAACGACAAGATTTGCGGGCCTTATATAGCTAAATGCCTCACAACAATTATTCAACCAAGAGACATTAATATTTTTTATTAAAGACTGCTCGATATTCCCTTGGATCTGAATCATTACGGCTAACTATGTAGCTAACTAACTGTTAGCTAAAGTTAGCTGGTGAGCTCCAACAAAGAAACCTTGATGAATGGACTTACCCAGGCTGCTGCTGCGGCTGGCCTGCTTTCTCGGCCACGTTAGTATTTTCGGCCTGCTCGGTGGACATCTTCTTGTGCCGTTTAGTGTCTTGCTAAATTATACTGTGTTATCGAAGACTAACTTCGTTGATAATAACAAGTCAATCGCTTTCAAAACGGACCTTAGAGAAACATAAAACTACGCCGATCACCTCTGCGACACCAGCTACGAAAATGGCGGAGAGAGCAGTGTATGTGACCAGAAATAGGTTGCTGGGATTAAGGATTAAACCAGGGATAGAGTTATCTACATCCGGGGTAAAAGTAAAGGTCATCACGGCACAAAAGGGATTTTCATAATAACAGTGCCCTGAATGCTACGACTACGCTTCCATAGAATGCATACAAATATACTAACGTAAACATTTAACAAATACAAATACAAAACTTCAACAAATAAAAATGTATTTTGTTTACATGTATATTATTTGTTAAGAAAACACCGTTGTAAATGTCACAATTTACGAATTGTTAATATGTGTCTCTTCTTGGCTGTTTTGAATGCCATGTGCACTTTGTAGGCCTACAACTACAATATAATTGGGACAGCTTCGAGGTAAAACATAAGCTTGTTGTGTTAAACCACATGTTGGTTTGAATAAACAACCCAACCCAGTTTGGGTCCCAGTGATTTTTAGAATGTATGTGGCTGAAGAGATGGGCTTCAGCCCATAGCCAGCTGAGGACTTACACATATATGACTCAAAATACCAGACCAAATATTTTGCAGGTTTTGATGTTTATGCTCAGTTTGATATATTTTTCATATTTCACCGATGAAACTTTAATTTTAATTTGTATCACATCACATTTTCTAAGTACATCTTTCTTTTGTAAATGCACCTCTGGTTTTGACATTTTTTGTACATAGTGCTGATGTACCTATTTTCTTTAAAAACAAAACGCGTTCAGTTGTTTTGATTTGTTTGAAAAAAGAAGCTGCAGTACAACGCCAGACCTGACGAGGGCAACAAATAATCATAGAGTAAATTAGAAGGCCAGCGACCCGGAAGTAGTAGTGTCGGTTCAGTTGCTACCTACTCACCTAGCCTCAACAATAGCTCGTGAATATTGTTAATAACTCTCTTTATAGCTTTCACGTATAGTAGACGCGTTTACCGTATTAATACAAAACAAATCTCACAAAATTGTTGCTTGGCTGAATGCGACTCTATGTAAAGTTAACGTAGCTTACAAAGGACAACGTTAGCCTTTAGCTAGTAGCGTAACGTTACCGCACTGAAAATGCGCATGTGAATGAAAGATATTTACGTTTCACAGGTTGTGAGATTAATTAACAACATATTAAGTCATGTCTACTGGCGCTGATGTCAGGGATATTCTGGAGTTGGCTGGAGGAGAAAATGACGGTCCCATCAGCAAGAAAGATCTCATTAACTCAGACAAGGTGAGTGATAATCATAAGATACCTATAAGAATGATTCACGTCCCATGTTAACGCACCAAATTTAAACAGGCTGTGGGATTCAAAAACACAAAACCTTTCCCTTCTCAAAGCAACACATTAGGAAGATTTTGCTGTTATTATATACTTATAGTATTACCAGTTTTCTTTGGACAAATAACCAATTTTGCATCACCTATCTTAGAAAAAAACGAAGAAGACAACAGAAACGCTGACCTTCAAGAGACCTGAGGGGATGCACCGAGAGGTCTATGCTCTGCTCTACTCAGATAAAAAGTATGGGCTCCTTTTAACTTTGTCTTAAATATATGTACTGGGTTACCCTTAATGTTTGTATTCAAGTCCTGTGTGTCTGTCATAACTGCTTTACTTATTCTTAAAGCTATGAAGTTGCATGAGGAGGGGATCGGAATGAAGTGTGGGCGTTGTCTTCATCACACTTTCAGAAAAGGAAGACAAAAAAGACAATAGTTGCCTTAATTTTTCGGGGTGTGATTCAGAAATTAAGACCAATGACAGCCCAGTGAGTGTCATGTTCACCCACTCAATCAGTGGAAGGTTCATGTTAAAGCCTCACTAAAAGGGAGTGCTTGTTCATTTGCTATTGTGCAGCTTGTTTTGTATGATGCCTGTGCTTGTCAAGGCTAACAATTGATATTGTAAATGTCTGCCCTTGGCCTCTATGATCTTGCAAACCTCAAGGGTGCCTGTTTTTTGTCATTTATATATGCTGCATATCCTAATTGAGCTGGTTCGATAACAAAATAGATAAAGCAGATTGCCATCATATTTTGCACCCTGTCTTTAACAAAATACTTTTTTTTAACCTGTTAATCCCCCAGAGATGCACCCCCTTTGCTGCCTAGTGATACTACTCAGGGCTACAGGACAGTTAAAGCCAAGCTGGGCTGTAAAAAGGTGCGACCTTGGAAGTGGATGCCCTTCACCAATCCAGCTCGCAGGGATGGGGCTATATTCCACCACTGGAGACGTGTGGCAGAGGAGGGCAAGGACTACCCTTTTGCCCGGTTCAGCAAGGTAGGGATGACTACAGTCTCCTCTTTAGTCTAACCACTTATTCCAGACTACTATTTAGACTTCAAATCACTCCACATTTGTATTGTTCAATGGTGTTACCATATTTAAATTACTGTGTAGAGGTTTGGGGAAACACATGTCAAAATTCATTGAAATCTTTAATTATACTTTTACAAAAAAGCAATAAGAATAATTCATAACAGTGGATATTTAGAACACACCAATTCATTGTTTTTACAGTCTAAAGCATTAAAATTATTTGACCTAGTCGAATTTCAAATGGCAGTAAATATGTTCAAGGCAAGAAACAATTTATTGCCTGGCAACTTACAGAAAAGATTTTCTGAAAGAGAGGAGGGCTACGTCTTAAGGGGAAAAGCAAATTTTAAAGAGTTTCTGTTTATCTGTCAGTGGCACTAAATTGTGGAATAAACTAAATAATGACTTTTAAAGAAATTATATTCCAGAGATACAGAGAAAAACAGTGTATTCATTAACCTGGGCTCATATTGAATATATTGAATAATTTGTAGTATGTGTTGAACATTGTTGTGTATGGGTAAATATATTAATGGGAATAGAACTTTTGAATATATATTTTCATTGATTATAGATTATTATATTTTATTATTATCCTTGCAGACTTATTATTTTTGTTGTAATCAATTTAATTAACAGGGTAAAAAGGGTATAAGAGGTAGGAGTATATAAGTTTTACTTCTGCCTACTCCTTTTTGCACGTGTTAATAGATTTTTAAGTACCGGAAATAAAGGAGTTTTATTTTGTTTGTTTAATTTTTTTCTTATTACTATTTTTCCACTGTTTTATTTACATGTTCAAAATAAAGATATCAATCAATCCATACACTAACTACAGCTACCCATGCCTTTAATTTATATAGTGCTTTTTAGAACACTCAAAGACACTTTAAAAAGTATTTTCAGTTATTCAACCTCATTCACTGGATTCGCTCGGTTCTCTTTGTCTGCCTTCATAGACAGTGCAGGTACCAGTGTACTCTGAGCAGGAGTACCAGATGCATCTCCATGACGATGGCTGGACTAAAGCAGAGACAGACCACCTGTTTGACCTGTGCAAGCGCTTTGACCTGCGCTTTGTAGTTGTCCATGACCGTTATGACCACCAGCAGTACAGAGTAATTACTCAGTCACTTATACACAGCACTCCCTTTCGATTTCATCTCAGGATATAATGCAAAAGTCATTATGCTGTATATTAAAACTCATATTTGTTGTGAAATTACCATGTATGTTTCTCAGAAACGTTCTGTGGAGGACCTGAAAGAACGATATTATACCATTTGTGGTAAGCTGACCAAGGTGCGTGCTGCTACAGGGACGGAGCCCAAGATCTACATCTTTGATGCCGGCCATGAAAGGCGCCGTAAAGAGCAACTGGACAAGCTCTTTAATCGCACACCTGAACAAGTTTGTACCTTTTGTAGTTTCAGTTGGATTCTTTTGTTATGTTCAGGGTGTCCGCGGGGTTTTAAAAAGTATTAAAAAGTGATAAATCAAAAATGTCAAATTTAAGGCCATTAAAAGTTTTAAATTTAGTCTCAGAGGTATTTTTTTTTTTAAATTAGGTGTTATTTTTTCCAGACTATCAGGTGACCTATTCTGATTGAAATTATATCCTGCGTTTGCGTTAGTCCGTTTAAATTTGGGCTTTGGCATGTCTGGGCACATAATCGATCTTTCGTCTCCGTCTATGTTTGATGCTGACGTCATATTCAGTGGTCGTTCGACATCGTCTCAGAACACTGCGCGCTCAACAGAAGTGGCTGGCTTACGTTTTATTTTAGATTTGCTTCAAGCCATATCTTACACGACTGGACAACCATCGTCGTCTTTTGGGCAAATGAAAGTTTTCTGATAGCTGTGTGAACAACCCAGA
>NC_045741.1:21004609-21013304 GCF_008692095.1 Etheostoma spectabile | reverse complement strand
TGGCTCAGGCCTGTAGTAGGGAATAACAGCAGGCTTATTGTTCGGTGTGTAAAAAAACATCAATGCCAACTGGATGGGAGCTAACGCACTTTGGTCGCATATGCAATCCACTAAACATAAAAATGGAATGCGTGCCCGGAGAGAGCAGTTATTCGACCAATCTCAGCTGTCTGTGCGGCTGCACCTCCACCACCACCGCCGCAAATTAGTGCCACTTTAACACTGCAGTTAAACACCACTCATTTAACTCAAATGAAGAAATTTCAGAGCTGTTTAAAGAAATGTTTCCCGACTCTGACATCGCGAAGTCATTCACTTGTGGTAAAAACAAAACCGGGTACATCATCGGATTTGGAGTAGCATCGTTCTTCAAAAAACGCCATTGTGCTGGAACTATCCATTCTCTCCATTGCACATTTATGTAGTTTGTTTTACTTTTATTTACTAAGTGAAATAAATATGTGCAATATGTTGTTAATGATATGTTGTCTCTAAATCTATTCATTTCTGTATGTTATAAGTGTCAAAATCTGTGTAAATAATAGAAAGGTCGCTGATTAACACTTGCAATTCAGTGTCGTGATGGTTTTAAAAAAAATTCTGAAGGTAGTAAAAAAGGTATTAAAAAGTAGTAAATTTAACTAAAGGATTGCTGTACATACCCTGTATGTTGTAGCTTTTAAATATTGCCCACCCAAGACAAACCCATTACTATACTATATCAATATAACTGTAGTTATTAATGCAGTAATGCCTTCTGTGGGAAAAAAGAAAAGAAAACAGAATAGCCAATGCTTGTAAGATATTTGCCAGCCTTTTGAAAATTAAGATCACACTTCTCTCTTTTTTCCTGCAGGTGGCAGAAGAGGAATATCTCATTCAGGAGCTAAGGAAGATTGAGACAAGAAAGAGAGAGCGTGAGAAGAAGGCCCAGGATCTGCAGAAACTTATTAAAGCCGCTGACACAACCACAGAGTTAAGGCGAGCAGAAAAGAGAGTTTCTAAGAAGAAACTACCACAAAAAAGAGAAACCGAAAAACCGGTATGACACGCACCCATACAAATGAGCAAACTAAAGCACAAGCCAACCATTCATACCTGAGACTTTTTTACCAGCAAACTTAAGCATCATTAGAGGGGAAAAAAACCTTACTTACATAGTTTTATTTATTAATATGGCACATCTGTCAACCTTATGATAGTGCTTATTCAAAGCTGCAGTATACTGAAATAGGAAATTAAGATTTTGCTCAGTCTCAATATTTTGTATTTATTATATAATTTCTAAGGAGTTGCTTTGTCTTAAAGAAACTTAAACGGGCTCCTGTGTCTCTGTTTGGGTAATGAATGCCATAATAGTAATCTAAGTATTGTCTGTACAATGTTCAGAGGGGTGTCATATCTCGTTTTATAGCAGTTATTTGTTTTTCTTTAGGCTGTTCCAGAAACAGCAGGCATCAAGTTCCCTGACTTCAAATCAGCGGGAGTCACACTGCGCAGTCAGAGGGTGAGTATAGTTGGATCATACTAAGGTATTAAAACTACAAGTATCATCTGCAGCGTAAAACTTCCCTTTGGCTCTCAAACACCAGTGAGGAAATCAAAAGACCAATCTGAAACAAAGAACAAACCTGCAAACTATGGTAGTTATAAATAATCCCACATTTTAAGAATTTATATTTGTTTCCACTGTGCTGACATTATCCATCAATTAAGTTTTATTTATACCACTATTAATATCTAAATTTTAGCGAAGCTTGACCCGGCTGTTGATGTATGTGAGAAACCTGAATGCTAGCTATCTCTCATTAGCACTGTGATGATTAATTCTGTTAGTGACTTGCTAATATCTTTAAGAACTAGCAAGGGGGCTCTTATTCATCTTCAAGACTGATGAGGAGCTGCCGCTCTCTATGGGAAATACATTAGCATGGCTAAAGGAGTGAAGTACCCCTCTAGCTAATCAGTCAGACAGAGTTCAGTGGATAAAGACATTTTGATCTGGCCTGCTGAAGTGCATTTCATACGAATTAAAAGCACTGGGGTGGAGCTGTTTATCCTTATATCACCGGCACCTTAAATCACACCCTTGTGTGTGTTGGCGTGTGTGTTTCTCTGTGTGTTGTGATTCAGATGAAACTGCCAAGCTCTGTAGGCCAGAAGAAGATCAAGGCCATTGAGCAGATCCTGCTAGACCAAGGAGTGGGTAAGTGTGAATAAACATTATCAATCTGCTAACATTTCTAAGTTTAACATTTTGAACTTTCCTCTGCAACAGACTTACACAGAAAACACACTGCATGTGGAAGCGGAGCTATTTTCATTTAGGTTGTTTTTTAATGTGTCCGACAACACCGATTGTGATCAGGCGCGGAGCGGCCGCGCCGGCCAGCGAACTACAGCAACATTTTTTACATCTCCTCTATTTCTTCCGCGGGCGCGAATGAATGTGTCAAACCAGGCAGGTAATACAGGAAGGCCACAGTGCAGCTGGATACTTTACAAAATAAAACCAATTTCCATATAAAACATCCAGGTTTTTGGTGATTATTGCTGTCTTGACTTAGCTGTGTCTACAACGAGACACGCAATCAAGCACACAGAGAGACGGACACATACAGTGGGGCTTTAAAGTTTGGGCACCCCAGGTAAAGATTTGTATTAATGTGCACAATGAAACCAAGAAAAGATGGAAAAATCTCCAAAAGGCATCAAGTGACAGCTCAGACATTCGTATAATAAGTTACAAAAGTTAGATTTCATTTCCATCATTTCTACTTTATAAATAAAAGAAAACAAAACAATGGCGTTTGCAAAAGTTTGGGCACCCTTCAGAGTTAATACCTTGTACTGCCCCCTTTGGCAAGTATCACAGCTTGGAAACGCTTCTTGTAGCCAGCCAAGAGCCTTTCAATTCTTGTTTGAGGTTTCTTTGTCCACTCTTCCTTCCAAAAGTCTTCCAGTTCCTCGAGATTTCTGGGCTGTCTGTCACGCACTGCTCTTTTAAAGTCTAGCCATAGATTTTCAATTATGTTGAGGTCAGGAGATTGTGAAGGCCATGGCAAAACCTTGAGTTTACGCCTCTTGATGTAATCCACCGTGGATTTTGAGGTATGTTTAGGATCTAGAACCCATTCTCTCTTTAACTTCAGCTTTTCCACAGATGGCATCAAGTTAGCGTTCAAAATTATTCTGAAATTTTATTGAATCCATTTTTCCTTCCGCTCGTGAAATGTTCCCTGTGCTACTGGCTGAAATACAACCCCAAAGCATAATTGATCCCCCCCCCCATGCTTAACAGTTGGACAGAGGTTATTGTCATTAAATTCTGTGCCCTTTCTTCTCCAAACGCATCTTTGCTCATTCCGGCCAGAAAGTTCTATTTTAACAACATCGGTCCACAGAACTTGTTTCCACTATGCATCTGGCTTGTCTATATGTTCATTTACAAACTTCATACGCTGATTTTTGTGATGAGGACATAGAAGAGGTTTTCTTCTGATGACTCTTCCATGAAGACCATATCTGTACAAGTATCTCTTTATAGTGGAATGGTGTAGCACAACTCCAGTGTCTACCAGGTCTTTCTGGATGGATCGTGGGTTTTGACTTGCTTTTCTCACAATCCTTGGAGCTGTTCTGTCTGATATTTTTCTTGGTCTTCCAGATCTTGCTTTAACTTCCACTGTTCCTGATGACTGCCATTTCTCAATTACATTCCGAACAAAGGAGATTGGCATCTGAAAACCCTTTGCTATCTTCTTATAACCTTCTCCTGCTTTGTGAGCGTCAACTATTTTTAGTTTCAGTTTTTTAGACAACTGCTTAGAAGAAGCCATAGTGCTGATTGTTGGGGTAAGGTCAGATGAGTCTGGGCTTTTAAAACCTTAAGATTGACATCACCTGGTCTTTCCAGACAATGATTGAGAACAATCCATGATGCTGTCAGGTCTTTCCAAAGGGGGCGGTGCATGCTAGAAACTCGGCAAGGTGCCCAAACCCTTATAGATGCCATTTCTTTTGTTATTTTAAAGTGTGAATGATGCAAATAAAATCTAACTTTTTGTGACATATTATATGAATGACTAATCTGTCATTTGATGCCTTTTGGAGATTTTTCCATCTGTTCTTGGCTTCGTAATGCACATTAATACACATTTTTACCTGAGGTGCCCAAACTTTACAGCCCCACTGTACACTCGAGATTGCTTTGTGACCGGTGCAGAGAAATGCGTGTCTGGTATGAACAGCCAGCCGCGTGATTAGGCACTAATCTATGCTTAGTGGCCCTTTCGCGTGCCGGGTGTTTCCGGCGTTACAATACAAGGATCCTAAATTAGGTATTTGGTGGTCTTGGTTTGAATAACAACCGTTGAAATTAATATATCTCACACTACCTGGCACAATCTAAGATGTCATCTCCTCATTTTTAAGTTGTCAGTTGTTTGATTACATTGGAGGGTTTTAAAAACATGGCTTCTATGGTAGTACCATACTAAGGATACTAACTACATCTGCTGGGCTGGACTATCAAGACTTTTGGAAACACAAATCTACACTATCTAAGCTGCATACTGAATCAAAATCCCTGTATCGAACAGTTTGGGACCAATACATGCATTGGTTACACCATTGTCTAGTTTTGTGGTGTTTTCATCAAAGTGCTTTAATCTTATTTCCATTCATCTTTGCCTTTGTGTCTGTTTGTGGATCCAGATCTTAACCCCATGCCCACAGAGGAGATTGTTCAGATGTTTAATGAACTTCGTAGCGACTTAGTGCTGCTGTATGAGCTGAAGCAGGCCCACAGCAACTGTGAATACGAACAACAGATGCTGCGTCATCGCTATGAGGCCCTTCTGAAGGCTGGCAGTGGAGGCGGGTTTGGTGGTACTATAGGGGCTGGACCCCCAGCTGCGACACAGGTTGGAGAAGTCAATGCCACCAACAGCAATACAGCATCCACCCCAGGGGGTGAAGCTCCATCCTGGCCCAGTGCAGATGACATCAAGTTGGAAGCCAAGGAACAAATCATTGATGTTGTTGGAGCACCACTTACCCCCAACTCAGTAAGTCTGTTTAGCATTCCCCCAAACCACTGAACCGTTACCAAAGGACTGAAGCTATCTTTTCTGTTTTTAAGTATTTTGGACAAAGTCCTTTTAAAATCTCAAGTCTTTAGAGGTCAAGTCTCATCTGTATAAGATGTGACTTGCAAGTCAAAAAGCCAGTTTTTCCTGTCTGTCACTGCTTAGTATGAAAATAGCATAATGGCCAAAATCACACCAAATATTTATTTGATAATGAAAACTCGACATTTAATGTCCAGTAAGTAATAAATCGCAGCATCTGTTATTTTTTTTGTAACATTATAACTAATGGCCATATTTAACAAATTCCGTACTAATTCAAAATTTAAAGGCAGTTAAGGCAATGGCCACTCATATTTATAGGTGTATTACATTTCTTACAGTGAATGTTGTGTGCTGTCTGTGATGATGGCATGACTTTCATTTTGAATGTCAGAAGAATATAGATTTATAGGATAGAAAGTAACATCAGATTCTTAAATCGGTATTACAAAGATTAGTTTAGCTCGAGGAGCATGCAGGCTTGTGACATGATGGACAAAACAATATAACTAAATGAAAGGCAGTTGAACGCACACGCACAACTTAAATAATTAGGTTCAGCTTCAGTTTTAATAGTTAGATTGCACTCAGCACATGCACTGTTACATATGGATGACAGATATGTTTTCAGTCATGTCAAACGGTCTTTTCAGCAGTTAAGATCATTTAGATAAATTTAATGGCAATGTTTTGGTACTAGACCATAAGGCAGAGTTGGCATTTTGCCTGATGAAGGTCTAGTACCGAAACAATGCCATTAATTTATGTTATGTGTTTACGTATTTCTAAGGTAGACAATGTGCAGGTGTTTGTTTGCAACTATGATAATCCTGTCGATAATTAAGCAGCATTCATTATTTATGGCCAGCTTGCTCTAGAAATGCCCGTTGATTGTGAACTGGTTAAATACTCTAATGCCTGTTAGGAATGCAAACCCCTGCTAGACCGTGATGTGATTGTTTGGTATGTCACATTGCAGCGCAAACGGAGAGAGTCGGCATCCAGCTCGTCTTCGGTGAAAAAGGTGAAGAAGCCTTGATGAGCACCAGAGCACCAGCTGGTACACGGTGGGGAACAAAGGACCGTGTAAGTTACTCTGGTCATTGCAGAGACAACCACAAGTTTTATGGTTGGACAAGAGGGACACGGGAGCAGGACACAACATTACGTAGAAGCACCACTGACGAGCACACACACACACACCACACACACACACACACACACACACACACACACACACACACACACACACACACACACACACACACACACACACACACACACACAAACATCTTCCAACAAGACCTCTCCAACCCCTCCCCATCTGGGCTGCCCAGCATCTTTGTGACAAAGGCAACAACTGAGTGACATTTCATTCCATTACTTCTCGTCTCCCTTCCTCCACCACTGCTCAGCCTTAGATGAGGCAAGATCAACTGTAAATTGCCAGGCCGAGCTAATCAGGACATGGCGAAGAAGGTGGGAATGACTGGGTAATTGAAATGAATTGGAATAAAAGAAGAGACTCTGGGAGTGGGAGGACCTCAAGCTGCAATGCTCATTTGACCCATCTGAGGTTTTTTCATAGGCTAATCATGCCATAGTGTTTACTGGAAATGTGTTTTTGTGTTAGCCTGTAGTAACCCCTGTAGCAACCCACAGTGTGTCTTGCTCTCTCTCTGGTGGACAGTGGTTCCATCTGCTGTCCATGCTCATTTTTGACCTAATGGGGCTGAGTTGTGTTGGTTGTCCTGGGGTGACCTTGAAGATGCTTTAGTCAATGATTCAATAAACCTCATTGTTTTTTTTGCTTACTGTGTGTTATGCATGTTTATGCTATAGTAGTCCCTCTCACCTTCCAAGTGCTCTTTCTCAGATGAGATTGTAACTTGGAGGTAATTAGTGTTGAATACACATTTGCCAGGGAAATTGTGGGATCAAGACATTCTTACCTTACCTGACATTTAAGTTAAGTGACATCTAATGGCTTCATTAATATGTTAATTAAGCAGTGATCATTCTTAGGTTGGCACAGCCTCTGAAACTTCATTAGGTTCCCTCCCCATAATATTGCTAATTGCATGTCAATTATGTCGTTTAGTCTAGTTAGACAGTCATTTGTATGCAAATTTTGTCCAGAAGAGGGGAGTCATGTGATCTAGACTGTGTATTTATTAATCTGTAAAGATGTATACTTTGCAAAAATGCAAGTATTTCAGCTACTGCAGTCTGCCATTTCCTGGGTTCTTTTCATGGTCCTCATCACATCTCTTGGTCTATAGCCCAAAAACATTTATTTGGGCACTTCTAATGGTTTTTGGATAACAAATGAACGTATGATCCTAACTTAATATCTAAGTGCAATTTTGTCAAATAATTTATTCAAAAGCAAGAAAATAGTACAACTTTTTATTAAAACTACCAGTATCTTTGGTAAAGTCGTGATCCTCTTCAGAAACCGCCCTTCCTAACTGTCATATGTGAAATCACTCTACAACATTCAGTGGAGGCTGCATCAACCCTACAATCAAAACATCTTCATTTACTTTTCTAAAAAGCTCCTTAAAGTTACAGGGATAAACCCATCCATACACTGTAGGCCGTTTGATTGAGAGAGAGAGAAGGGAAAAGAGTGAGAGAAGGCAAGTAAACATGGGTAAAATGGATTCTCCGTGTCTATATTTCATGTTGAAAATTGGCTCATAAATCCAGTGGTTTGATCTATGGAACCCGTCGTTGCTTGAAAAAAACCTCCGTAAATGTGTAATTTCTCCCTTGACAGAACACAGCCGAAAGGCTATCTTTCTTTTGCTTCCTCCTCCCCCCTCCCCTTTCTCTCTGTCTTTCATTCTCCCACCCTCTCTCTACTGGCCTGGTGTTGGATTAATGCTCTGCTCTCTTCCCCTCTCTCCTTTCATGCTCCTCTGATATCTTCTTTTCATCACCACTCATCCATTTATCAGCACTGGGGCTTCTCTGTCCCTCTCTTATCTCTCAATATTTAAACCTATCTTAAGTTACATGGCAGGTATCTTATAAGATAGGCTTCAAGAAAGTGGAGGTTATTAATAAATACTAGTCTAAATTGAAAATAGGTGGGCAGGGATGCATCACCAGCCACATGTGAATGATAAAGACCCCCAGCAGGTCCGATCTAGCTCAATCTGCCATGAGCTCCGTCCCGGCTACAGTGTACGTTCTGCATTGCTTATGTGAAAAGCATAAGGCAGAACACCACGGCGGAGTGTCTTATAATGTGGTTGTGATGGCATTGAGATGGGATCTCTTTATCAAGGACAGGCTGAGGCTTTAATCACGGCCTAAGAGGTGCGCTGGCTGTTTATCATAATTGAACTGTATCCAGGCTAATCGCTGGCATACGTCACTGTCGAGGGGTCGCTCGGCCGCACCAGCGCCGATGCTGGTGGTGGTGATTGAACACACAGTTAAGAGAAAAGATGTGTACTGAGGCACATAAGGCAGGAAGAGGCAGGTAATAGCAGATGTGATAGAACCCTGTTCAAATACATCACACCTTGAGGTAATCGCTGATGTGACAATGA
>NC_045741.1:20969789-21004599 GCF_008692095.1 Etheostoma spectabile | reverse complement strand
AATGCCTCCGTGCTGTGTGGCACACTGCTTTATACCCATCATGTCGCATACAATCACTGATTACTACAAGGGAAGGAGGCAGGAATGGTGTAAAACAAGCGTAAGGACAGGGTCTGGATAATTTCCTTCCTAAGCTCGGAATTGAGCACTTACTATATGGGCCATAGCAAATGTCCAAAACAGACTTTCACCTCCATGCCCTCTCTCAACTCCATGTTTCTCACTTGACTTTCACCTCCTCCTACTGAGGTCACCTTGAGGGAGAAAACTTTTAATCATTGTTCCACATCAAATTTACCTGTGTCCTCTGGGACACTGAGCTGCAACAAAGGGGAGGGGAGATAAAACCGCAGGGCTAGACAGTGGAAGATATTTCCACTGGATTTTTTTCCTGGTGGGGGGAGGCCTGCTACAACACAAACCCAATCACTGGAACGAAGCAGTGCTTACAGCTAGGCATTAACCCCACTGTCCACTCTCCACATTAAAGCCCCGGGGAGGCAGAAGAGAGTGGAGTGGAGTAGAGCGGACTAAATCTAGACTTGCTATTTCCCAGTACTGTGCTGCTCTTGGGAACTTCTCCGGTCAGGTGGTGTTGTCTGTCAAGGTGTCCTACCTTGAAAAGAAGGAACTGCATAGGATGGTGATTGTATAGTATGTGTAGAGAAGACAGACCCGGTGGATTTAAGTAAAATATGTATTACTTGTTTCCACATCCTGCAGATACAGAGCAACATTAGCATTCGTTTGAATTGTTCTCCTTTTAGCCTTTTAGTCTCTACCAACTCCTTAGAAAATGATCAGGCTCTTTAGCTGCTAAATTCTCACTCTCAATGTTCACCAGCTAGTTGCTAACAGTGTCTGCTGTTTGGTGCTGAGCAGGTCTTGTGCAGTCGGTGTGTTCATCACAGCTTTAACACCAACAGCTAACTGCTGCGGCTGCAATGGACGCTAATAAGGGTGGTGAGAGTGAACCAAAAGAGGGGAACTGTAGATTTGGGAGATAATTCCCTGTGGGTTTATCACATGTGGTTTTACCCCTTTCACATAACCCATTGTCATTTGATTCATTGTAAATGTAAAAAAAACAACAATCTTGATTAGTGCAGCTTTAAGGATGTCCGATGTATAAAGAAATATTTCTAAAGCAGGTGACAACACACAAAAGAGAAGGTTATCTATAACATTGTACAGTATGCTTTACATGTATGCATGTCCAATTTTGGACTTTTATTTTATCGTCTGTCTGAGCTAACAGGATGAAGAAAGGGAGTCATATAGGGGTGAGCAGAGTGTGTCTGTTCAGGTCAGAGCTGTGATTGTATGCGGACTATAAATGAGACCAGGTTGGACAGATCAACTCTGCTCTGTTCTCGTCAGCCCTCAGAAGCAAACCGGTTTGATTTGATTTGTCAGTGAGAGATAGAGAGGCCTGTGAACAGTATGTGAGTTACCTCAGCCAACCAATGCAGCGGCGAATGTCCATCTCTTTACCTGCACAAGCACAATTCTAAAAAAAGAAAAAAAAAATCCAATTTACCATGAGGATCCACAGCTGTCACGGCAGGGGAATTAAACATTACCCATAACTCACTGGGGGTGCTGAGCAGGTCAGAAGACCACAGGGATGGTAACATCACTCAGGGGTGCAATAAGAAAAGATTTTAACCTCTGACTCTTTTACTAGGGCTGGTGGCAGAACAGCCTCCCCTCTAACAGCAGCTTTCAAGCATGCTGGTTTACAATCTCTGGTTAAGTTGACGACTCAACTTACCGGTACACACCTTACCACTCATCGCCTTAATCATGTCATAACACCAACAGGAAGATATGGGGACATGTCGGCATAAATGCAATGTTTTCCACTCCGCTGGGTCATGGAGCAGTTTCTGTGACGCTTCGTAGGGGGTTGCTGAGATCCTGTAGCTGCTAGCGTCCCGGTGTTGTCACCCACACAGGCTGACTGCTTGCCTGGCTGGCCCGCCACCACCAGAGCCTCAATTACCTGACTGACGTTTCATTAGCGCCTGCAGCTGATCCCGTGGCTGAGAGGCAGTGGGGCGCAGAGGAGCATGGAGCTAGAGAGAGAGAGGGGGGGGGGGGGAAGAGAAAGAGGCTTCAACGCATTACATTCTCATGCGCTGTTGAAGTCACAGCTCTGAGTATAGCCACACAGCCACTCATTACATTGCAGTCATTTTAGTACATGCTCTTATTGACCGGGACTGTGTATACTAAAAAGGAGCTGGCTGGGTTTTTAGCAGGTAACACCAGTTCTGTGATGTGATATATGGTAGCAGCTAGAAGTTTCTATGAGACAAATCAATCTAATGCAGTGTACTGAGCAGATGTTTATCTCTTTTTATAATATAGTGTGTCCTTTATGCATACCTGGGTTTATGTTTGTGGCCTTTCCATCCTTGTGGTTAGTGTAGAGTCGACCATGTCAGAGATGATCCAGGGCGGAGCTAAGGGGACTTAGTGAGACCTAGGTCTGAGCCTCTTCACAGAGCCCACGCTTGGCTGGCCTTTCCTTCCCATATGTCATCCTGGGCCAGTAAGACCCCTGGAGAGATTAGGGCAGAGCAGAGAGACTGGAGGACTAGCAGGAATAAGAGGATCAGTTAAGCTATAAACACAGACAAGTTTGTGTCTCTCACCCACTCTGGCGCTGTGACAGTTTGTAATGGCTGTCAAAAGTTGGCTCTGTGCCATACATCTTCCTTTACAGGACACAGCAGTGCCTGAATGTGCCATACCCAAATGTGTGTGTAAACCCAACAGGTATAAGAACTTCTATCAGTTTTATCAGATGCTGTGTGCAGTGTAAAGAGCAAGCTCCAGTCGGATATTAAGCAGAGGAGTTAACTGTATCGACCTACACTGACCTGAGCTAATGAACCATGGCCCAATGCAGAAAAGAAAATGCAAAGGTTTTCCTATAATTAGAGTTCTGTGGCGCAAAGACCATCAGTCAAATCCTGAGAGCTGCTTCATTTCCATATTTTTGAATATTCTACTTAATTATGCAAAGGGAATAGTATGGTGGGCGAGAAGTTTTAAGAAAGCCTCATAAAGTCCTTATTAAGAGCAGAGGGGATTAATGACAGTTAATATGAGGGCAATCAAACATTTAATGCAAAGGCACTCCTGCAGGCAAACAGTATTTAAATGAGTCAATTAGACATTCATTATCTTCAAGCCTATAAGTGGAGTCAGATCTGCATAAGTGTGGGTGCAGAGAATCACTCCATTCTAAATAGGAACTAATGAAATATTTAAAAAGTTAACAACTTAGACATGGAAAATGTACAAATATTGATTGCTAGAGGGCTGGTTACATGTTGTCATCAAATCAGGAGAGTGTGCCATATCCACTAGAGATTGTCTCGTAAATCATAATTATTGAGTTAGCATGATCTCTCCTCCCAATTAGCTATGTAGCATTGTTGAAGTAGAATGAGAGAGGGGGTTAAAAGGGGGAAGCCCTCTCAATTGTCTATTATAAAAAAAATCACATCAAATCCTATACGTGAATATCTCCAGCGCTTTTAAATTATTCCCATGCTAACAAACCACCCTAAAATTAGTAGATATACACAAAATATATATAATGTAGAGGATAACTTGAATAACCAACCTATGCAGATATATCATTGTCAGGACCTCCTCCCTCCTCCTCCTATCCTTTCTTTCCCTATCTCTATGTCTGAGCCTCCACTCTTGTCAGTTGCGCCAGCACACAATTACTGTATGTGATTGCTATCAGGCAGGACGGTCGGGGAGGCTCCCAAATTAGGGCCTAAATAGGATTTCCTACATGGCGTAGGGCACAGGCCTGGACATGGTAATGAAAGCCTATACATCACAATCAGGCCGACAATCCTATTCATACTGCAACACATTACTCTCACTCCTCATAATTATAGAGGGGTGACAGACGGGCCTGTGAGGCATGGTGGAGGAGGCGAAGGTTGGCAGGAGGGTTGGGGAGGGGGTGTTACTGGAAAGGTGGCTGTGCAGTGTCACAGTTAGTTTTGAGTGGTCTCTTCTCCCCACTTTTGGGATCTCTTGATACCTGGAGTGACTGGATTAGGTGGGAGTCCACTGGCTTCAATTCTACCTAGTTCCAGTGTACGGTCCAGTCAACTACAGATCTTTATAATTACTGAACGGAGTTCTAATTTGGGCAGTTTCTCCCAATGAATATTCTTCCAATGGGACGACACACACACACGCACACATAAACACTCTCTCTCTTTCTTTTTTTCTCTCTTTCCCCCCTCTCTTTCACAGAGCAATGTGATGAGATGTGAGGCAGATTTGCGATCAATACCATGAGCAGGAATCAGCGATGGGGAGAATAAGACAATGGCCTATCAGATTGAGGTTGACTTCTCCTTGTATGTGTGGCTGGCCTGTGACAATAGATTGGCCCAGAAATCCGATGGCACTTGCCGACAGAGGGGAAAAAAAGAGGAGACAGATGAAAAGAAAGATTGCTAATGCTCTCCAAGCAGGCATTTTAATCTGTGACAGAGAAGGGATTTGGTGAAAGCCATTATCACACAGCCACCCCCACTTCCTCCCTCCCCTTTCTTTTCTGATAAGACAACCTTATCAGACTGCTTGGGGGAGAATATGCATGTGTGTGTATGTGGCCACACCTTTGCATGTGTTTGTGTTGCAAAATGGGATATTCCATATGCGGTTTACCGGACCCCAGAAATCCCTTCTCTATCAATGTAAATCACCTTAAGAACTCAGTCAAACGGTAAGCGCCGTGAAGTGGATTCAAATCACAATAACGCACTTCGCCAGGCAAAGAAGGACCCATGACAACGGGGTTACAGGAAGAACATTGTTACATGTTTTGCCTGCTGAGGCCCAAGGGAAGAAGACACCTTAACTTTCCATGTGTGTGTGTGTCTGCGTTTGTGTCTGTGTGTGTACGTGTGTGCGTTTGCGTGCAAAACACCTCTCATCTCATGACCACATCACAAGCTTCAAGATAGAAATGAGATGATGATGATGGTGTCTGCCCAGTCGGGTCTCATATTCACCTCTGGAAACTTCTTCACTCTGTCAGCCGGACCAGGTGTGTGTGTGTGTTTGGGGGGGGCGTGCAGGAGCTGCAGGTGCATGAGGTAGCAAATAGAAATATGTGCTTGACATGACTCTGAAGGAATGGACTGATATAGGTTAACTGTGTATGTGTATGTAGCAGGACTGATGTGTTTTGGTGCATGTACAGTATGTGCTTACATGTCTGTGAATGTATGATTTTTTTTGTGTATGCATATATTTGTGTGTGTGTGGTGGTGGTGCAGCAGCCTATATCCCCACTTAGTGTGTGTGTCTCCTCAACATGGTGTCCCTTCTGTGATCAGGACAATCCATCAGGCCCTGCCGCTCATTAATCACAAGACAGACAGACACGCACACACAGACAAACACACACACCTTTGGGATCAGGGCAGGCAGTGATGAACAGAAGGGTTAGTTTAGTGTAGCACTCACACCTGCACCACAAAGACTACACAACAGCACCATGCGACCCTAGAAATGGTCGTGGCCTCAGAGGTCTTCTTGAAGACAACCTGCAGAGACAAAATGCTTCACCTCAAAGATTTTACTCCTATTTTTCTGTTTCAATGTCAACATTTATACATATTTTCTATCACATTTTCATGTTTCTTTGTAAGAAATCTCCATTGATTTGCTACATCCTCTTAAATGTATAAGTCATTAGGAGTAGCCTGTGATGCAAACTGAGGAAATAGACCGCGAATGAGCAGGCAGGGATGTTTCAACAAAAGATGTTAGAGTTGCATTATGGGACGTGTAGGATCCAGCATAACTGGAACTTGGCCAATACCAGGGACAAAAAGTCAGAATAGTTTACCCTCTGCTACTTTGATTTTGATTGTCCTTTTTAATGTCTCTCACAAATGCCCCTACATTATGGAAGTGCAGTGCTAAATTACTGTAGTACTTATCATTTCTTGTCAGACTTTAACCATGGTAATGTGCACAAAAATGCTCTTTTCTTACTGCCTAAACATACTTCTTACATCAAGCAGATTCCAACAAGTCCTTTAAATAAAATGAAAAAATACACCCTCTCTCCATCCCCTCCACCCCCCAACTTCTTTGTTACTTGAATGTAAATACATATTTTTGGGGATTTGCTAGAACAATTGCAGCTGGCGTTGCTCCTGGGAGAACAGTTGTGCTCTACATATGTTTCTTAAAGAGACTCTTCAATTTGAGTAGGTCACCGTTACAACCCTGATGCCCTCTTTGCCTCTGTGCACATCTCAAGTCTCCACTCACGGCCTTTTCCTATGGATCATCAGATCAGAACTGAGCAGCCCTCCATAGAACCAGCGTACTGGCTAATTCACTATTGATCCTGGCCCATAGACCAATTTCCACTTGTGTTTGGTTTGGGACTACAGTTTCGGTCACGCTCCGTTTCTCCCTTAGGGGCAGGGGAGGAGCTCCTGCCACTCTCTTATCAACCAGAGAGCACACACAAAGAGTGTGTAGGATGGAGAGAGATGGGGGTGAAAGGCGGAAGGCGAGCGTTACTAGCTTGCAGAGAAAGGGAGAGAGGTCATTAGTGGATAGTGATGAGTTCCAGAGTTTGAGAGAAAGCGGGTGGTGCTGGCTTTGTGCTTTGAAAGCAGTGTGTTATGCAGCCATGTGTCTCCAGAGGACTGGCCACCATTGATTCCTTTGGTGCAAATCTTTGTGCCAGGAAAATGCCGATGTGTTAAAATTCAAGCGACCGATAGACAAGACACACAGAGCTGTCCATGGTGCTGAAAGGGGGTTACATATTAGTTATTCTAGGTGGTTATTGGCAAGTGTGTGTGTGTGTGTGTGTGTGTGTGTGTGTGTGTGTGTGTGTGTGTGTGTGTGTGTGTGTGTGTGTGTGTGTGTGTGTGTGTGTGTGTGTGTGTGTGTGTGTGTGTGTGTGTTTTAAAGGAGGGTTCAGCGGACTTAGCGCCATTGCAGGACGCGTGGAATGAGAGGAGAAGGATACAGATGTCGTCTACAGTGGGAGGGTTTAAAGGTAAGCACAGAGGTGCTTCAGAAATCAAACCTGTCCACAATCTTACAATCCTCTTCTACCTTTCTCTATCTACTCACCTCTCATTCTCCATTGCTGCTGTCTCCACATCTCTTCCCCCCCACCCCCAAATACACCTTCTCTCCACTTTATCTACCCACCTCTCATTCTCCATCTATCTTCCCCTCCTTCTCTTCTATACCTGTCCCTCCTGCATCCCCACTCTCCGACTCCCCCCTGTCTCTCTTTTTCTTTCTCCCAGTAACAACATTCCCTGGACTAATTGCAATTCTGTCAGCAGGTAAATGCTTTGTGACCAGTCGCTGACAGTCACGCCAGCCAGCCTCCAGGTTGCCACTGACAGTCATTGGGTGGCAGACAGGACAGCCTCGGCAGCGTTGGCAGTCAGTTAACAGGCAGTGTATATGGATGTGGCCTCTCAGCTGAATAGTGCGACTCCAACTGTCTGCTAGTGTGTGACACTCCCATTACCCCGCCACAGAAAAAGGTAGACAGCCACAGAACAGCTGGATAATGCACTGTCTGACTGACGATACACTCTACCTCTCACACACTCTGCTTCTCAACTCGTGTCCGGGCCTATGACAACGCCATCTTGATACTGTCAGGTTAAGAGCTGGCCATTGTGACATGTCAGCACTCACACAGTTGACTCCTAATGTACAATATTAAAGCAAAAGGAGGCTGGGTCGGGGAGGTATGGGGATTGATAATGACTGATGGATTAGAGGAGATGCAGGGAGAACACATATTTTTATACACAACTGCAACACCTGTCATGCTTGAATCCTTTCAGTTGCCACCAATCAAAAGCTAATGTGATACTTTTCTAACTGTGCAGAATATGTTCTTAGTAGACAAGACTTTGAATATCGAGTCAACCTTAGCATAGCACCTTGGTGACCAGGCTCGGCTAATTAAAGCAGAATGTTGACAGTTGTCAGCGTGACCGTTAGCACAGTGCTCCCCCCAGGGTCCGGTTAGCATGCTAATGCTAATCCCCAGTGACGGGGGACAGGGCAGGGCTGTCCCCTGCAGCCCCTGCTGTTGTAACCACAAGATGTGTCAGGACAGGCACAGTGATGTGCTAACATGGAGATGTCCCCATGTGCATGTCACACATCTGTAATTAGAAAAGAGGCAGGCAGCGGGAGAGCTGGAGGGGACGGTTGCTGTGGGACCACTTGATCTCTGTTCTTGACACGGCTCAGAAAAGAGCAGTCTGCGCCTGAAACAAGCTTATAAAGAAGCAACTGGTTTCACAGGCTTTAATGCGACGATTTGCCTCATATAGGCCCACGAGGCATGTCAAAGATTTGATGCGAGCGGATTCACAGAGAAAAGAGCAATACAGGCTACACAAAACACAATCACAAAGCAGTTAATACTACAACTGAAAGGGGAAAAGAGAGCGTTCCTACACCTGTCTGTCAGTCTATCTGCGTCTCTCTCTCTTCTCCTTTCCAAGGGAAGGTCAAGGACACATGCATATTCATGGAAGAGCCTGGCACGGGATCGATGGCTTTTAATTGTTTTCTCTTGGTTGGTGAAGGGACGTGCCAGTGTCTATTGATCTGTTTGAGCAGAGGCCACTCACAGAGCACGACTGAAAGACCTTTACCTGACTGAACACTGTGTGTGTGTGTGTGTGTGTGTGTGTGTGTGTGTGTGTGTGTGTGTGTGTGTGTGTGTGTGTGTGTGTGTGTGTGTGTGTGTGTGTGTGTGTGTGTGTGTGTGTGTGTGTGTGGTGATTAGGATTTTGACACACAAAACCACAGGCTGCATGAAAGGGCCTCGTGGGACTCATGGTAGATAGACATAGACAAAGGTGACACCACAGCACAGACAAAGGAAACATAGTGCAAGGTTTGCTAGGTGGAGATTTAAATAATGCTGTGGTAAAAATCCATTTCGAGTGGATGAGTAAATGCATACTTTTATTTGAGTGTCATACATCAAAACCACATGCGTTTACAAGACACTACTTACATTATGCACACAGGTAAGCAAAGAAGAAGGCGTATGAATTTGTAAAACATAAATATTTTCCATTTGTGGAAAGTAACTAAGTACACATAGTATACTCAAGTACATTTTTAAGTGTACGTGTATTTTACATTTTACTACTCCTTTACAATTATTTAAGAGCTAAAGTGACTTTTTAGATCAAGATTTTTTTTTAAAGGGGCGCTATGCAGTTTGCTTTTGCTCACTTTTTGCTTGCTCTTTGTTTGCAGGTTTCTCCATAGAGCTCCCCCTACAGCTTCAGAATAGATATCTGCCAGCACCTATGTTTACTTGTTTCTGACCCCTCGCCCGGTCAGTCTGCCGTTTCCTCTTTCTCTGTTCCTCAAACAATGTTTTCCTAGCTTTCTGCTTCTTTTTTGCCGGCTCAGCCATGACGATAGTGTGAAAAACTCCGTTGCTACCTTGTTCCTGAATGGGGACTTGTAGGCCCATGTGTGCAGTGCCATGAAGCACTGCGTTACATAATGAGACCTGATATCACGTAATACTGACCCTGAAGCCAGCAGCTCATTGGCCCAAAGTTGCAAGGGGGGTATTTCCGCTCAAAGGCGCTAGGGGGGAGCAAGACAACCACCATTCAGCCCGAAAAAAAAGTCATATAACCATTCCAATAACCCCAAAGCTGTTTAGTTAAGGTAGTTAAAGCTTTAAAAACTGCATAGTTCCCCTTTAAATGTGCTTTATTTACTAGATAGAACTCTTCCTGACTGACCTGTTGGCACATTGCTACGCTTCTTTGCAGGTTACTGTCACCATCTGTAGTTCAGCAACAACAACAAAAATGCAGGGTGTAATTGTGACGCTGCTAGCTTGTGTGTCTGAACTACACACACAAAAGGAGAAACCACCCATAATGACATTTCTCCAAAGCGCTACTATAGATTCTGTAAAATTCAAATAACAATTTCTGTTAAATGATTTGTCCAAGCTTTAACTTTGACACAATTTTTGTAGTATAGAAACATTTACATGTGGATGCTTACATTGTGAATAACAGATGTGTTCACCTGCCTGTCTCCCAGTCAACCTGATCTTTCTCTCTGCAAAGATTATCCCCTTCAGAGGCCTCTTCTCTCTCTTTCATTTATTCCTTTGTAGCTGGTTGAATTTGTCAATTTGAACAGGCAATGTTGAGAGAATGGCGGCAAGTGGGGAGCAAAAGGAGGGTGCACGGAGTGGAATAGAGAGGAAAGAGAGAGAGAGAGAGAGAGAGAGAGAGAGAGAAAGAGAAAGAGAAAGAGAAAGATGAGAAGATTGTGACAGTCATCCATTTGACCCAGGCTGTTGAGTGAGAGCAGTCTGGCTTGTCAAATCTCTGTGCTAACAGTGAATAGCCATATCTGTGCAGAGCATAGAAGGGTGTCATGCACTATGGTTTCATGGTTCAGGATAAGGCTGGGTAAAGCCATTGGCTGGAGGACACACAGAGAGACACACTTTCACTTTCTCTCAAACTCCCTGTCTCTCGCTCTTGGTTACTGCCTTGACTTCAGAATGAAAAGTGTGAACACGTATTTCAATCAAGTCTGTCTGTTTATTTTGAACGAATGAAAGCCCCCACTGTATTTTAAAGAGAGGAAACTGTTTCTTGCTCAGAGATTAAACCTCAGATTATTAAACAACGAGAATCCTCCACCCATGCCCTCCTCTTCTCTCCGCTACTGTATTATCCTTCTCATTCACACACACACACACACACACACACACACACACACACACACACACACACACACACACACACACACACACACACACACACATACAGGACCTATTACTGGCTCATTAGCCTGAATCATACAGAAATTAGACTCCAGCCTGCTGACGATAGCTTAGAGAACGGGCCTATTTTCACTCTGGAGTCAGGGGTTAAGTTACCAATCAAAATAGCCAGGCAGATGTATTGAGACATTTTAATATTGGCCATTCTGGGAGCTCTAAATTTTTTTAATCTCTCTCTGGCACGGCTGCTCCCCAAGGCAACTCAAATAATGGTCTTCAGGAGGGGGGTGGGTCAGTGTTCAAAGAATTGATGTACCCTGTGGCATTTGGATAATTGTGTTGGAATTGCTGCCACCTTGAACAGCTTTCAGACTGAGCGCCCTTTCTTTATTTTACTTTGTTGCTTTTCCTGGACCATAGATTTTTTTCTGCTTTTTCAGCCCTTAAATGTTGGATTTCACTGTCTCTTCAGGTCCCACTCCGGTGTCCCTTTCTCTTTAAATCCCTCGCACTAAGCTGTTTCAGAGGGAAATCACAGGGACACTGCCCACAATAGGAACCAATACACTGAGCGTGCTAACTGTGTTAACACAGTCTGTGTTACTCTCCTGGACATGGCGGGCCAGGTGTTGCTGTCATCCCACAGTTAATATAATGTAAACCACCAGAGGGGGCCAATGATGAAGATGGGGCCAAAAGAGCCGGCTGCAATTCCACCAGACATGGAAGTTTACAACATTGTTTTACATGTTTTACAACTGGAAAGCAGATTATTTCTATCTCACCTGTCAGATCTCCCTTCCTCAACTTTAATTCCTCCTTCCTCACACGGTATGGCCCTCCTCATCATCGTCCAGACCCCTCCACCCCCCGCTCGGTGGTCTTGTCCTCTCCCAGGGTTCAGACTAATGACTAGTGACAGTCCACTGAGGGGAGCGAGCTGTTTGCAGTCAGCAGTGCGTTTGTTGGTAATTATTTTCCAGAGTGTCACATTAGTGTCAGCCTTGTGGCGGTGAGAGAGGAGAGAGGGCGGGGGCCCGGGCTGGCTAGATGGGTGCGGCGAAGAGGGAGAGGAGGGTAAAGGGTGTGCTGTGTGGTGGTGGGCAGTGTTGTGTTTATGTGTGTAGATTGAAGTGGTGGTGGTCGTGGTGGGTTGAGGACACAGGCCGTCACTGCACTTTACTCTTCTCATGGCAACATAAGACTAAAGATGAGGGTGAGTGGAAGAAAAGGAAGACTTTCGACGGCTTTATAACACAAATAAGCCACGAAGTTGCGCTGGGTAACCCGTTCCATTAGGCAAACATGAACACCGCAGTTAATTTTGAGTCAGTCCCACATCCTTTGTCTGTAAATATTCACAAGCACATCAAATGTTTCTTAATCCACAGCTGAATTGTCCCAATCAAATGCATTATTTCCTGCTGTTTAGAGAAGACAGTGGACGATCACTCCTGATACTTGTTACTTTTTTGCTTGTCGCTGAGGGAATGTCAACGCTTGCACATCAGAAATTAGCCTAGCAAACATGGTGTAAACAATTAATCACTTTCTCCAACTAATCACGTGACATGCCAAGCTGCATTTTTGTGTTTTTAAGTCTGTGTCTGTAATCTTCGATCTTTGTGATCTCCTTCCACTGGAGATGAAGACTAAATTTTTCGGTGCCTCCATGTAAATGTCCTCATTTTCACCCCCAAATCTTTTGACCCCTGCTTTGTTCATGCCGTTGGTCCTAGATCACCTGGAATCCCACAATGTCTTCTGAATCATTCACTTGCATCCAATAGAAAATTAATAGGGGTAAATTTTGCATCTCACCACATTCAGTGGGTCTTTCAGGCAAGGTCTTAGGTTTTTAAAGTTTTTAAACTTCACTTTTGTGACCCGCTTTCAAAGATGTAAGTCTTCAGTAATAACCATTATACAGGGAGACCAACAATCTGGTATTCTGGTCTTTTAATGGGATTTGTTGAAAGTAAGAATACTATATACTTTAATTTACAGTATAATGTACAGTGTTTTCTCTGAAGTCTGATGAAACAATTAAGTTCAGGAATTTAACTTCAGCGATATAGAGACAAAGTTTTTTTGTGGTGGGAGAATTTTAGGCCTTTGTACAGGACAGCTGAAGACATGAAGAGGCAGAGAGAGGTGGAACAACATTCAGCAAAGGGCCGCAGGTCGGAGACAAATCCGTGGCTGCTGTGCCGAGGAGTACACCTCTATATATGGGTGCGCACTCTACAAGGTGAGCTAACCAGGCACCCTAAAGAAACAAAGTTGAGTACATGCAAACAGTATTGGCCCGTCAACACGGGTGTGCTATGAATGTGTAAACATACAGAATACTTGTGTGTGTGTGTGTGTGTGTCTGTGTGTGTGTGTGTGTGTGTGTGTGTGGTGAGGGGCAGTCACTAGCCCCCTTGGGAGGAAGCAATCAATGATTGAGACCATAATGCACCTCTCTGTATTCCTCCTCACATTCACACTCACTGGCTGCTTTGGGGAGCTGTCACACACGTGACACACACTGTGACACACACATACACACACACACACACTTCTATTTTCCCTCATACGCACACGCACAATGTCATGTTCGACAGCTCATCTCTCACACGTTCCCTTCCACTCCATCTTGTAGCTGTCTGGTCGATGGTCTCTCTCTCTGTCTCACTTCCACTGCTCAGTCTTTGGCAGACTGCTCTGCTCTGGCGCTGTCTCTCCCTATGTTAATATAGTAGCTAACCTCTCTCCATAGCACTGCTACCAGACAGTCTCTATGTTGATATACTGAGGAGAGTGTTGAACTCCGCTGCACAACTACTACCCAACTAACTCCAGAGAACTGAGCACTCTTCATCTCCACAACTGCTGCTGCCACTGCGAGGCTGCTGCTTGGGCACTCTGTTGTCCTGTAGGCTTGTTTTGAGTCTGGCACATCTCTCTTCAGCTTTTCCAGCAGGTACAATCACTTTAAAAACAAATTGTTCTTTATTTTTTTCATTTCCCTGCTCTTCTGCTTTTGATTAGGGGATATCGTATGAATTTTGAAGGCAATGTGCTGTAATTGGAGATTGTAAGTCTCACAGCAAAAGGTAATTATCCCTAATTGGTCTGCGGAAATGATTACAGCAGTAACTTAGTTTACTCCATGCCCCAAAAACAAGGACCGGGAATGATTTTTAAAAAAAGAAAGACGTGACTATTTACTGTTCACCTTTCCAATTACGCATAGTGAAAGTTAAAAGACTCCGCTGATGACCCCTGGCATCATAATAAAAGAAGCGGATAACTCTCATCACATTGATTTAATTTGCCTCAACTTATCTCTTACTTGTTGGTATTACACCGAAGACCACTGAAACTGGTCTGGCTGTAAAATTTAGATGATATTAAAATGTTTGAAAATTATTTAAAACTCAAATCTGTGAGGTAGAAGAGAGGAATGTGACCACACAGATAAACAGAACAAAGAGACAAAAAAGAGACTCAATCAAAGCACAAACAGCATACATTATGACGCTACGCACTGTGTGCATGCATGTGTGCGTATGGCAGTCAAAAAGACAAGCCGAGTGACTCACCTTCTGCCAGAAAATGAAGACATACAATTAACATCGTATCCCATCATCCTCAGCTGAGCGGGCAGGCCTGTAATTGGCTGGCTGACCAGCCTGCGTGGCTCCGGGTGGCAATTTATTCTGGGAGCCATGCAGTTTACCCAGGGCGGCTAACGGCCCCTGTGCCATAACCTGGCTGAGGCAGCGGGGACATCATTAACACTTCACTGAGCCTGCAGGACACACACCCATCATCATCCACTATACACCACCCACAGCCACTAGCACAAATTGGAGGAACAGGGTAGAAATAATAATCAGAATGTCAATGAGCCACTTGTAGTGAGTGTATTTACTGATCATCTGCCAATTAAGATATTGTTTTTGGCAATTTCTGGTTGAGGAGTAGAATCACAGTTTCCTTGCTTGATAATAATAATAATAATAATAATAATAATAATAACAATAATAATAATAATAATAATAATAATAATAATAATAAAACAAAGCTTATCCTTGCCCTGAGCAGATTTGATTTGGGAATTCAGTCTTATCTAATCCTGGACTAAAAGTTTGTGTGTGTGTGTGGTGGCATGTGGTAGTCTAACCCCAAAACAATCTGTGTGAGAGAGGTTCCCCCTAAGCGGATTAATGACCTTGCCTTGTCACAAGGCAGACGTGTGTTACACTCTCCCCTTCTGGTCCGAGGGAAAGACTGTTACAGAGTCAGTCTGGACTGTGGTTTATGTGTCCATTTAAAGGTCTGCATCTGCTGTCTGGCCCTCCACCTCCTCACCAACCGGCTGTCTTTAGGCGTGAGAGGAAGTGGCTCACACGGAACCTCCATCTCAGGGGCAGATGAAGTGTCCAGGCTAAATCATGGTTCTCCTCAGTCTTGTAATGTAGGCAAGAGAGTCAATATTTATTTTTATATCCCAATTATCCAGTTTGTTGTCAGGCTGACTTAGCACGCTAAACCCCACTGATTCTGAGCTAGGTCTCCCCACAAGCATCCTCTTGTGTCTTCTTCTTGGCTGTGATATTCCTAATTCACTCATTTCCTATCTCACACACACACACACACACACACAAACACACACACACAGGCTCAGAGCCAAATGGCTGTTCATTAAAGACAGGGACCTGAGGGGAAGCAATCGTCTGAGAGACGGAAATTGCGTGTCACATTAGATTAGCAGTGTAAAGCCTCTGGATTGGCTCGGGGGAATAAGGAATTATTTCAATTACATTATTTCAAAAAGTCTTTAAGCAATACCAATACCGATAAAAACAAATTAAGAGTGATTTGGGCTGATTTGTGGCGCTCTGAGATGTGTTTTCTGACAATATGCTGGAAATCAGATATGAATAATGCAGATATTACGCTGTGTGTAATGTGTTGGAGTTGAAAGCAGATTATCTGTGACAAATAATACCATTGGTATGCATTGTGTCTCATCAAAAGGGAATGTTCCCACGTGTCAATCAGACATGCTGGAGACTGTACAGGCTCAGCAAGCCACTGAGGATAACTCCAGTAACACACACACACACACACACACACACACACACACACACACACACACACACACACACACACAACACACACACACACATACACACACACACACACACACACAGTGAAAGTGATGACTTTAGGGGGTTAACTTGTAGCCTACCTAATGCACTGAATTTAAACATTTTATGGTGAAAAGTATTCATATAGTGCATGTATAACCTTAATATGGATATGTTTGGTGGATGTTATCCTCCAAATTTCAAGGTACAGGTGTAATTCTTGTAAAAGTTACAATCGTTGTAAGAGAGAATAGACAATGTTTTACTAAGAATGTTTTTGTTTTATTCTATAGGCTATTATGGTACATTATGGCACATATATGGAAGAAACTTTTTCTTTCCTTTGGCAAAATTGTGTACTGTGTTTTATTTTTTGATTCAATTCCACTAACATATCCAGTGAGGGCAAGAAACAACAAATTCAATGTGTCCATCGCAGGCAGCGCGTCTCATGGGGAGAGAGCAGGGGAGAAGGGGGGGAAGAGGCTACAGAGAAAGAGGGCAGGGAAAGAAGGGGGGGGGGGGGGGGTTGTCACACGGAGCGCATGAAGGAGAGACCAACAGAGTCAGACCGACCCGCAGCCAGTCCACTCACTGATGCCCTGATCCAGTCCAGAAACGCAGCGACTACACCTCTCTGAACTCCGCACGTCTCAGCGGTAACTCAGTGTTAACACGCTGAACATCTGGAGGAGGACCGGGGAAGCCGACGCTGCCGCAGCTGCACGTTTAAATATATATATATTAATAGATATATACTTTTTTTCCTTCTTCTTCTTTCCTCTCTTTCCTGCGCGACCGGGAGAAAGTGCCTTGAAATTAGAAGTTGAAAGAGAGCGAGAGAGCTGCTTGACGGCGAAATAAATCTCGCTTCCTACACGGTGAGTGCCGGCTGATGCTGCGTGACAACACAAAATGATTACAGCTTCATTTGTTGTAATTGTTTTATTGGTTTTGTGGATTGCCATGTGTTCTGTCGGACGAGAAGCTTAGTTTTTACTCTGAAGTGAGCGAACTTGTGTTCTTGGGTTTGAAACGATGTAAAGACTTTGAGAAAATTGGAATTCTTGGGATTATGACAGTGTCAAATCTTGACCTTTGCGTTTTAGATTGTGTAAAAAGTCGCTGAATTTACACCGAATTGCAACACACACTGTATTTATATATTTTTAAGTTCTTTAGGTGTAGTGTCTTAAGTCGATTAAGTCTTCCACTCAGTGCAAACTTTAATTCTCTTCCTTAAATTAGCATGTGTAAATTCATTAAGTGGAACAGACTGCCGGTGAATCAGTGGGCCTAAACTTTACTTTCTTATTTCGGCCTTTTCCAAGAAATGCCAATCATTGTCTATGTATTACAATTCAGTTTAAGTAACAGTGGACCAGATAAAGCTGTTTGTTTCTCGCCCGATTCTATTATATTATTGGTAAACCGTTTCGTATTATTTTAAATAATTAAACTAACTTAATCCTTAGGTGGTGATGTGCAGGTTGGTGTGTCACATTTTAGAACTGAAATATTGAAAAGCTTTTTCTTCCTGGATGCTTATTTTACTTAAAAGGGCGCACCTCATATTTGATTTTATTGTACACGATTGACATTATTTACAATTGATTGATTTACTGAGAAAATTAATTTATCACAGAGGAAAAAAAGAGGGATCGTTGTTTTATTCTACTTTGAAGGATTTCCCCACATCCAATTGCGTATACCTCACTATCAAATGTTTCTTTTTCAGGCTTCCACTACGTGTGTGTTTTACTGGCAATTCATTCCGTCGTAATTATTAACAGGCACAGTAGGCCTCCTCCATCTCCTTTCCATTGAAATTAGTCCAAAACTGTAATTGTAAAAATGCCTCTGGAGTTGCAACTGGGTGTGTTTTTTGGCGTTGGGGATACAAAAAAAAAAATCCCTCTAAACTTAACAAAATGATGAAAAAAATTGTTAGCCTTGATCAAACTTTCTATTCATCCATGTGATAAGTCAAGTTAAATATTACAATTCAATTAATGAAGAAAAAAAATTGTACGCCACATTTGACAGAAAAAAGAACCTAAAATAGATTATCTTTTGAAACTGTTTGTATTTTCTTGTCATGTCCTGTTGAAGCTCAGCCTTCTCCACCTGACTGACCTGTGTGTCTTGCTCTCCCTTTCCTCAGGACCACTAACAGGGAGGTGAATGGACCTCCACCGCCCCTTCAAGATGGACAGCCCCTCCTATCTGCCAGCTCCACTGGCCTCCCCCGCCCTGATGGTCCTCGCCTCCACTGCCGAGGCCGGCCGAGACGCCTCCGTCCCCTGCCAAGCGCAGAGGCCCTTCGGTGTCCCCACTTCCATTGAGAAGGACCTCCACCTCCCCTTCCCCTCTGCCTCTTACACCTTCACCTCCATGTATCAGCGCCAGGGCCCCATGTCAGGCACCTTTCCCTCCCGAGACTTCCCAGCTTCCCTGCTTCACCTGCACCACCAGTTCACTCCACCGAACCTGGACTGCTCCACCCTGAGCATGCTCAACCACAGCGGAGTGGGCGCCTTCCGACCTTTCTCCTCCCCGCAAGAAGAGAGGGAGTCGGGGGTTTACCAGTCGGCTTTCACCCCTGCCAAGAGGCTGAAAAGCTGCTTTCCAGAGGTGGAGGGGAAGGAGTTTGACTTCGGCTCCCCGGGAGGATCCCTCAAAGCTGTGGAGGACTCAGGGAGGAAGCTGTTCTCCATGTCTGGCCTGCTGTCTGATGGCGAGGCTTCATCGAGCCCGGAGGAGCGCAAAGAGCACAGTGAGTACACACTCAACTCACAGAAACATTTTGGTATGTAAACAAGCATGGCACATGTAAAGTTCACACACAGTCACCCATCTCACATCACGTATCCATTGAAACGTACATTTTAATTGACACATCAAAGACCTTGCACAGCCTGACATGCCATGGCAGATGAGATTCACATATCCTCTACAGCTGCAGCAACAAATGGTGACAAATTGAAAGGAGCCTTTGTGAGTAAAGACGCATGTAAAAATATTTTCCCTTTTGCACTGTGGTCTTCATCGCATTTGTACAAAGTGTTTACAGCAACTGGCTGTGATCAACTTTGACACAAAATAAGTTGAATACTGTCACTTATTCTGCTTAGTGATCATTAGCCACATACGACCATTAGGCCTATTGGAAGTCAGACTTTTCTTGGCGGCTGAGAAACACAAATACATCGGAGCGTGTGGCGGGTTGACATAGGAGGAGTGAGAGTTGGAACGAATGACACCCTGTCAGAGATAACGAGGTGGCAGAGATACAGAGGAAGGGATGGAGGAGGATAGAGAAAAAGAGAGAGGGAGAGAGAGAGACGCGCCGATGCGCCTCCGCCTGAGCTTCCCAACGACAACCCTCAGCTCAATATGGCCGCCCACACCAGCCGTCTGATTTGTTGACAAATGAGTGGGAGAGGTGTCAGTCAGTGCGGCGCAGAGGGAGAGCCGCTCCTCATTACTCCTGGGGATAATTGCCCAACGACGCGGGGGCACAACACTCGCCTCAGAGGGAGAGGGGTGGGGAGAGAGGGAGCCAGAGTCAGGGAGGCAATGCTAGGCATGATGGGAAATCAAACCCCCTCAGTGGCGGTCGCCAAGGGGAGCGCCTGACAGATGAAAGGGACCAGAGAAAGACAGAGTGAGGAGAGAGAGCACCCAAAGGCTCGGCAGATCAGAGGGGGACACCATAGAAAATAATGACAATGAGAAGGGGGGGCATGAGATGGAGAGGGAGACGCTTATACACGCTCTCATACATATCACCTAAAGGAAACTTTCATCCCACACATAAAGGGCGGGAGCAGGGACGAGTTGTCTTAAGAAAAGTTTGGATTGTGTGCCGTGTGTGTCTCTATGCATATGTGTGTGTCTTTGTTAAAACTTGCTGATTTTGTCGCTGGTTGGTGTCTGAGTGACAGGGCCAGGGAGGCGGAGTGGCAGGAAGGAATCTCAATATGGAATTTTAATAAGGACAGGAAAGGAAAGCGATGCCAGCCAGCATGCTGGTGTGAGAGGTGTGTCTGTCTGACAATGTTTGCTCTGTGCACTCGTGCATGCGTGCTCCCCTCACCTCCTGATTTTGGGAATCTCATTTGGGGAATGTTGACAAGGACAAAAGATGGGCAGGGATGGAACATGGGGAGCATCTCTCCTCCAAAAAAAAATGAGTTTGAGGGAAAAAAAAATTGATTCACATTGGAAGCTGCTTTTCCAGCTTTATCCAATTAGATTGGAGCTCAGGCAAACTAAGAGCTTTAATGCAATTGAGCTCCCAGCACTTTTCTAAGTCTGACATACACTTGTTCCTCTTGACTGGGTAACAGACAGTCACTTCAGGACCAAAAGTCTTAACTGTTAAGCTTGAAATCTTCTTGGGTTGTGAGAGTGTTTCTACTGCTTCCACACCGCTGCAGCAATGTCAATGCAAATACTCACAAGTACAAACTAAACCTTAAAAACCTACTTTTATACTTTTTTAAGTTTACTTCTTAATTGAATTGACCTTCTGTGTTGGGCTACATGTTCTCCCTGTGTCTTAATGGGCTTACTCCAAGTGTTTCGGCCTCCATGTCAGATGTTAGGAATATGCTTGACACTTCCTTTGAGCAAAACACTGGCCTCAAAGCTGGAGTTCCCCGGGCACTGTGGCTGACAATGCTCAACTACATATACCTGCACTTTGTTTAAGTAATTTTGAACCTGAAGTGAAATGATTTTGCTTATGTCAGCTGTCCTCTGAATGAATCAAAACCTTTCTAAAAAACAAAAAAAAATTGCATTTGACTTTTTGAGACCATGTCACATGGTCTCCAAGTTCTTAGCACAGGTGACTAGGTGTTGTAGTTCCTGTTGCTGCTCCTTGTCAGCCTACACAACATGCAGGGAGGGCACCTTTTCCCATCATTGCCAGTGGACGTCGCCTTTTGTCCATTTAGTGTCTGTCTTCTGTCGATTCTCCCTCCTAGACTCGTCTCTGTTTTATCAGGGAACGTCTGAGATGCACGGTGTGCTCTGACATCTGTTCAAACAGCCATGCTCGCTTTCAAAGGGCAGATGTCTTCACTGGAGCGACTCATGCTTATTTTCCTCAGGGAGATGCTTTCCGCCGCAGGCCTGAGCTGGAACTAAAATGGCCTTTTACCAGAAACACGAGTTGGGGAAACCGGAGGAGTGGCGTGGCAAAACACACGTGATGTGTGTACGTATGTGTGTGAAAGTCTGTATCGTGGTGGCAAAGCTGAGTGGGAGCTGTGATAACTGGAGCCAGATGTTTAAGAGCCACCGGGATGTGATGCATCGCGCATTACTCCTGGTTATGGCTGTCAGAAAAGTGAAAACTTTTCACCTGCAGAGTAGACAAACACATCCACAAAGGCCACCAAACTAAAAAGATGGTCAACCTTTGTCCAATTGGCAGTAGCCTTTTATGTCAGTGAGTTCACCTATTTAACACAGCTTTCTCACCTCCTTCTTTTTTTTTCTTTCAGAAACAAATAATGGGCTTACATGGAGCCAGTTTCACAAAAAAGATCTGTGAGCAGTACTCATACTTACATGGTGTCAGCGCCCAGTTTCACAAATGTTTGTCGCCAACATTAACAGTTAAGCATGCAGACATATACATGTTAGTGGCCAGCTGGCGTTCCGAATCTGGTGACCGGTGACCGAATCTATAAATTCGGGAGGCAAACCATCGACCGTCCGGTTGAACCAACTTGCGTAAAAGAGACGGTTGTCCCATCCCTACTTTGGTAGGGTAACACATGATAGATATTTAATAGACTAGTATTGAATCTGCAGGCATTTAACATGGACAGAACTCTTCACCACAACAAAACCTGTGCATCAAAGGCTTCCCCCACTGACATAAGAAGGGGCAGAGAGACTTGCCAAATCTTCACCTGAGAGAAAAAAGAAATCTTGCGGCAAGTTAATAAAGGGAAAACGTGTACGCTTAACAAATTCTGAGAATTCTCCACCAGAGGCGCTCAGAGTGCAAGTGTGCTCCTTGGTCGGTTATTGTTAGCGGACTAGTGCTTGCCCGAAAATAATCAATATTAAATAGATTAATCTTAGATTTGACACATGGCTTATCTCTGTGGTGAGGTTTGATGGGTTTGAGCTTGATCCAGACACAGCTTATATGCTCTGTGTGTGTGAGTGTTTGAAGGACGGTGTATGCTGTTTAGATAGATGTGACTTAGATCTTAGCATATTACTGCTGTCAGGAGTTTGAGGTTATTTAGTCATTAAATCAGTCAAATAATCAAAATGATGCCATTGCATGGCAGTCGTATGTGCGTGTTTTTCATACACCTATTTGTGCATATAAGTGTATACGCTATATTGACATCTTGCTCCCTTTCACACAAACACACACACACACACACACTCTCTATCTGTGCTGATTTGATAAGGGTGTCTGTTCGCTGTGTTTTCTGTGTAGCAGTCGTTGACGGCTGCTTGTATTGAGTGGAGCTTCCTGTTGAAAGACACAGTGTTTACATCCCACTGGCGGGCCACAGGAGATCAATAGCAACCACTCAATGCTCATGCATACACATATAGTACGCTGCCCGCTATTATTCCCTGGGTGTATTTTCCTTCTTATCAGGCAAACTTGCAAGTGCACTCCATGCATCAACAGTCCCACTCACCATATGCTTATGCCTCTTTTTTATGTTCCTTTTGTTCTGTGATTTTGTGTCAGTGTGATCTGTCACAAACACACTTTTCTAAGAAATCAAAAGAAAAAACACTTGGCCATTTTACTTGACAGCATCGCATATTGCAGCGTGTTGTTCAGTCTCTTACTGACCACATTGGAAGTCTTGTTCTTGATTTCAAGCACTGGGGAAGGAAGAATTACAATATTAATGGTGGTTGTGTTTGATGTGAGAGCACGCCGCGGTTGACTGTTCCCCCTCCTGTTGTGATGGTAGTTTGTTCTCCTAATGTTCTCCCAAGTAAAAGAGGCTTTCATCCTGGCAGGAGGGGAAACTCTTCTTGGCGTTTTACCTCCTTTCCCTTCATCTTATAAGGGCTGGGGAGAGAGAACATGGAGGTTTTTTCCTCATGTAGTTAGATTTACGGGTTATCTTTGTGGTTTTATATATGATTGTTTTTTTTTTCTTTTATAATTTTTGGGGATATTTTAGGCCTTTATTATATAGCTGAAGATGTTAAAGGGGAGAGAGAAGGGGAATGACATGCAGCAAAGGGCCGCAGGTCGGAAGTGAAAATACGGCCGCTGTGACAAGGGCTAAGCCTTTGTACAGGGGTGCACACTCTACCAGGCACTCCAAATGATTGTGTATTTGTGGATGCAGTGTTTGTATCTGTGTGTTACGGTCTCCATGCAGGTTGCTGTATTTTTTATTGGTTTCAGCGTGTCAGGCTGTGGACCACACAGCTTGTCAGAGACAGACAGGATTTCTATAAGTCTAGCAGTAGGCCTTTACAGTAGCATGGGGACATCTGTGTGTATGTGTGTGTATGAGTGGGGGTCTTTTTGTGTGACCATTAGCACCTGTTAGACGGTCAACAGAATGTTCTGCCGTAACGTGAGTCATAACACATCTTGTATTCGCTGCATCTGCCTCCAGCGCCTACTGTGATCGGCCCACACGAACAGCGCTGCTTCTGTGTAAAGAGATGGAGGGAGGCTCGAGTGTGTTGAGAAAGACAGACAGACAGATAAAGAGAGAGAAAAAGGGTTGTAATGAGTGCAGGGCCCAGGGGTTGTTAAAACAACTGCCTTGTTTTAACAGAGGCCATCTTTCCTTCTTTTCCTCTCTCCATTTTCCCTCTTTCTACTTATTCTTTCTACGCACCTGATTGACTGTGCATCCCGGCTGCCTCTGATCTCACATCAAAGACCTGGTTTTTGTGTGTGTGTGTGTGTGTGTGTGTGTGGTGTGTGTGTGTGGTGTGTGTTGTGTGTGTGTGTGTGTGTGTGTGGTGTGTGTGGTGTGTGTGTGTGTGTGTGTGTGTGTGGTGTGTGTGCGCGCGTTGCGCGCGTGTGCGTGTGCGTGTGTGTGAAAGTCTTGGGGTAAAGGCAGAGGGGTTATTCTGTAGAGTGAAATTCATGTTCCTTACACACACATATGCACAAACTCACATCCTCCTTCTTGTCCCCAGAGCCTAACAAATCAGTCAGGCAGATAGAGAGGGCAGGGAGGCCAAATGCTGGGGTTAAACACATGCTGCTGAGGAGCAGTGCAGACAGACAGCAAGACCACACCAATCCTGCACGCCTGGATGGCAAACACACACACACACACATATATATATATACGATATACAGTATGTGTGTGTTGTATGTGTGTTTGCCTTGTGTCACGCACAGATCTCATTACAGCATGTCACTTGTGCTTGTTGTAAGTCTCCCAGCTGTGGAGGAGCTTGACAAAAGCTAATATGTCAAAGGCATGCCAGGCGTGATATAGCTTTCCTTCCAAATACATGACGTCCCGACATCATTCAGTGGCTTCATGAACAGGATTGGTAGCCAGTGTAGATTATTCAATGTGCATTTTTTGTAATGTTTTTGAATCTTAAGAAAAGTAGAACAGTTTGGGTGAAAGAACAAAAATATTAGACAATGGACTCATTTGCTGTTCCCTATATAACAGACACTCAATAGTTTCCCCTAAAGCAGTAAATCAGAATTCTGACACTTTGAGAGAAAGTCACAAATGTAACCATGTGACACTTCATGGAACACATGAATCAGTACAGATTACTTACACGTGCATCTTTAAAGCTCTATTGATCGATTTTTGTCACTTCCAGTCCTGCTTAGCTGTTTGCAAACTCCCATCAGGGCCGGTGCACCCCTGCCTTAAAGGTCAAAGTTTGCCAGGATTGACCCCTCACTCCCCGCTGTGTAGGGGTGTAAACACTCCCCCAATTCTCCTCAGAGAATAGCATTGGGTCCAGGCCATAAATCACAGGCCTGATAATTGATAGGAAAACAGCAGTCCAGCAGTATATAACCTTTTACGTGTCGTCTCAACTCTTTATTATGGTGCTAATGAGTAGTCGCGCATCAGGGTTAGAGCCGCAAGCAAAGGGGGTGGGTGGGTGGGTGGGGGTTCACCTCAGTAAAATACAGGCTACTGGCTACTTGCACACATATACACTGGTAAGGCAGACACACACACACACACACACACACACACACACACACACACACACACACACACACACACACACACACACACACACACACACACACACACACACACACACACACACAGGAACTCATTGTGCACTTAACACACACACCAGAGGGCAGGCAGATCCTCAACTACACACAGGAAGACACTCACACTGAAGGATATGCGCGTATGCAAACATTCCATCACACACACGTGCATATGCAAAAACACAGGCACACACAGGCACACACAGTGGCTGGCAGGCTCAGCAGTGTCCATTACAGGCTGCTATTAGTATGGAGATTGTGCTAATTGTCCCCACAGACCACACAGGCAGCGCTCAGCAGGCCCGCTGCGAGTCTGTGAGGCTGAGTAAGAGCAGGGACTCTGCTTTACACATCCTATTGTTTCGTTTGTGACCCTATTAGTGCAACTACAAATCAATCACTCAATGATTATGGGATACATGCTGTGTTGTTTCAGTGCAAATGACACCATTATCACACATCAAGTTGAAATGCTACTGTAGCAGAGTTTCACTTAAGAAAAGTCATTCAGCAACTTTAACACTGATAATCCAGTTTAGAGTGAGCTGAAAGTGTTAATCAAGTTTCCATGGCAGTTTTACCAGAATTTCGTTAGTATTTAAAAGTTTTTTCATTGGAAAATGTTAGGCATTATTAGAAGAAAATGGAAAAATAGAAATTGTTTTTAATCGTAGAAAAATCAACTGCAAGTGTGGTGTTGTGTTGAAACTCTTTGACCTGAATTGATTGTAATGCTGATCCTTAAATCATTTTTTAAATCACAATGTGAATTTTAAAGGAAATGTTACTGTCCTTTTACAGTATACTGTTCTCAGAGACATTTCCAGTCCACAAAAAACATACAATACTTATCTTTTAATTTATAGAAATGTGTAGTCATTGAATATCCAACAAAATATATTCAGCTTAAGTCCCCCTTGGAAAATATGGATATTTCTCCATGCCTTAAAAAAAAAAAAAATTGTTTGTATTGTAGCACCTTAATATTTTAGTTCTACATGGTGATCCATAGTTGTTCTTCGTGGCGGTATGACTGTTGTAAGATTGAAGATGAATACTTTTGGGTATTTACAGTAAAAGCTAACTTTCACCTGAATATTTTGACATATTTTAGTGTAAAATCCATACCACACACATTGAATCAGTGCCTCTTTACTAACAATTGTAAGTTAACTTTGACTTTAAGGGGCTTTAACCAATAATGTCTATAACCAATAATTGCTTTTCATTAGTTTTATGTTGATAGTTTGAAATAGCTCCTTGTGTCAGAGTGGACTCATGGACTTGGTGTAGTTTTACTCTGGGTGGGCTGGTTCAGGATCCTGCAGACTGGAGAGGGTCCAGTCTCATTAGCAGCGGCTCAAAGCTCCTGATCAGTCAAGTGGAGGAGATTGAACTGTGAGCGGCTCCTGTGTGACCCTGCTGAGCGAGAACACAGGGGAGAAGATCTATACCCGCTGGCGCTGCCACAGGCCTCTTTGTTCTCCTGTGTTTGCTGACAGGGGAGATCGGAGGGGTGTATCGACGGGGGCTCACACTGCGCTGCGCTCACCGAGGCTACACAGGCGGTGTGTGTAAACAATATGTACGTGAGCACATACACACATTGCTACCCTCTCACCCGTCCTCTTTCTCACACACAATCTATTACAATGTGTGCACACTAGTCACAGTCTTAGTTTCACTTCATTCTTGCTCTTTGACAAATCCACTTACACACTTACTCACACACTAACGCACATGCACGCACGCACACACACACACACACACACACACACACACACACACACACACACACACACACACACACACACACACACACAAAATAAAACTATCAGCAACAGTGATTTCTGCTTTGATGGGGAGGGTCGCCCGTCCACTCAGAGCGCTGTATTAAAGCGTAATATATCTTTTTCTCAACAAGACTTCAGGGCAGAGTGAAGTCAGTCTGGTGCTGGGATACCACACACAGCATGCAGGGATTCTGTGCCCTTTATCCTCAAAGGAAAACAACTAAAATAATTATTTACTGCTCCCTTTGGTTTCCAGTTTAAATCCCACAATATATTTCAGCATTTAGACAGCATACTTGCAAATGTGTCAATGCACAAATGAAATTATTTCATCCCATGGATGGGACGGAATAATTTGAATATTGTAAAATCTAATTGAATCCAACACTACAGCCCTGAAACAAATATTTACTTGTGAAGTTCATGATATTACATTTTGTTTAGAACTAACTAATGCCATCAACATTAATTCATTTTGGTAAGCTCTGGTTTGTGGTGTTGTTGGATTTGTTTGTATTGAATGTGATTTTATGTTACATGTTGTCTGAGGGACCGTCGCTCTCCTCTCTGGATTACATATGACAAAGAGTTTACAACTTAGATCTTGCAGTAACTTTACTGTAACATCCTTGAAGTTGGCAGAAAATAACAGAAAATGTTGACAACCACAATAAATAGTTTCATACAATATTCATACTTTTATGCAAATCATAGTGTAACCTGTACATCTAAAACTTTTCTAGAAAAATTAAAAACATTTGCTAAAAATAATCATTTTTATGTTTACACAAATATTTCCCTAGATATTGTTTTTTATATAAAAGAAAATTTTCCTCTGAGATGTCTTCAACTTTTAATATGAAGTAATCCTCAAAGCTCAGTGCTTTAAATGCCCAATTCATCCTTTCCTTTGTGTGTGGGTTACTAAAGATAAGCTGCTCAATCATCTGTACCTTTCCACTATTCGAAGATAAAACGATCTTCATCTTCCTTAATTGTTTGCTCATCCAGGCAGACACAATAACATCCTTTAGGAAGTGTGACTAACCCAAACACAGGTGTATCACAGAGCACCAGGTGCTTGTGGTCCTCATGTCCTAGCAGCAGTCAACACTGTTTCTGACAGTATCAGATGTTATCTGGAGGAGTGGAGGTAGGGGGGTGGGGGGGGGGTTGGCAGATGGTTTATCTCTGATAATACCTGCTGATGAGGCTAGAAGGACGGGCGCTGTGAGGTGGTGTCCAAAAAGTTCTGACTGGGGGCCTGTTACCACTGCAATTGAGGACCAATGCGGGGCTTTTTTTTTTATCATTACCCCGCATATTGCCTGCATGGGAAACACAACAATTAAGATTTTGTTTGAAGTGTATTAGCGTGTCCTTAATGGCTAAGGCTTCCGCTGCTCACCTGCACTACACAAAGTTTATGTGGGACAGGTGTGTGAGGGGAAGGCAGGTGGGTGTTTTTTCTTTGGAAGAGCAGGACAGTGTGTGTCAGCTACCCCAAATTACCGGCTGAAAAGGAAAATGTAGTTCAAAACATGTGAAAGCTATAGTGCTTTGTTTCTGCCGCCACCGTGAGGTATTCTTAGCAATAACAACAAAACTGTCCACGCATCCACATGAGACAGCCTTCCATCACCGCGGACCTGCAAATTATGTAGTATGTTGCATATTCTGGCATTTTAAGTGTTATGGTGCATTTTTATTACTGTTATGGATTTCTGGCAAAACAGTGACCAGCACTGTTATAATAAAATGTTGGTTCAGAAAACCTTTAGGTAATCTCAAAAAAGTTAAAAGTCGGATTTCACAGAACAGCAACACTTTTCAATGTTGCACACGCTGTGCTTTTAGTCAGGGTTGATGCTTGGTGATTCAATGCTTTGCTGAAGGTGTTTGGTTTTGTAGTAAAAAAAAACTTTCTTTTTCCTCTTTCTTTGTATTAGTCTTTCTTATTAGTGTTTCCTTCTTTCTAGTCCTTTAATTTCCCAGCAAACTCATCTGGAGTCATTATGACACAAGTTCTGTCCAGACGTTTTTGTTACATGCTGTAACTATGCAAATACATAAAACCTCTCACCCCCATCTGGGAAGCTCATTTGAATTTTCTGAATGAGCCTCGTGCATCTGATAGCAGCAATAAGAACACAGTAAATCAACAGTTTTGCCTTGCTAAAAAACATTCACTGTTAGTGTATGTGCTCAAAGCACTCCCTTTTCTCTTATTAAGTCTCGTTGTTTTGAATTTGCCAAAAATGCAGCATGATGTTTCTTCAGGGAGTTTAAGAGCATGTGACAGAGTGCTGGTGCTTGTGCCTTCAGAACTGAATGTGTGAGAGTTGGCAGTGCAGTCGCTTACTTGGTGCAAAAAGCTCAGTTGTGAATTTTATTTTCAAGGCTTTTTTGTGAAATATAGAAAATCACTCGATGATGGAGAAGCAGACAACACCAAAAACAGCAGGCAGGAGTAGAGCTCTCTTTGTTGTGGATACTGCTGTAAGAAAAATAATCACAGCTAATAAAATACATAGTAGAACTCACTTTTATAGTTTGTTATAGTTGTTGTAGTACCACAGATGAGTCCTTGTATAATTAAACTCTTCAATGAGTTCAACACACAATCACACACTGTTTGTCCAAGACTGTTTATAAAGTTGAGTACTTGGTGCAAGCAATAGAGCGATCCCCTTATTTTCTCCTTATTAACCACTAATTGAGAGAAGGAGCGAGAGGGGAAAAGAAAAAGAGAGAGAAGTGATGAGGAGAAGAGAGAGAGAGAGAGAGAGAGACACACACACACACACACACACACACACACAGATTATTAATGTATATTAATCAGTGGGCCGGGTAATGGTGATCTGTAGTTTTGGAGCCAATCTAATTACCCTCTAATGAGGGATTGTGATCTGTCTATTAGCATTTTGATGTCTCTCTCTCTCTCTCTCTCTCTCTCTCTCTCTCTCTCTCTCTCTTTAAATTTAAAGAGCTTCATTGGCATGACAAAAAAATTGCCTATATTGTCAAAGCAGATAACATAAATAAAAGGAAGATAAAAATGACTGGCATAACATAAGCGACAGCATAATCATTAACTTAAACATGAATTCTCGCTCTCTGTCACACACACACACACAAACACACACAAACACGCACGCGCGCACACACATGCAAGCGCAAACTCAGACGTTGACATGATCATGACAGAAATAATTTTTATAATTTAATCAACAAGTTTGCGTCAACTCCCCATGCACATACTAAAAGGAAAAGAAAATATATTGCAGCAATCACGCCTGTACATAAAATATAAATACCTCACAGAAGGCTTACACGTGAGTTCATGAGTTACTTACTTCCAGAGGAAAGTACTCATCGAGGCCAAACAAACTTGCAGTTTTTCGTGCCAATTGGTTTCATGGCTGCTAAAAATGCTAACAAGCAGGGCGTTGACGTTGCCATTAACTGCAAAATGGCATCTTTTGAAGAGCCAACAGAAGCACACTTGTGTTTTTCAGTTTGATCAATGCTTTTTGGTTTAATCGTGTTAACAAACTCCAAGTGTGGTAGATTTTTTAAACCCAAAACAGACTGTATAATCCCTTAAATGGGATGAATATGTAACTGAGGTGCACCAGAAAAAAACTTTTCCCTCCTGGCAAAAATGAACTCAAGTTAAACTTTTATTAGTTAAATCGATTATGGCAATTGGTTGCCTGAAGTGTGTTGAGAGAGGTTTGAGTCCTGCTGACAGTATGATACAGTGTGACAGAGTTGGATCTCTGTATATTTCCGTCTGTCTTGCCAGTGCAGGTTGATGGCATCAGAGTGAGTGACAGGCCACCGGTGAACATCTCTATTGCTGTCCGCTGTCAGCAGCTTCTTGATCCAATGGAATTGCACTGACTTTGACAGACAGCAGTCAGCTAACAAATGTCAAAGTCTGAATTGGGATTTGCTGCCCAGAGTATGAGCTTGATTACATCTCAGCTTTTGGAGGATCATAACTACTGACAGTAGATAGATAACCGTTTAAATGAAAGAAGAGAGAAGTAGAACTTGAAACAGGTAGGTCTCCATGGGTCCATGATTTTGGAAACCCGATTCCCAAAGAAACCCAAGAACAGTCAGAACCAATAATTAGACCTGATCCACGATGCCCAAACAGGACCTTAACAGACAGAATAGAGAAGCTAACTTGTTCGTCATTTTTGTCCACTATTTGCAAAACTATTTTGTATTCCTCACGTCAGTCATTTTCCCACTTTTTCCAAAGTTCACACCCTTCATCTCACCCTGCTGATAGCAAGTTTTCTTGGATCTACTTGGGTAGTGGCAACTTTAAAATGGAACCCTACCTGACCCAGTTAGGCTGAATATAATTTGGGCCCCATCCAACTCAGATCTTGGATTGGGTCTCAGTTACAGAACCAAGTGGATCTTTGAGGACTTCTAGTGTTCATTAATGTTGCAAAAATAATAAAACAACTTAATTGGCCTTCATAAGCTCTTTCCCCATCAGCAATCATCAGACTTGAGTTTTTTCAGATATTTCAGAACAAATGTCTTCAAATAGACCTGCAAATAGGAGGTGGCTTGTAAGTAGCCTCATATTATCACAAATACCCAAGGACAGCCCTAACTTTCCCCCATGACTTCCGTTCCCTGTCTCCAATCTTTAAGTCACAATCAAAGATCATTGAGCCATGCATCTCAATGAGGGCTAGATTGATTGGTTGGAGTGAAGCGGAGACAGGATTCGATCTTTGCCCTGAGGTCCTGAGAAGGGAAATATGTTCAACGGGACACAGTCACACAGCTACCCAGTCCGTTCTCCATCAACGAGATGATTGGACACATACATGCCGAGTCACGCCCGCACCTGATGGAGCAATTGTAGTGACTAATGGAGAAGATGAGAGAGAGAAAGAAAGAGAGGTAGAGAAATTGGGGGTTTGTGTGGTGATTGACCTGTTTTCAGAGAGGTTATGTCCATTGATCTGTAGGGCAGACGAAAAGGGCTTTGGCCTGAGGTGCTTCGGAATGAGTCTATTTGGGGTTTAGGATTCCTGTCCTTTCCCACCAGGAGCTTTTTCATCATCTGACTCCCCAGGACTTATAGCTGCCTTCTCCCTTTGTCCACGTAATGCGCACAGCACTACAGAGGCCAAAGGCCAATCAATGTTCTACAAGAGGTTGATACAGATCTTATTAGTCAATGAATGATCATTAGTGGTCTAACGAGGCATTGATTTGTGCAAGGCCCAAAGGTTGCGGTGGTTGTAGTGAGTGTCTTTAATACATTAAACACAACTGATTGCAAAGTAGGAGGGATATTTTTGAAGGATGCTGGAATGAGATTGGACAGTGAGGGATTTGAGGTCAAGCCAGAAGAGGGAGTGTGCCTTCATTGGCCGTTGAATGTGGTTAGGATTGAACATGGAGCCTAGCAGCACATTTTGCGTATCACCGGTGTAGCAATCCTGCAATTAATAAAAAGCAGATATCTAGAAGTAGTAAGTCAAAAGCAACTAAACTTGCTGTTTCAAAGGCTAGAGCAGCAGCCTTTGAAAGCTGAGGAAATGACTCTGCTCATAGCAGATGTGTTACTACAGGGCCTATTATGTTGCCCATTAAATACCCAACCTCTCAATAGGCCATTATTTCCCCAATAAAAAACAAACGGCGGCCTGCATACTTTCCCCTCTCCCCCCTATGCTTCAGAGGTTAGTTCTACCTCACAGACGGCAAAAAACCCTGACTAATATCCTGCATGTGATGCTTTTAAATAGGAAGCAGGCCTAGGGATAGGGTGGGGTACAGGTGTGGCAGGAGCCAATGGCTTTTATAGCCCTCCATCTCCTCTGAAAGTGTGCCAAGGACCTGCCTACTCAACCCACCACTGCAGTGTAAGCCGCCAAGCGTTAACTTTTCTCCCCCCGCCAATCTCTACATGCCTACTGGTTATATAGAGTCTGTGCTTGTTATGACTTTATAGAGGGATTTCTGATGTGCTTAGAGAATTGTTTGATGATTGGGATAATGATGCCAGTTGGAGTGAGTTGTCTCAGCACTTTATCGCCAGTGAACACAGAGAAAAACAGACCTAGCCAACGCAAAACAAGCTCCACATCCTACCCTGGATGCTCACTTGTACGTCCACTGCCATTCAAAGCCATCCAATCCTCCTCATGTCAATCAGAATTATACCACGTCCACAGGTTTGTCACCGGGGGGATGTTCGTCACCATGTCTCCCCTGCAGAACAGCCTTTTCATGCCCCAGCATAATGTCAGCGGGTGACATCCAGGCCTGATGTGATGTGGCATTCACTAAAGGTCACGTTAGGCATCTCTGCTCCGTCTGCATCAGCAGAACTGGCAGCCGTCATATGGGCGCTGGCATCGGCCATTACCCAGGCCCTCAGGGGAACTCGATGCTTTAAGGATTTGTCAGCGGGATTCTGATCTCTCTGTTGCCGTGGCGAGCACTGAACGCAGACGATCACAGTCCACGTCTTGATGCAGAACAACAGGATTTGAGCATCAATCATACAATAGAGACGACAAGGATGGCAATATCTTGTTTTGTTTCAAAACATGAACTTTACTATCTCATGATGCTCTTGATAGGGAGGACAGGGCAGAGAGATATGGCAGCGCCCTAATGAGTTATTCGCCCCAAGGGTGTGTTCTCTTTTAATCCACAGGGAGATGAGAGATTGTATTCAGCATGCTCATCATGTATACTCATCTGTGTGATTCCTTCCTGACAATCTGTTGTGTACATATTTATTTTCCATGACAATCCCTTTCTTCGGGATTCCATTTGTACATACAAGCCCCATTATAAACTGATTATGAAAATAGTTTAGTCAATTTTAAAGTTACCACAAAATAGAGAAAAAAAGAAATTATACCTCTCTGATTTTGTTTCATCGGAACAAGACTTGACTACAGCCAAAAAAGCTTCCTCCCAAGTGGGAACAGTAAGTGAAGAGAGCAAATGGCAGCTGGACAAAGGCTAGACATCCAGGAAAGGAGGTCCTGAACTGGCGAGACACAAAGACAGAAAAAGGAAACAATCGGAGACACAGAGAGAGTGAATCCTTTAGGAGATGACCCAGTCAAAGTCTGCACAGCCCGGTGAAAGAGGGCCAATCCATCCGAGCCAGTTGCCGTAGTGAGGGAACAGTTAACAAGCCCCACAGGCAGGTTTTACAGCCCCCTGTTGTGTGTCTAAGAACCCCCAGGCTAAAGAGGGGCTGAGGCTGACTGATACTGACAGGGTTTATGTGGGTGGAGGCGGAGGGCATCAGGGGGATGGAGATGTGTAAAAAGGTGGTCATGAACCAACAACTGTCACTTATGAGAACACAGCACATGCACAGAGTCAGGCTTCAGCAAAAGTATGTACACACACACACATCCTTCCATTTATTCAAGCAAGCCCACTTCCACACCATTAAATCTGATGTTTGTGTGGAGAAGCGGTGAAGAGTGGGGGAGATGCTGTAGTTGGAGGAGGGGGGCTTATCCAAAAAGTGGACCAATAAAACACCTGAAAATCAAATCCCATTGCTCTTATCGCGGCGCCATTCGGAGACGTTATCTGTGCAGGTAATGTGGTTATAAATTCAATTTCAGCCCAGAGATTTCATTGTTTACTGATGCCTCCATGTTCCGGGCGGCAGAGCGCAGAAAGCTTGGGAACGTTCGATGCGTGTCGGGAAAAGTCATTTAGGTTTCCGCGAGGGGATGCAAAAAAAGGCGTGAGAGACAGAGGG
>NC_045741.1:20962705-20969779 GCF_008692095.1 Etheostoma spectabile | reverse complement strand
GGGGGGGCAAAAACCAGGAAAGCTGTCATTCTCCCAAGGACACCTGACTCTGCTTTCTATTTTCCACTCCATGTTTTATTTAGGGACCATTTTGTCCTATTTGGTTCCTCATTATGGGGGCTCATAGCTCAACTAATGTCAGGGTACAGCACTTGCTGACAGACATCAGCGTTTGAGCTTGTCATATTGCTGGTCATTTGAAATGGAGCTGGGGGAAAAGTGTTTGGGTGATAAGGTCCAGAAGGAAGTTCAGTCCTCTGTGCTCCACACTGAGGGGAAACTGAGAAACTGTCAAAAATAATAATCTATTTGTAATGTTCTATATTAAAAAGTGTTAAATTGTGATTGCTAGCCTTGTCCTTTGTTTTCCCTTGACTCTGCAGAGAGGGGATATTAGGTGCATCTTGCCTACTAGCTCTCTTTGTGTGATTGTTGCCTTGAAGGAGTAAATCACCTCATCTACTAGGTAAAATCTTGATATAGTAGAGCTCCTCAGGCTCCCAGCTGGCTGGTTATGGCAGTAATCCATCAGTGGGGCCCAATGGGCCGAGAGGCCCTCCTGGGTAATGTTCCTATTGACAGCCTATGATGTCAATACACTGACAGCAGGGGGCCATACCAGTCAGTCTGTGTGTGTTTATGTTTGTGCGTAACCTTATTGTACTCTCACTGCCACTTTCTGCCAATAGTACAGATAGGTCTACTGAACACACAGACACACAGTGAAGGCTGTTCTACACAACACTACAATACGCCTACACTTACTATTAGTTCAAGTTTATTGAGCAGCAGTGTCATGGTTGTCATCTCCAGCTTAAGTCCAGCTTAAGACCATTGGTACTGACTACTATCTATTAAAATACAAAAAATACTGTTTTTTTTAAATTATATTTTTGTTGTCCTCCATAGTAGATTGTCTTTTCATAGCCAACATGTACAAATCATGATACAGTTTTCCCCATAACACCTCTTTTAACTCTCTCATTCTCTTTTTATGCAGGCAAAGTGAAGGGTCTCTATGACTCTCAGGCCCCAGTGTGTCCGGTGTGCCAGTCTATTCTGCGACCAGGAGAGCTGCAGGAGCACATGGAGCAGGAGTTGACCAAACTTGCCCAAATACAAATCAGGTATCATGATCTGATTTCACAGGATTCACATTATAAATCAGTAAATCTTTATTTAACATTATGCAACAAAGTGGTTTTATCAAGCAATCTCCTTACGGCAGCACATCTTCATGTATACGTTGAACCATTTTCTTCCAACTTTTCATTTCCTCCATTTATCCATTTGTCATTTTCTTCCTGTTTGCGTCCAATATTTCCTATTTCTGTTAAACTTTTAGGGGGTAATTAATGTTGACAGGTTTTGTAGCCCCATCACTACACCCCAACCTTCATTTTCCCCAGGTGGTATCTCCTGTCTTTTCTGTCACCTGCGTGGTGTTTACAAGCTGCCTCATTGTTCCTTACATATTTCATATCACAGCCTCCGGGCCTCAAGGCAACCAATCACACAACGGGTGGATAATGTCCTGCTAATGGCTGCTTTGAGCAAAGTTTAAAACATACACACGAGAACCAGAGGATACACACACACACACATGCACGCACACACACCCACACACACACACCACACACATTACCTGCTGCTTAAACCAGAAGAATGATTCCTCCAATAAAGACATTACACTCCAAATCTGCTTAACGACCGCTCCGTGGACAGTAAGGTTTCAAATTGAACTTGGCCCACGGGGAAACTGTGTGTGTGTGTGTGTGTGTGTGGTGTGTGTTGTGTGTGTGTGTGTGGGTGTGTGTGTGTGTGTGTGTGTGTGTGTGTGGTTGTGGTGTGTGTGTGTGGTGTGTGTGTGTGTGTGTGTGATGTGTGCGCACAGTATCTGTGTGATAGGCATAAAGTGAGAAAGAATAAAATGAGGTTAACTACAGACTCAGACAAGATAAAGCTAGAGGTTTTTTATGAGATGACATTTGAAAGACAATATGGTGTTATATTATATTGGACCAACAAGTTGATTTGTGTGTATGCTTGTTTAACTTGTGAGCTCTTGCATTATTTGCCTCTTTTCTCTGCAGTGTCACTCCAGTGCAGCACAACCACCTAAGGACGCCAAAGGTAAACAGTTGATATCCTTGTGTGTTAAAGAGAACACAGTAGCTGTAATCCTTCCGTTGACTTTCTGTTCTTTCTCTTTTTTTCTGTCCAGTCTCTCTCGCTCTCTCTTCATATTAAGCGTGAAGGAGGTTCTCCCACCTCGCCCCCTCGAACATCTGATGACGTCCACTCTGACCGATACCAGGTGAGGTTCAAAAATAACTAAACCAGTATTAAATTATCAGGAGAATCAGATTCACAGAGTGGCAAACCTGTTCATATGTGTGCATTTCCGCTGGGGCTCAGATTAAGAAGTAAAAATGGATAAATGCACCCTGTTTTTTCTGAAGATGCCAAAGCAACAGTGAATTTGTTAAACTGTAACAGTGGATTAAAATACAGTAGTATGGTTTGAAATGTACTTACATTTTTTATCTGAATTTTATATGTGTTACCTGTGCACTGATGCTTTTGATTAGCGCACTATAAGAACACTGGAATATTTTAATTAGCAGCATCTTAAAAATGTGTTTTTTACCTGGTGTGGTGCCGGTAACTCACCAGTGTTATAGTCTGAGGTTGATCAAATACTGGGCTAACACTCAACCACTCACTTAAAAGTAGTAGGTTCATCAGGTGGCAAGTCAAGTCAATTTTACGTATAAAGCTCAAAAACAAGGACTTTTGAAGGACTTTATAAACTGTATTAACATATCAAATCCTCAATTAAGAATAGAAACATTCCACACACAAAAAAAACATATTAAATAAAATTAATATTAAGCGTAATAAGTTCAAGAGGAAAGCATACAAAGATAATTTCACTGTTGGTTAAGCACTCTAAAAGCACTTTTTAAAGCTGCTATTGTTATCCACGTCAAGCCATCCAGTGTTTTAATGTTACTGTCATCTACTGCGCTGCTGTTTATTTATTCTAGGAGAACTGTGAATGAAAGATATTATATTTTGTAAAATATGAAACATTCTGATGTCCTACTTTCTGTTTGTTGCAGACGTTTCTCCGTGTGCGGGCCAACAGACACACAAGACTAAATGGTACGTTGATGCACGCTGATGCACATGTTGTGTTTCTTTGCTGTTGACAATAAAATAAAGCTCAGTACATTAGCTTTTTCCAGGTTTGCAGTTTTAAATGGCTTTGAATAAAAAAGTAAGGAGTTCAGAGAATTTTTTAACTTTGTTCACACTCTGCGACCAGTTATGTGTTTCGTCCAACCCCCCCGTCCCCTCACCCCTCACCACTCGGCCAGATATCACCCTTTTTCCCACACCATCTTACACCGGCCTAGCGCCCACACGAGCAGAGGAGCTATTAACCTTTCAACTTTGACCTCTTGATATGTTAACAGTTGATGACCTCTGCTGGTGCAGGTGCTACGTCAAATCTGCCCCATTACGCCCCCACAGCGCAGGAGCCCACCTAGACTGCACACAAGCTGGTAAGACACACAGAGAAGCACGTTTTTCACCATCACGTTTAACTAGAATGAGCAGCTGTTGAGTTTTGCCTCCAGTCTCTCTTAAACTGATCTATGAAGCAAATGATTAGTAAATGATTTAGAGGCCTCACTTATAATTCATACACCCGTTATCAAGGTTGCCTTGTTAGAAAGTGGTACCACAAAGATTAATAAAACAAAATATAATAAATAAACAATTATAACTTATACATTTTTTGTCTTGTTTTTTGTCTTGTCATGTTCTGCAATAAAACCATTGTAAAAGTGATATAATAGTGCCTCTGCACTGATTCCGACATGTAGACTTACAGATTAAAGCTGCAGCTGACACTACAGACATCTTACTACTGTTATTAACACTGAGATTCTCCAGCTCTTAGCTAACTCTTCAAACTGTCACTGCTGTCGAGGTCTGTTAGCCTTTATTGGGCCTTATAACAGGACAGCATAATGAGCTTCTAAATACATGTCAGGAAAGAAAAGGGAGAAGAGAGGAGGAGGAGGGGGCTCCTCTGTTGATTAATTAACCTCTCTCTCTCTTTCCCTCTCTCTCCTCTCTCTGTTTGATGAGCTTTTCCTCATCTATGACCGTCTCTTTAACCCTCATTATGTCCGCTAGGATGGCAGCACTCGGGTCACGGCCACCAGCTCTCTGTGTGTGTCCCGTCCCCCCCCCCCTTTGGGGGCCACTGTCATCCAGCGGGAATTAGAGGGCCCTAAAACTTAATGTCCCTTATGCAATCTGCAGTCAGTCAGGTCACAGTGGGAGAGGAGGTGCAGTTGGTGTTCTGCCATGTTAACTTTTATATCTGAGAGGAAGGTGGGGGGGGGGCAGGATGACAGGACGGGGATGGGAGGAACATTTTGCATCCATTGCGGTCGTTGGTTACGTAAATCCCTCAGGGTCGTCTGTGTGTGAATGTTGTTGACTTGTTATGTGATTGTGTTACAAGCTGATCCACTTATAAACTATGTTGTTGCTGTCAGATGAGCTCAAGTACATCATTATCAACACCACCCATTATGTTCCAAATGTGTTCATAAGAACTGGATGTTATTTAACATTACTCATAATAGAAATGTGGATATTGTTGTAACATTTTTTGACTACAAGACATAATGATCCTGAAACTTTCATCGTTGTATGTTGTAAAATTTTAAAATTAATAAAAACTCAAATGGCAAAAGTAAAGAAGTTAGCTCTAAAATGAAGATCACACTGTGGTACAACATGAATTATGTTTTTCCTTTCTTTCCTTTCTTTCTTTCTTTCTTTCTTCTTTGTCGCAATAAATTAAACACTTACCAAAAATTACAAACAAAATGTTGAGGTGGTGAAAGGGCTGAACCTTATGTTTCAAGTCACTATGTTTTCTTTGAACCCTCCTCTCGACTTAGAAACAAAAACTGCAACACCATCCCTGCAACATGTCAAAATAATATAACAGTGGTAGCCTACAATAAATTGGTGCTACTGTTCTTGTGTGTTACTGTACCTGTTCTTGTATCCAAATCTAAGCCTTACTATCTTAATAGAATTTCCAATGCACCACCATAGTACGCATTGATAAAACCCTTAAACAGAGACAGACCTTTCAAAGCTCATTAAAAGTCTTTTTGATGTAAAAAAAAGTATACAAGTATTACCCACAACACAAAGGAAGACTGTGACCATACTTAGAAATGTATACAATTTGGATGAGGACAAACAAGCCTCACTTGGTCTTGCAAAAAAGCCACGCAACCTTCATCCCAAATACCCTCCTCCCTATATAGTGCCTTACTTTCTTCTTCTAACACAAACTATTGCCTTACCCCCCTAATCTTTTTGTGGGAGCAATACAGTTCGCACAAAAGTTGAGTCATTAAGGGACCAACTAAAGTAAGTATGTAAAAGTAAGTAAAATGTATTTATGTAGCGCTTTTTTACAGATTAAAAAATATTACTAAATGCTTACATAATACATACAATATGATTCACACTAAAACAAAGAACAGTTAAAATCACAAGGTCTTCAACTGATTTTTAAAAGAGTCCACAGAGACAGCAGATCGTATTGGAGGAGGCAGACCCTTTCAGAGTCTTTGTGTAACGTACTAATAAAAAACAGTCCCCAAAACTCCTAAACTGGTTCCAAGGAACAGTCAGGAGATTGGACATGTTGGACCTTAGGGGGCGTGCTGATAAATAGGGTTGCAGTAGGTCAGCCACATCTGCAGGTGACTGCTCATGCAATGATCTGTATGTGAGAATGAGAATCTTAAACTGAATCCTATATTTGATGGGTAGCAAGTGAAGAGACTTGAGTCACTGTGGCCTGTTTTTAAAGTATCTATCACCATCTCATCTATATCTTCTGTCTTTACCCAGTCAGGATTGGAAAGCTGAAGAGAAGGAAACCAGAAGATGGACAGGTGTGTTTCTTTCCGATGCACAGTGTATATTTGTATATACAGTACATACAGTATATTTAAAACATGTAGGGTTGAGAAAATGTCGGTGGTCCAATCCCCCTGACACTGTTGACTGCTTTTGTTTACGTAGCATCAGGATCACTGTCCACTCACTGTGTATCCATGTGAAAACACTGGCGGCATTGGTTCACAGCTATGAAAACACAGAAGTAGATACGTAGCTCGAGGCTACAAGAGGCATATGGACAAATTCATTGAGACAGTGAAATTGTGTACTTTATGTTAATGTGCGTGTTTGTGTGTGTGTGTTTTTTAAAGGAGGGTTCAGCGGACTTGGCGCCATTGCAGGACCCGTGGAATGAGAGGAGAAGGATGCAGATGTCATCTATAGTGGGAGGGTTTAAAGGTAAGCACAAATCTGTGTGTGTCATAAGTGTGTGTGTGTGTGTGTGTGTGTGTGTGTGTTGTGTGTGTGTGTGTGCGTGTGTGTGCGTGTGTGTGTGTGTGCGTGTGCGCACGCGCCATTGAGGTACCCATGTGTGCGATCTTGTTCAGTGGAGGGTAAATAATGTGACTGAGTGACAGTTGAAAAACCACTGAACTTTTCAGTCCAGATTACAGCGGAGCAGGATGCCTTGAAGGTTAGATTAAAGTAACGTTTTTCTTACCCGAGGAGGAAGCTCTGACCTGCAGAATTGTCACCCGCTGATTGACAGAAACAAATCACACAACGTTTTGTGATACTTAAATTGACCTTATTGTATAATTTGTATTATATCATTTATGACCTTAGATTAAAAATAAGAATAGCTCTCTCTCTACATTGTTCTTTTACAAGCATATCATACCACAGTTGTTTAAACCATTAAAACGTGTTTTAATTGTTCTTTTACAAATGTCTCCTCAGGTGCAGTGCTGGTAAGCGCGTCTATGAAGGAGTGTCGAGACAGTGATGCAGACCTGGACGTGGATGGAGACGATACTCTGGAGTACGGCAGAGCGCAGTATCCTGTAACACAGCAGTATATTTGAGTTTATAATCAAGTGAGAAGAATACAGTACAAAT
>NC_045741.1:20962501-20962695 GCF_008692095.1 Etheostoma spectabile | reverse complement strand
ATTTAAAATAAAGTAGATTCAATTTTTAAGATACATTGGATTTCTATTAAGATAAAGTGTCTTACTTGTTGTCAGTGGTGGAAGAAGTACCCATAACTATAATAATACAAATTAATTTGTTATAAATTGATATAATATATATATGTATATAAATATACATGTATAAATAAACTGTATATATATATATATATATA
>NC_045741.1:20926323-20962491 GCF_008692095.1 Etheostoma spectabile | reverse complement strand
TATATATATATATATATATACAAAGTACCTAAAGACAATATAATGAGAAATATTAAAGTAAAGTATAAGTCATAAGGCATTTGAGTAAATGCACTTAGTTACTTTTCACCACTGCTTGTTGTCAGCCTTGTGTTGTTCTGTTTCCTGACCTTTGTTCCCAGGTACACAGAGACAGATGTATTCCCCTGCTCAGGAGAAAGCTCCAAAGAGACAACAGTGAAGTATGTAACCCACTTGTTAGGGTCTCATTCACAGTGGATATTTAATAAGACATGAACATGATCATAGTCTACTGGTTATAATTTATTACAAGTTATTTTTCTTTCAATCTTTTAAATTTTTTGGCTTTTAAATGTGTTTTGTTCTTTGTTTTTATCTGCAGCAGCAGTACATTACCTGACTCCAGAGTGAGCCTAGAATTTTCCAAATGGTCAAATGATGGTGAGTTAAGTAAACTGATAAGGAAAAATGGAAGAATAGTCCAAGGACAGGATCTGAGGTTGATGCTTCTCTTATTTGTTTTTTCACTCAGGGAGTCCATCTACCAGCAGTGCAGAAAAAGTGGACGGCAGCTTAGCTGCTCTCCCTAAAACCTGCAAAAACTCTGAGATAGAAATGTAAGTTTGTCACTCAGAGCTTACAATACACAGCAAACACGAATGTCACGTTTCCTAGAGATATCCTCTTCTCACGGATTATAATCTCAAAAACATTTTCAACGTAATTGATAACACCCTTCAGGTTGGGATTTACAGTTTTATTGAAAGAGTTACAAGGGTTTAATGACATATTGTTTTTAGACTTATCATGTACAGAAACAACACAAACAAACAAAGATGATGTCTTTTTGTGTAATAAAAGTCAGATTGTTTGGATTCCAGAAAGGAAACTAAGTTAAAAATCAATTCAAGTCATGGGTAATATCGATGAGAGTAAGGTAGGTTGGGTTTAATAAATCCCAGGTGTAAAATCAGGTGTGAATCAGCCAATCAGAGCTGAGGAAGTGATAGCATCCCTTACTGTAAAGTGTATTTTGCCGGCCCGGCTCTCTGGGTTGTATCAGTATCAGTCACCGCTACCCGCCCCTGCACCCACCAGCCTGATACACAATACTATATCAATGTGATGATATCATCAATCCAGGTCACAGCAGTCGACGCATGCATGTACACACATTTCATCACACTTAATGCATTGCAGCCTGTCTGCCTCGCTGTACAGTATGTCTGCACATACAGTCTATCCAGTAATTGTGCATGCGTCAATGCATTTGTCTATCTCTATGAGGACCTTGACACCTCTCTCACACACACACACACACACACACACACACACACACACACACACACACACACACACAAAACCAACACACAAAACACACACACACACACACAAACAAACACCGCACACCTTCTGCCCATGATAAATGAGACAGTGAATGCAAGCAATGTGATTGCTGCTAAATTTCATGCTCAGTGTCCATGTTGGCCAGCGAATAATTTAATCTGTCTTCGATTTATAAATGACTTTCCAGTGTCTGCCTAACTCACGCACCCTCCCATTTCCCTTTGTTACCGTCCATTGTATTTGTGTGCTGCGTGCGGTGTGGTGGTGGTGTGTGTGTGTGTGTGTGTGTGTGTGTGTGGGTGTGGTGTGTGTGGGTGTGGGTGTGTGTGTGTGTGTGTGTGTGTGCAGGCTCTCAGAGGATTCCACACTGACAACTTTAGATGTACTTAAAGCTCGGATACGGGATTTGGAGAAACAGTTGTCTAAAGGAGACAGATTTAAATGCCTAATCTGCATGGTGAGTATAAAGGCAAATTAAATCAACAGAGCAGAGACAGAATAGAGATAACAGAGCAGTCATGTAGAAACTGGTGACATTCCTGTTAAGACCTGTGTTTTGGCCAGTAGGTCAATAATATCGGTCATGCTCTTTCAATGGAACATACCGCAAAATGGGCTGATGACGATATTTTGATCCATATTCATATATTTGATACATATTTGTAAGTATTCTTTTTAAAGACACTGTATGTGAAACACTAAAATCTCAGCTAAAACTGTTTTGTTGACATGAAATTACAACGTATGTCAATTTGATTGACTGATTAGATTTTTGTTTACTATTTGACTCTAGTGGTGAAATGATTAGTCAATGAATCAAATAATAGACCTACAGAAAATGAATAGACAATATTTTAACAATCAATTCATCATTCCAGGGAATTATGGCAATTTTGCTTATCGCAAATTCTAAAATGGGAGAACTTGTTGCTTTTCTTTGCTTTTATTGTCATTTTGGGCTGAACACAAGAAGCTCTTCGAAGATCAGGCTGTATTGCCAGCCTCTGAGAATATTTGTCATAACTTTATTCACATTTTATAGAGCAAATGATTAACAGATTAGTAGAGAACAAGTTATTCCACTACGAGCACAGAAACAGCTCTATGACACCATATGGACTTTATTCAATTAAAACATAGTTTAACATTTCTTTGAGAAAATCAAGCTGCTTTGTCCAGGTGGACCTCTAATCAGATTCTTGTTCTTGTGAATACACTAATATTGCTAAAGCCATACTTTTGTGTAGAAGGAGAAACTTTATTGTGATTTTAAAGTCATGGATTTACCTTGCTCATTTTGATTTGAACTTATAAAGATTATTGCTAAAACAACAAAATACAACATACATTTTATTGTGTATTAAAACATCAACAGCATAGTGTAATAAATCACTAAACACACCAGCTGGACCTTTTCTGTAGTTGAAAGGGCTTCTTTAAATGCTCTTATTGTAGCTTCACATGGACATCTAGTGACATCTTTATGTACTGCATGTAAGGAATCTCATGACCGGTGTTTTCTCTCTGCAGGACGTGTACACAACCCCTCTCACCTCCATCCAGTGCTGGCATGTTCACTGTGAGGAGTGTTGGCTTCGAACGCTGGTAAAACCTCAGATTTGTGATGATTCACAAAAACATGATAAATGAAGTCAAAATGATCAGAGTGTTTAAATAAAATGCGTTCATCTCTTCTTTTAGGGAGCAAAGAAGTTGTGTCCACTGTGCAACACCATCACCTCACCTGGAGACCTGAGGCGGGTCTACCTGTGACACAGCCTCTCATAAAATAAGGAAAGGAGCTTCTTCTGTTTTAACCAATTATGGGTGGATTTGTGGGCAGCTGGCCTGTCATAGACCCACCTTTTTCCTCCTCCTCACACCTTCCTGGTCCTGCCTGTCAGTGTAATAACATCCTCTCAACCCTGACAATTTGAAGAACAGCAAGTGTAACTTTTGACCTTCCTTACAGCCCTGTACAATATCCATGTTCCTGCTGCAACATCAAAACATTGACGGGGTCAGAAGACGCATATAAAACCAGAGCTCAGGCACTGAAAAACTAATAGAAAAGAAAATGCTTTGGGACAATATTTATCGATTTTGTAATATTTTTGCTGAGGAAAACAAATTAGTTGAATCACATGCAAAGCACATGTACATAGTTTTGTGTTTGGATCTGTGTGTGTGTGTGTGTGTGTGTGTGTGTGTGTGTGTGTTTGTGTGTGCGTGCGTGTGCGTATGTGTGTGTACGTGTGTGTGTGTGCGTGTGTGTGTGTGATATTGACTAGTAGAACAACCCGACTGTATTTACTCCAAAGGGTTTGTCTTTGCTTGGATCATTTATTCGTTTAGCTCTTGTAGGTTGGAAACATTCTCACAACCAAGCTCATTTTGTCTTTGTCATTGATGTGTTTCTTTGTAAAGGTTCATTAAATATAATTTTATCAATGTTACTACAATAAAATGTGTGTCTAAAAGGTTGTTGTTTCACAATATATTTTCTCTGCCGGGGTAACATGATGGTCTGGATTTCAGGCGTGAATTAGCATCTTGTGTTTAAGCCTTTCAACAGCCTTGTTAGGATGACTCTTATGGGGTGAACTCGCCCTTTAAGAAGTGGGTCGATGCAGGATTAGTCAGGCAGAGCCCATCACAGCTCATCTGAAGTTGAGGGACGCTAAACCCTGCTGAGCTTTTACTGCGTGAGGAACAGATGCTGCAAGGTTCATTCACATAGAAGGAGAACACCACAAAAATCCTCAATTCATTATAGATAATAGCAGGATGGTGTGAAGTTTTCAAAATGTAACTCCACTGTAATAGGAAAAGTGTAAGCGCAGAGCATATGCTCCCCACATTGTGACCACTTTATCCTTCAAGGTGCTCTGGTGGAGCTGCTGAATATGGTTGCCCTCAGCAGCTTCCAGGTATAAATATGTGTAACTTTCTAAATGTGAACAGTATCCTGGATAAATATAGGTAAAATAAAAAATGCTTCATCTGGACCAACTTTGTGTAGAAGTGTTGTGTTAGATGTTTGCGACCATACAAGGAAATTCTGGTATAAATTACAGTATATTTATCTCTTTATCTAAAGGTTTTCCTTTCCAAGCCCAAATTCTAAATCTGGTGCCTAAGCAACATGTCTTTGGCAGAAACAAATTAACAAATAAATTCAAATAAAGCTTCTGCTTCAGTGTGCACGATGATTTTTATATGCACACCTTCTACCTTGCCCACATGGTGAACAGAAGGTGTGACCTGTAAAAAACATTATGCAAACATGATTGGTCATTGAGCCGGAGGGAGGTGCTGGTTATTCAGACTGACAGTGAGACTGGTTGAAGAATCATCTCCTGTGGAACATTTCTACGATACAAACTGTACAGAGCTGTGAAGAAAGGTAAGGCGGATATTTTTAACTACACAATGAACAGAGTCGATTACTAATGGGATTAATGTGAGTTTAAGTTCAAATGCAAACCTCAACTAAACCTAAAAGAAAACTGTATTTAAATTGTATTACATCTAAACGTACAGCCTGTCATGCTACACATGTATATATATATATATATATTCTGTGCATTACGTTTTTGCATGTGTGTGTGTGTGTGTGCATTTAATGTAATCTTGCATTAAGGTCAACACTTTGCAAAGGCTAAAATAGATATTCCTTTAGATCTGTGAATAACTTTTTACCAGCTTTAGAAAGGGGGTACAAATCAATGTTTTGGGACATTATGGATGTCTTTAACTGTTCTTGTCTGGTAGTGCAGCGTTAAATACTTCCTAATATCAACATGTCTAAGGGAGAGATTGGAGGTGTTTTTGACTGTTACAGACTCTGACTGTATTATTAAGTTATTGTATTAGTGTGTTTTTTACGTAAATGAATTGTTTCAGTGGCAACCCTGAAATATCATCCTCTCTCAGCGCAGGAGGTAACCGGGTCACTTGACCTGGATCCATTGTACCACCTGGCCCAGATCTAATTTATCCTGCTGGCTGACCTGTCATGACTTAATTAACAAGCACTCGTAACATTAATCTTGGGGCCTCCGTCTGTCTAAAGTGTCAGCAAATAGGACATGGACATATTTAAATATTTCAAGGGAATAGGAAGTACAATTTCCAAGTGTCGTCTTTTCTTACTTAAGCACAATAATCTAAGAGCAAATGTCTGCTTTTAACTTGGTGTGTGCGTGTTGGGACGTTTCTTCCTGACGTTTTAGTGGTTAAAAGAAGCTTGGATCAAAGGATTAACTTTACTGCACCTTTGACAGTTGACAGGATAGTTGATAATCTTTACCAGCATTGCAAAGTAATGTAGAGGAGTTTAACATACTAAATAGAAATGGTGTTAAAATGAAAAGGTCAAAAATCAATCATTTGAAACCATTTTCTGAAAAAACTTTTCAAATGCAAAAAGGAAGAAAAAAAAGAAGAAAAGATTCAGCTTGCACAAACATAATCTGCTCATGGCACAAACAAACCTGAGCTCCCTCTGTCCCCGTCTGTCTGTCTCAGAACAATGTCAAGACCGAGGCCCGTGGTGCTGAGCGGCCCCTCAGGAGCAGGGAAGAGCACTCTGATGAAGAGGCTAATGAAGGATCATGAGGACGTCTTTGGATTCAGTGTGTCACGTACGTTTGAGTGTGCTAACTGGTTATTGGAGGAGTCAGAATGTCAGCTTGATGGTCTTACTCTAAACCTTCTAATACATTTTTGTGTTGTATAAATAAATCTTAAGTTTTTCTACTTATTTCTGGATGGGGCTTAATGATGAAATCCTCTCGTTGTACAGACACAACACGAAACCCTCGACCTGGAGAGGAAAATGGAAAAGGTACAGTAGTTCTGGCTCAAAACAAACTGGTTTGAGACACCTTTTGGTATCTGCACAAGTGTTACAAGTGGGTGGTTGATGTTTTCAGCACCTTGGTGGATGTTTTTAGCACCTTCAGACTGTCATAGGTTCTGCGATTCATTGTACAGAAGGCCTGGACTTGGATTTGAATGTGTAGAGCTGTCTTTCTCTTTTCTTTCTTTTTTTGTACCACATTTCCTCGCCTCCTCTACCTGCCTGCTCTAGAAAAAAACAAAAAAATCGCCCACAACACTTGTTACTCCCAAGTGAACTGCACGAATGGTTTTCTTCCCCCTGTATAACTGCCATGATATAAAGGGATAAACCTCTTTTTTTTGCCTTTGTTGCTTTCTTCATAGGGCTGAACACGCTTCCCATGCTTCTGGGGGCTACTTTACTGCCCGTAGCAGACGTCTTCTCTTCTGAAGACTTAGAAAAGTCAGCCTCATTGTCGAATGCAAACAAATCTGAAACCACAGATAAAGGTGACCTCGGTGTGATTCCCGATCACAGTTTTTAAGACAGAGGGGTTACTTTCATCATCCTCCCACCCTGCATTGAACCAGTCACTTTGTGACAAATAAACAAGAGAGAAGAAAAACATTTAATCACATAACTAAGTAATCAGAATCAGACAGTTTACACTTTGGAGTAAAACGCTTTTGAAAATAGCCCCCTGTGATGCCTCGGTAGTCATTCCCATTTCCAGTCTCGTGAGGTTTTGTGTCCATAAAAACCTGTCCCATTTCCCCCTTTGGCTGATGGAGCATTGATGATTTGCAACCAACCATTAGCATCCCAAGAGAAATATTTCAGAATCTGAACATTGCCAAGCAAGTGACACTTACAAGGACTTTGGGAATTTATAACATGGGATCCATCTGAGCTTTGTAAACACTGCTGTCACTTCCCTGTAATGTGTTAACATACTTTGTAAAGGATAGTCAATGATTTGATCTAGGGTAGAAATATTTAATTTACTGCAGGTTTCCCTGTTTAAAATAATGTATTCCTTGTTTCCAGGCTTATTATTGATTTGTTTACAGCACATCCACTCCTATTCTATCCAACATTGCCCTTCAGATTGTTACTTCAGTCTGAGCCAACTCTTCATACTCTAATGCTAATGGTTGTGTGCTATCGCAGTGTCCACGTGTGTTAGAAGTAGTAAGGTGTTTGTTTCTAAAATGTTGCTGTTGTAGATCCCCAGAGGTTTTGATGTTATGAAGATTTAGGCCTATGGATCTGGTATGGACATTATAATTTGCTATGTAACAGTTACTCTAATAGAAGAAAACATATTTCTCATCTTTTGCATGCTTCATCATTAGATAATGACTGCATACTACCTATGCAGTGTCAAATTAAACTCAAAGGAGAATATCATACACTGGAACACACACCATCAGCTTAGCAGTAATATTATCTAGTACATTGTAAACAAGTTTATCCTTTGTGCCAGGATTTTCTTCTCTTTTTTGCCTGTGATGTTCCTGGTTAGTTAACTAGACTAATTTTAAACGGTGGTGAGCGTTCATTTGATTTGCATCACCTCTCTCCGATTATTTCTTTCTGCTGTGCAAGCATTCAAGGCAGAGCTAGATTCATTATTAATGTTGCATCTTACAGACTACCACTTCACAACAAAAGATGCCATGCAGGAGGGTATTGACAACGGAGACTACATTGAAAGCGCTGAGTTTTCAGGCAACCTGTATGGAACAAGGTAAATATTTGCAGCTCTGCATGAATGCCACCCTATTTTTCACCACATAATCAGGAGCAACCTCAAAAACATCTATGATTTAGATGCACAATCTTTCCATCGTTTAAAATTATTTATTTTTAGGACCAAAGGTGTCCCAGTTTCAATGACCATGTAAGGGGCAATGTCTTAGCAAACAGTTCATCTGCAAAAAAGAACATATCTGTATGCTTTCACTGTTTTCTATTGGTCTAAATGTTGTCTAAGAAGTCAAATCCACCAACTGGATAAAAATCGGACATATAGCTAAGTTAATATGAGTGAAATACAATATAGTATCAGTGTCACTGATATTGGTTATACTTCATTTAGTAGAAGGTAAAAGTGGTGTTGTCTTATTAGAGACTACCCTCTGGCTTGGCCACAGGTTTCAAGAGGATATAGTCTGGTGACAGATGGAGCTTTAACCTCCCCTCAGGTCAAAAAGAGCAACGCTGCAGCTCAGCAGCTCTTATGTCCTTTTAATCTCTTCCTCTCATTCTGAGGATAACACACACTTACTGTAGTACGACTCTTGGATCAAAGCAAACGATCCTCTTAACCTTAGTTACTGGGTGTGACATGCACAAAATGACCCAATTAAATTCTCAATACCTGGTTGGACATTATCAAAGCCCATCCATGTTCAGATGTGTAGTCCTGGTTGTTTGGAGCTTCTTGATTTTTTATGGTTTCATCATGTAACAATGCATTGATTCTGTAGTAAAGCTGCCATAGAAGACGTGCAGGCCAAAAACCTAATCTGCATCTTGGATGTGGACATCCAGGGGGTGAAGAGGATTAAAGAGACTGACCTGAACCCCATCTACATCTCCATTCAGCCTCCCTCTATAGAGATCCTGGTAAATGTCCAATGTAGTATATTGCATTAATGTGATTGCAATATCTTTCATTCATTTGATTAACATACTGTATTTCTTAAGCTTTCGTGTTGCTTGTGCAAAGTAGGCTGTCAAAGAATGTAACATATGCTCATAGTGGCATTTAAATAAAATGTACATTTATTGCAATAATACATATATATAAATTTCCTTTGAAAAACTCTAGTGAGACACAAATTGGTCTGAGAAAAATATAAACATAAAACAAATTCAAATTTGGGAAATTTGGGAACTTCAGACATGACAGCTTTTTCGGAGCAACTCTCAGTTGAACGAAAATGTCTTGTTTCATCGTCTTTCTCAGGAAAAACGTCTGAGGGACAGACAGACAGAAACAGAGGAGAGCTTACAAAAACGCCTGGAGGCAGCGCGCATCGATATGGAGCTCAGTAAGTTTCTCAGCAGTTCCCTTCACGCATGATGCTGAAAAAAAAGACAACCATTGCAGCTGACCCAATTCTCTTCTGTAGGTAACGAGCCCGGAGTGTTTGATGTTGTTATCATTAACGATGACTTAGAGAGGGCTTACGAAGAGCTGAAAGTTATCCTCAATGACGTGAGTAAAATTATAAAATACTCTTTTGCTTACTTATGTGACAACTACTTGGCGACTATTGTCTGTCAGCTGTTGCATAACACTCTGGACAAGAGCATTAGTTAAATGCACAAAAAGTGAAAAGTAAAGTCATCTCTCTTTGAGCAGGATATCCAAAAAGTTCAGGAGGCCAAATCCTAGGAATGAAACTGCTGCTGGATAGAAGAACCAACACTTGAGACTCTGGCCTGAATAACTCCATCTTCACTGACGGCAAACACATCTGAAAGAAACTTTCTTCTTGAGAAAAGTTTGGTTTTCTTTCACCCTCTGTGTTATATAGTCGGTGGTTTGCTCACTTACGCAAAGAAGGAAACGAGGGACTCTGAATTGAATGACGTTTTTTTTTTTTTTGACTGAGAGAATGGGGGTTTGTGTTAGATTTAGAAAAACCAATGGTTGATTTCTAGCAGTGAACATCCTAGCCCACACATCTCTGCCAGCTCGCTCAGACAACTGCCACATTCAGTGCTACATTTGGTCTTCATAAGCCAAAGTGTGAAGTACACGTCAGTACCACCAGTCAGCTACTCACAGCAAAAATAGTTACACTTTCAATTTATTTGTTTTGTTGAATTATAATAATATAATTCACTCATAGTATAGTATATGTCGATTATAACTAATATTGTGTTATTTAAATAGTTACTCACATGCTACATATTATTTCATGTGATGAAGTGATGAAGGAAGTCCATGCATCTGAGATAGAATGACTGCATGTATTGCATTTAAAACATTTGCATGTGTGTTTGTGTACCAATGAGTCTAAATAAAGAATGTGAGGACAATGACTTGACCACTTTTGTGCTTTTTAATTCATCTTTCATTTAACAACTCATTTGGGTGGGTGACTAACCCAATATTTAACTATTATGAAGCATTCAAAAATCTAATTGATTTTCAATTTGTACATTATAACTTTAAGGCAATATGTGTACATTTACAAGAAAACTGATTGCACTTTTGGACAAACTCTGCCTGATAAAATCTGTTTGACATTGAGGAGCAAAGCAACAGTTTCACATGTTACAAAAACTAAATTTTACAACTCATGCACTCTTTGACTAAACCTTATCCCTGATGTGTTTCCATACAAACCAAAGCACAAACAATGCAGCACACTAACATATACAATCTAATGGATAAATACACTATGAAAATGTATTAAGACAATTTCAAAATCAGATTATACTATAATGATTTATATAATCCGGCCTGGCTTTGGCTAGATAGAAATGAGCCACACAGGAAACTATCAGCTGAAATGAAATGTGCTGGTTATAGTTTCTAGAAAAAGCCAATGGTAAAAGAACCCCTCACACTGTTGCCTTACTGGAAGAAGGGACCCTGAAGCTTAGTGCGGACCTGGTCTCGTTTCTCCTCTTTCTGCTTGAGGTAATCTTTAAGCTTGTCTGTGGAGAAACACACTTTGGAGTGTCGGCCTTTGTGTGGGCCACGATGGGCACGCAGCCATGGGTTCTGGAGACACTCTGTTGCAGTGGGTCTCCCCCTGCAAAGCATTTATCATATTAGGATATGCACATTTATGTTCCTAATTTACTAATATGACTTTTCACACAAATAATCTATCTAATGCAAACTACATTTTGAGAGACACGCTCACCAGGATTTGTTATTCATGCTGCTCTTCATGAAGTTTAAGGCTCCCTCTGACAGACCCGGGTAACAGCGCCCAAACTGGATCTTCCCTTTCTTGATGTTTCTATCTTGCTCCCAGCTGTGCTCTGCATGGAACGGGCTGTCGGCACTTAACCTAGTGAAGAAACGAGAAAAAAAATGCCACACAAAAATAGATCAGTATATATTAATAAAGTAGTTTATAATTCAGCATCACTGAACTACAGATGATTCATTAATTGGTAACATTTCATAACTCATAATGAAAAAGAGGATTATCCAAAGAAATAAAATGGGGATGATTCAATCTTTAGAAGTGTTAATTTGTCATCCAATGATGCCTGCTATCCTTTAATGAAATGTCAGAATAATATTGTAATAACTATTGCAAAAGTGGGAGCCACATTTATCAAATTACAGATATATATGTTTTTATATGTTAAGGTAGCAAGAATATGGTTGAACACTGTACTTTCTTTATATATAGCTATACTTACATGATGAAGGACAGGACTCCAATAGCCCAAATGTCAGTTTCAGGCCCAACACCGTGACCTTCCAGGATTTCCGGAGCTTTAGGAAGGACAATATAAACTGACAAAACAGACAGAAACAGCATGTTGTTCATAAAGAGTTGGGCTGTTACTGGCAATGCCACAATCACTTACATGCTTAATTTCCTGAATTAGTAAAAGGACTCAAACCAGAAAGAAATAGATAAAAACAGATAAGAAAATGGACTTGGATTTGTTAGGCTATAGATCAGCTGAGGTGGATGAAGTTAGGCGTAATTATTTCCGTCCATCAATCCGTCCTCCTTTAAAGAATGTGTACCTTTGCTGCGGCAGTCTGTTGGAGGCCATGATAGTCAAAGCTTTAGTACATTAGAAGAAACTACAACAATGCAAGCTTCTAAAATCGTATACAATGTAGTTGAAATTAAACCAGAAATACGTTGGTACCTTTGCTCTCTGACAGGCCTTGGATGTGCTCGATGTTGACAGGCTGACCGGGTGTGAAGGACTGAGCCGAGCCCAAGTCAACTATCTTCAGGTGGTTGCAATCATCCACCAGCATGTTGTCAGACTTCAGGTCCAGGTGGATGACTCGACGGCTGTGAAGGTAGTCAACTGCACTCAGAATTTGAACCAGCAGCTCGGCGACGTGAGTCTCTGCGTACAGATCTCTAAGAGGGCACAAGCAAAGACAGATAGGTTTGTTAAAATTAACAACAGTATGTGAAAAAATGGCTACAGGTTGCATAAAATAACCTGCTTGACATAGGTCAAAACAGAATATAGATAATAATCATTTAAAATAGATATTACATTGATCACATCCAGTAAGTGTCCATTTGGCACATATCGGTCATCTACAAACAGTGTTTGGTTAACCTCGACATGTGTCTCTTAATGTCAATTAAGACGTATATGTTTAAATTACATTGAAAGTTTATTAGATAACATTAAATCATTCTCTGTAACACCAGCGTGACAGTAAGTCTGAGAAAGCCAAATTTGGCCTGTTGGCCCTAATTAAAGCAGTATTTCTCATGGGACATCTGGTGCTTAGTTTAGTTTTTAGAGCTTCTTATTTTGTAATTATATAGTGATCAGTTCAGCCTGGATTCTCTCTCCTACATACCCCTTAGGACAAATTATAGAAGCCATATAGGGGCTTTCCACTGTAATGGACTAGTTGATATTGTTGCTCAGTTTGTCAATCCCATCACAAATGATTTGGTTGCTGGCTTATGTTTCTCAAGCCTTCCTTTACCTCGTTGCCAAACTGTAGAGCAGCTCCCTGCCGGGACAGAGCTCTTCCACTAACACCAGGTAGCAGGAGGTGAAATAGGCAGTGTGTAGCTGCACCAGGTGTGGGTGATGAAGCCTCTTCAGCAGCTGGTATTCCCTCAGCACCAATTGTCTCTGCTCTGCCTGGTAAGGGGTGAGCTTGGCAACAAACACTTGGCTTGTCTCAGCATCCCTGCACAAGGTAACTACGCTGAAACGACCCCTGTGAGACAACAAAACAAAAGAGGTGCTGTATCACATATTAGTGCCAAAGAGAAAGTGGGAGAAACAAGATGATACTATCCTTTTACTAATGCATCTGAATACTCTAATCCTAAATCTGTTTAATTATTAATTGTATTAAATATTACTATAGCAAGAAAAGTCAGGTTAAATTCAGAAATATCCGAATCTGTGACAGACTTGAGAAACCTGAAAGTCACACCTACATTTCAAAATAAAAGCCAGAAAGAAAAACATGATCATGTGCAAAATAATAAAGTTAAAATGACGGTACTTAAAAATACATTTACGTAAAAGATAATTTACAGATCATTTTGCTAAAAAATTTCAATTTCTACCAAAAAATCCCACCTGTTGACCTCAGAGAGGAAATTGTAGTTCTTGTGTGTTGTCTGTTGTGCTGAACCAGTGACCTTTGACCCCAGTGACTCAGTCTGGATTAAAGGAACGTGAATCTCTGGACAACGGAGTAAATACAGGTAAAAACACTGTAACCTTTTGTGTAGTAGCCGTTTGAACATTTCACAGTTGATGTGTATATCACTGCTGTAAAATGTATGTGAAGACACCAAACCAATGAGGCAATTACTGCTACATGAATTATAGAGATAGAGATACTTTATTTATCCCGAAGGAAATTAAGGAAATTAGATCACACATGTGAAACAGAAAATATGGAACATTATATTTATCTTGCCTTCAGGATGAGTAGCCATAACAACAGGTGCTGAAGCATCACTGAAAGGTCCTGCTCCTGTCTTGGTGATGCAGCCCATTCTGAACACATAAGAGGCTCCTCTGGGTAAGTCCTTCACCACGTAGCAGCTGTCAGTCACCTCCTCCGACAGGACTGTCCACTCCCCACCTGAGAAGGAACATGGCACATAAGTTTTACTCTGAAATCCACACTTACTGCATATTTTAAGGCTGCAGTAGATGCATGCAACGGTGGTATTAGTGATATTGTAAATGATTGTTGAGGTCAGTTTAGAAGCAAAAGAAGTATACAGCATGGACTTACTAGAAAGTAGCAAATAATAATTAGCAAAACCTTTTAGATCTTGAAATATAAAAACAACAACTTTATTGTCTTTAAATATATTGTGTCAGGATAAGAATAATAGTCATCATTGTGGGCTGTGTTCCAAACCAAAACAGTTACACTGTTGAACTTTAATTGACACTCAGCTGCACAAACTTAAAAAATCTAAAATTATGATTAAAAAAATATGTAGTCCATCATTCCAAACACTTTCTAATGCACCTGTCTGATGAGATATATTTTGGTATTTCTAAGTGCAGAAAGACAATCTACACTAAATTCAGCATTGACTGATGCTTGTCCAAAAATGTTTGTTAATATGCTTAGATTTTAAATGCAAGGAATTTAACTGCCATCATGAAACATTTTGTAGACAAATAAGATTACATTTCAGTAATAAGAACTATTATATCTATCTAACATAAACAACTAATTTGGTTTTCTTTTAACACAAACAACCAATTAAATATCTGTGCTGCTGTATTGTCTCTGTGAACCCACCTTCTGTACAGTACTGCACACAGTAGGTGACAGGGTTACTGGACTGGACTGGTTTCCAAACCAGCAAGACTCCACCTCCATCTAACTGGAGCACTTCAGCCTTGTTGGGACGGGCCAGCAGATCTGGAAAATAAGGAGAAGAACAAACATACACAGTCAGGCCTGTAGCAAAACGATGATAGCAGGTTTTCAGGACATTTTGGACTGGAAATCCATAATCCACAGAATGTAACTCATTCACTACCTTTTGTCTTTTTGAATGCAGGTATTTTAAAAGAAGGTAAAAGTTTGGAGTTCCTCTTTCTTGGACTCTCAAGACCAGTTCTATGCTGCCTTTCAGGTGCGATGGGAGGTGAATCTTTAACTATCGGCCCTGTTATAAAAGACAAACAACACCAGAAGAGCATTTTCCTTAGTATGGATGCTGCTTAACATCCTTTTCTGTTAACTGATCAAATAAAATTAGCATTATTTGTAATAGCTTACCTCCTTTATTCACATCCTCCTTACTAGAAGACCTGGAAAACAGCTTGGTCAGGCTGGAGGCTGAAGCTCTCATTTTCTTCCTCAGAGACATGGTGGGAGTATCTGGCTTCATGATCTCTCCTAGTGTGGGTCCTAACTCTGTGTTGTCCAGCTGGGAGTATGAATGGCTCGTCCAGGACTGCCTGCGGAAGATCTTCAGCAGTCCAAGCTTGGGGGACTTTCCTGTAGGTGGCCGAGCTTCGAGGGCCGGAGCAGATGCATGCCTTTGGAGGCCACAGCCCTCCTTCCTGTCCTTGGCTCTGGGAGGCCTCTCTGGGGCCTGCAGAGAAGAAAGGCTGGGACTGGGGCTCACTGTTAGTGGGGTCCCTAGCTGACCCCTGCTGTTTGTGGATAAGTTGGGGTTGGAGCGGGTGCGGTTACGTGGCGGTGCCTTGGGTAACAAGCTTCTCGGTTTAACCTCTTGGAATGAGCATGGGGATGGTGGAATCAGAGGCTCCCCTTGATCATCATACACTTCACTCTCTCCTGATCTGTGCCTCGCTCTGAGATGACCATGACTGAGCTCCTCATAGGAGCCAAATCTGCTTGAAGACTCAGAGCCACCCTGCTCTAAAATAGACGACTCAGCAAGAGACCCCTGGGAGCCAGCGAAGCTGTTGCCCGCTGCCTGCTCCTGATCCAGCCTGGGGCAGATTCTGTCTCCAGCAAGGAAGCTTGAGGGAACAGATGATCCACCTGGCAAACAAGTCCCTTGTAATGGAGCGACAGAGCCTCTTCTTCTTGTGGGTCGCTGAGGGCTCGGGATGGCCAACAATCCTCTCCCTGCCACTTCATCATCTGTCAAATCTTCCTTTAGACTTTGAGAGCCTTCTTCTTCCCCCGACTTTGTGCGCTTGGGTGAGCCGGGAGATCGCCGTGAATACTCATCAAGAGACCTGCTCCTCCTGTGAGGGGGTACATTGGTGTGGGCAAGGCCAACACCACTGTCAAAGGAACAAGACTTCTGCATTATAGGCTGGACAGATCCCCGTCTTTGGCCACGATTGGTCTCCGTCTCATCCTCCACATATTCAATAAGAGGCTCGTTGAGACGTCCAGAAAAGCTTCTCCGGAGTGGTTTGCGGCCTCTTTCCTGCTTTTTGACCTGGAATTTGTCCCGTAATGTCATGTGTCTGGCAGACATGGGGGAAAGCTGATGAGAAGTACTGTAGAAAGTGCTTCGGATGACGCTGTCACGAGGGATACGAGCTCCGTCACTCCCTGAACCCTCACTTCCATCAGAAAGGTAGAGAGATTGACTGCTGTCCTTGCTGAACCTACGCTCCCTGTGAGGTGTCTGTTGGCCTGACACATCTGAAGACACAACTGACTGCCTGCTCATACTCCGCTCCAGTACACTCCTTCTTCCTATCATCTCCTCCTCTTCTTCCTCCCCTAATGTCACTTCTTCTTCTGCATCTAGGTGGAGTTTGGCAAAAGGCTCAGGGATGTGCGCTCTCTCTGTTAAAGAATCATAGTCCTCCTCAGTGTCTTCCTCCTCCTCAGTTGGGCTGTAGTGCTGGAAAAAGTCCCAAGAGTCAGCTTCGTCATACTCTGATGAGGAGCCACTGCTCACAGAGGTGCTGCTGTGCTCCTGGGGCTCACGAGGCACTGTCACTGCAGTCTCTCTGAGAGGAGCGTCCAGAAGCTCAGGGATGAGCCTCAACGTGAGAACTGAGCCAATGCAAGTCAACGAACGCTGGGGAGATAGATGGTAGAGATACTGGAGTAGACAGAGATTTTTTTTGATTTTTTAAGGACAGTATATTTCAATTGTGGCTTCAACTCATTGAACATTCAACATTACAAGAAACCAGTTTCCTTTTGTCCCCAGATGTTGCGGTTTTGATAAAGTCAGGTAACTCACCTGCCATTTCCTTTTTGAGATGAAGATTTTCAAAGTTTTGGTGTTGATTTCATCCGTATCTTCTCCCGCATATTCGTCCTGTGAACACAGTTACAAAAGATGTGTGTTTAGTTGTGTTCCTAAGTTTTTGAATCAAGTGAAGCTCAATTAAAGCACTTATTGTGCTGTATTTCCTCTCACCTGGAGCCATTCGTGGCTCAAGCACTCAAAGGCAGATGGTCGTTTCCTAGGTAGAAGAAAATTGAGAGTGGTCAGACGTGTGTTATGTGGCACCATGAAACCACACCTAAACACAACCTGAGTCCACCACAACATCACTGCAGCTGTGTAATGAAACACTAGAGGTGGTGAATACATGTAATGTTATTCTGCAAGTAATATATTTTTTATTAACATTAAATGAAAAAACTGTCTTCAACTAAAAGGAGTGCTAGTAGGGCCACAAAGATGCTCAGCCTAGTTAATGTTGTTTTATGCAGTTTTAAGTCACTTTTCAATCATTTTTTGTTTTCCTGTTTTTGGTTGGAGCCCCACTAGATCTTACTTTTGATCAAGGAGGGTTCAAAATTAGCTAAATGCAGCTTTAACAGGAATACATACAAAATTCGGTCAGAAATGGCATTGATATAACTTATTCAAAGAGACTCCTTCATGCTCATTTGTCCAATGAAAGAGGACTTTGTGTCACTTGCACATTATTTTGAAAATATCTTTGATGACTTTGAGAGACTGGATTGAAGTGGCAGTGTAAGCAATAATAAAAATGCTTCCCTACTCTGGATCTGGCTGAAGGAGCATGTGGAGAAAGTTCTGGGCATCAGGGCTCCTTGAGGAGACGTCAGGGGCATCCCAGTTCAGGGTCCCCTCCCCCACCCTCAGCAGTGTAGCACGGTCTGTCGCTTCCGCAAAAGGGCAACGGCACACCAGACTATCAAGAAAAAGATAAAGCGTCCCGTAAATAGACAAACCAAAACTCAAGCCACATGCACAGCTTTTGGATAAACTCTATATTGATGATTTTGAGAATATTATCAAAAGTGCAGTGAAACATACCATATATAGGCTATTACACCTACAGACCTAGCAGAGAGAATAAGAGATATTAATGCAATGTTCTATTGTGTGCTGTTATTTACAATTGTACATGGTTTATTGCAAATAACTTTCATCTTTCATTTTAATCTAGATTTGATGTTAGTTTCAGTTTGCCAGATTAGTATTTTACCAAACTCACCAAATATCGGTGGCCACAGTGACTGGTTCTTGGTGAACAATTTCAGGGGCAACAAACTCTGGTGTACCAAACATGCTGTATTGGTGTCTGGATGTGTCTATTTCTTGGCAGAAGCCAAAGTCACAGATCTTGATCTCGTCTCTGGGCGGATACACCATGAGTATATTATCAGGCTGAAGGGGGGTAGATAAAAAAAAATTAAGTTAAGAACCGAATTAAAAAAGTAATGACACAGTGAATAGTGATATGTTGGACCCCAAAATCTCACTTTAAGGTCCAGGTGCAAAATGTTCATGCTGTGAATGTGACCAACTCCTTCAAGGATTTGCTGGATGTATGACTGAACCTAAAATAAATTATAGAATATTAGTCAAAAACAATATATATTATTTGCAAGATAAAAATAAGTTTGTAGGGACTAAATGTATGATTGCACCTCTCTCTCAGAGACTGATCCTTTTAGAAATAAATGGTCCAGAAGTCCATGAGAACAGCAGCTAGAAATGGTGTTAAAGAACTCTTAATTGTATACAAAACATCAGAGTAAACCCACTTTAGAGAATTTATTGTAGCATTTCACAGAAAGGATACATTTCTGTGATCAGCACCAGAGTGCGTCTGGTACAAAAGAAATCCAGCAGGCAGGCAACTCTGGGGTGAGCCAGACGGGATAGCAAGTCCCTTTCCTGGAAGGCCCTGGTCCGAGTGCTGCTCCGCAGAGGCAGGAACTTGGCAGCAAATACTTCACATGTTCTTCTGTGGACAACTCGCTTTACTACCCCGAAGGTTCCCCTAAAAACAGAGAGATGATATTAATCATTTCAAATCTTGACAGGGCCCGTGGGCAGGTTGGACTACATCAATAAACAGTACAGGTGCACCTTCCAATTTCCTCATGGACATCATAGATGGAGAATAACTTCCTTCTCTTTCCGAGCTCCACCTCTCTTTCCTGGCACTCCAGTGGGCCTGGAAGGAAAACCAAACCTCTGAGTAAAACAGGACCGTCCACCACAACATCAATCACAATGTATTCCTAACCTTTACGGCAATATCGTCTTGTGACATGCGTTAAGCCTAAGCTACATTGCAGTTAGCTCTGATGAATGAGTCTGTGTCTATTGAACTAAAATAATGATGCATAGCATCATTGGTCTTGTCTTACCTTCCTCCACTGTCAGCTCAGCCTGGCATGAGACATGGCCAGAGTCATTGTAGGCCAAGCAGGTATATATGCCACTGTCCTCACCCTCGGGGCACACAATGGTCACTGTGCAGCGGGCGCCATGCTGTAGTATCTCTACATTATTATTGGCTGCAAGCTCCTCTCCATCCTCACAGAAAAAAGAACAAAGTTTTAATAGGGACAGCTATCAGGTCAACCAGTGTTGGTCAATTATTTGTAATGGTATGTAACGTTTAACCCTAAAAACCTTTTATGATTTGTTATCAGATGAGGCAGTATGACTGTAAACTATTTAGGATTTCACTAGAAAACATATTTGGTTATATTTATGATACCCATTGTAGTGTGTTTGGCTAAATATTCAGTAGGTGATTGAAAATAGTATCTACTTTAAGTAACTTGCATAGTAGGTAGATTATATTTTTTTCTATCCCTTAAATCAGTGGTTCCCACCCTTTTCCCCAGAGGAAGTTTGTGAAAAATTTGGAGGAATTTTAAGCAGATCATATACTGTGACTATTGCATTACAGATTATTTTTAGGAACTTTTAAGACAATTCTCTGTATTATGTATATATTTGTTAATTTTATAACATAAATACTTACAGGAATAGGCATTTATATATATATATATATATATATATATATATATATATATATATATATATATACACACACACACACACACTTTATATATATAATATACTGTATATTGATTTTTTTTTAAATTTATTTACAAATTCTGTGTTTTTTTTTCTCCCGGACTCTTGGCCCTTAGTATATTAGCTCTTCTGTTGTTCAAACTACATACTTTTCTAATGTAAGACGAGGCTGTTTAGCAGAGAGGAAAGGCTCTGTGAATACACAGTAGCTTGTGGTCAGGTCTTCACCGTGCCCTTATGCTGTGAGGTCTTTTTAAAGTTTATACATTGTATAATAATCCAAAATTAAATTAAATTAAATTTAGTTTTCTTCACAGAAATTAATGGGTTTCTTTTCATAAATGGTCTTACGTATTAGGTTAAAAAGGCCACATGTTTAATTTTTATGTAAACAGACATCCCACTATTTTTGTTAATCTTTAATCCATTCTAACTAGTCTTTTCCATTACGCTTCCACGTCAGTAGATGGCGCTCCTCTGTGGATCAATAATGGATGCCGCAGCTCTTAGCTCTGCTCATGCGCAGCTCAAATAAACGAGCTTGGCCGTGAGTAACCACAGACTGTATAAACGGTCAATGTGAGTAACACGCTAACTTTGGTGCTCTCTCTATTATTTCACAGCCACAAGTAGTGCATACTTACTTTCTAGCATATCTCAGCATATTATCTAAATGGTATAGTAATCGTTGTGTGATGTTGTTGGAGGATTTTGAGATGTGTGTTAAGGGTAAAAAGTTTAACTTTGAAGCTAGCATTGTTGTACCAACCAGAATCGGCATGCTGGTTAGTTCTTTTTATGAACTTCGGTTTTACAACGTAGTTTTACACAGTATTTTTTTAAGTGTAAGTTACTGAAGTTACTGCATTCTGTAGCAGAAGTACACGTGCCCTATATTTTATTAAGAGTATTAGCCAGCCAGACGTGATGGAATGGTGATAAGTAAATACTGTTTTCAGCTAGATTTAGATGTTATCGACGCCATATTGTCAAGCGCTACCGTTAGCTAAATGCAGATGTGTAAGAAGGCAGTAGCCTATGTATATGGCTTGTATGCTAATCTTAAAATTATTAACAGATTATTTTGGTACATTTTAGTATTTTGAGTTAAGTCAAGTTTGGTAGTTGTAATTTATGTTAAATCACTTGAATTTATGTGCATTTCTTTCAGAAAGACTGTTTTAATATTATTTATCATCAGTTTGGTTACACCATGTATTTAATTTTAAAACATTTTATTATTATTTTAACATGCACTTTAATTAGAGAGTTTATGAAGACAATGTGAATGTATGGGAACTCATGCAAATGTTTCAGAAATAAATGAGCTTAGTGAGCAACATGCTAACTTTGGTGCTCTATTGATTCACAGAGTCACAGTTTCCTGTTTTGTATCTGGCGGAGTGCTTCTTAGCCTATGCAACTATTGCTCTTGCCGGTAACAATTACACCCCTTAAAATCAAGAAGGCCTCTTGACCCCTAGTGTAGGTCGGGACCCGCAATTTGGGAACCAGTGCCCTAAGTCATGTCACAACCCAGCCTCCCCATGATCTTGCTGCAACCAACCCTTTAGGTGATCACTAATCTTCAGTGCTCCTACCTTGTACCACTGTATATTAGGAGTCGGCCTTCCTGTGATGATGGCAGTGAATGTAGCTGGTTGGCCAGGCTCTACACACAGATCCTCAGTGGGTACCTGGATGGAGGGAGGAGCTGAGCAGGAGATTAGATCAGTTAGTAATCACACAAAGGTTGAAAGAAGTCATACTCTTTAGTTAAAGAGACAATAATACCATCTGCAATTTCCTGCATTTGCTCCGAGATGTAAATCTCCTCTTCCTCCTCAAGGTAACACACAGGCTGCTGTATCGCCTGATCCATGGATGTCGAGGCAGGAACAGCCCCCTCAGTGCTACATTCATTTCTGGAGACAAAGATAAGATAAAAAAAAAAAGTGAAAACCAGGTCTCTCCACATTTGCTGATTGAATGTGTGTGATAAAGTGAAGGTCGAAGTGTTCCTTTATGTGCTGAGAAAATTATCCTACTTCTTAAGATAAACTATATAGCTAGAAAATATATCGTCGCAAAGCTAAATACTAGGCATTTTTCAGACACCGTGAAATTACTTTTAGAGATACATGTTTCTCACAGGACCGCAACTCTATATACATATGGTCTGACAGAATATGTAAAAATTAGCACAACTTTAAATCTACAGCAATAAACTGCAACATACACAATAACGCAGCAGTAATATTCATCCAAAAATATCATATAAAATAGTAAAATACTGACAGGAAGTATTTTTACTTTAAGTACATTTTGCTGATAATACTTGCATACATTTACGTAAGTAAGGTTTTGAATGCTAGATTTGTATGTGTAGTGGAGTATTCACGCAGTGTGTTATTAGTCAGGATCTAAATACTTCTTTCTTCACTGCTTACTGTTCAGGGTGTCCAGGAGGGAACAGCATCTTAGCAATAGAGGTCGGACTGAAATCCGTCTGTAGCCATTTCTTCACAAAGGCAGTGGACCAGCCCTCTGAGTCTGCGTCTATGAAAACCAAAATGCAATTCAGCAGGAACTTATGGATCGGACACGTAAAATAAGTATGTATTCTTCAAATTTATTTTGATGAGTTAATATGTTGCATTGACTGTACTTAAATTAATCAATTGACAAGGAAAAGTGAAAAAGTACATTACCTTACATGACTGGAACAGAAATAATGCATTTCTTACCTCAGTATGTGAGAGTTTAACCCCACTAACCCAATCAACAGGACATGCCTACTCCAAAGGGAACACCTGCCCAGCACATGACCATCTTGTGTTCGTAGGAGTGAAGAGTTAGCTGGGCATGCGTTGGCAAGAGGAGAAAGGGGAATGTTGCGTGGTTATTTGTTATCGTGACAGTGATGACTTACATGGAACAGTCCATGTGAGGAACTTCCTGCTTTAGGAATAGTGGAGGGAAAATGGAAAAAGATGTAGGTTATGGACAATGGAAGGGCAAACATGGTAAACTGGTTTAAAAAATCCAGTAAGAAAATGCATATATCTAATGGAGCCAATGTTCTAGCCTGTTTAAAGAATAGTGAACATCAAACTTACAGTGGATGTTCAGCAACATCTAATAATTCTATTAAATTTGTCTATATCCTATTCTACTGTGTTATACTACTTTTATTTCTGACCCTATGTGATAGAAATAGAGACACTGTTGAAAAATCCCTAAATATATCACTGTAATAGTGGATACTTGCTATCTCTGTACTGTAGTCAAAGTACTGCTGTTAGTTTCTGGCACCTCAAGGTTTGTCTGACTTTTGGATCCTAATGTCGGTCTAAAGGAGGAAAAAATGTCTATCCCAATCTCTTTTGTGGAAAGTGTAAACATGATGAAAAACACAAAAAACATTCCATACAATAAATGTATCAATGTCTTTTCATGGGTGAGGATGCAGGGAAGTACAGTATGGTTTCTATGTTGAATGGTAGTCATTAGATCCCGCTGAGCTATGGCAATAGACTGTTGTTAGAAATGGTTGATGTTAGATATTAAGTTTTTTTTGTCAACATTGTGACAAACTTTCACACATATCACAGTGCTTGGCACTCACCACTAGTCAGAGGAACAGATTAAATGAGCGGTGAAACATATTCAACACCAAAAAGGGAAGGTTAAGGTCGGTAATGTACAGGTGTCAGAAATGTTTAGGTAGGGGTCTAATGTGTAGCAGTTTGTGAGAGGGCTTAATAATGATATCTGATTTCAGAAGACAGACAGTGTAAACTTACAGTATGACTCATGCATTAGTCACCACATGCCTTTTAAGTTAAGTAACTTAGACCAAAGGTTCTCAATTGTTCAGTTGTTTTTTTTACTGTTTAACTTCAATAATTGCAATATATCATTTAATAATCGTGATTTTGATATTGACCAAAATAATCCTGATTATTATTTTTTTCATAATCAAGCAGCCATAGACTTGGGCTATGTTTTACACTTCTATAAGCTTAGTTATATAAAAGAACAACACGAGAAATGTATTAGAACGATGTAAGACATGTATTAAAAATGTGTTAGCTTCTTAACAAAGAATACCCATAAGTCAATGCAATTGGCATCAATTCAATTAGCTAGAAAAATATAATACCAGAAATAGAAAAATGAAGAAAAAAAAACATGTCAGGGTACATTTAGCTCATGCATACCACAATATCAAACAATGCGGTCCATGCCATAATTCCTGGGGGTCAAGTGACAACTGTAGTTGGAACAATTTATGATGGGAGTGTGTGTGTGAAATGGAAGAAAAGGAAAATGTGAGTAAAATCTCAAAATGGCATAAACTGGATATAATGGATGAGGGGTAGTGGTTGAAAGTGACAATTGATGCAAATTGTTGCAGTTTGTTGGAAAGTGAAGAGATGTCATATTATGTGAAGTAAAAAGGGTGACAGGATCAGAAGTGAGGTGAACTGAATTAAAACAATGGCATGTGCTTCATCCGTTCTCAAACACAGCTGAACCGGTGAAAGTGTGGAGCATCCACATGAAAACCCTGCCATGGCTTTCCGTCCTGTGTGGAGGATATTTACCTTTAGCGGCTCTGGCTGGCCTACCTTTAGAAGGTAAGTCCTGTGGTTGGTCACCCTCAATGTCGATCGGTGGTATGTAAGCGGGGCACAGCCCTGCCTTACACTTGATGCAGCCAAACTCATTCCAAAGCTAGACAACACAAAACAATTGACATACTGTACTTTAAAGGGAGATCTCTGATATCAATGATTCAGACTATCTTCATACATTCTACACTTTATGGATTTAATACCTCACACTCATACTGTCCAATATCGGCCTCTGTTGCTCTGATGACCACCAGACACAAGATTCCACTCAGAGCATCATTCAGGATGACGTATTTTTGCTGGTCCGTCAACTCTCTGCCATCTTTCAACCACCTTCAAAACCCAAAGGTGGATGTGTTTGAAAAACACAATGACCAAAAATACCATGTATCAACTACTGTGGTTACCTTTGCTCTGTGTTGTCATACCTGATTCGTGGTAAAGGAGTAGTAAGTGTGGAGCAGGTAAACTGTATATTCTCTCCTTCTATCAGACAAGCACTCTCTAATCGACACACAAATCTGGGTGGAGCTGAAGAGAGAGAAGAAGAAAAGTGTTATCTGTGTTGCTATGATCAGAAATAGACCACTAATGGTAGTTACAGTAATTGCAGTAACATAGCAGTAGTAATAATAGTAGATGTAGTAGTACTAGTATCTAATAGATGTAGCAGTCACAATAGTAAAGTAATAGCAGTTGTAACAATAGTGAGGGTATTGATATTAGTAGTAGTTAGAAGTAATATAGTATTAGAAACCACAATGGCAGTAGTAATAGTTGTAGTAACAACAATAGTAGTTATTGTGACAGCTATAATCAGTGGTAATAGTAGTCGTAAAAAATAGTAATTGCATAAGTAATAAAACTAGCATCGGTAGTAGTAGTAGCACTATAGCACCAGTAATAATAGCAGTAGTGGCAGTAGAAGTAGTATTGGTAATTGTAATTTTAGTCAGTACTATGATAAAGTAGTAATAAGTAGTACAGCTGTCCTGTGTTACTCTGTGACAGCGCATGCACGTACATCAATCACCTACAAACAGACATGGCTCAACACTCAAGTGGTTTAGATGCACCTATAGACTCACCGCACACCACAACCTTAGCCAGAGTACCAGCGCTGCCCATGCAGCTGAGAGCATAGCAGGCATACTGTCCAGAGTCCTCTGCAGTGAGGCTGTCCAGGATGAGACTGCAGTTGCCTGATCGGTCTGCCGTGATGATGTGACGAGGGTCGTCCTCTAAAGGAAGGCCGTCTAAAAGGTGTATAACCAGATGTTTACTGTGAAACCAAATTGTAACCAAACCACACAATGTAGTATGTATGCAGTAGGCGATTTGATCATCTTTAACGGGGGGACGGACTAGCAAAACGACCCACAAACAACCCTTTTGGTTCTTTATTTTTTTAATAACCCCCTCCTCCCTCAGCTATATAGTTTAGAGGATATTAAAGATCCTCAAAGAAGACAAAACTGACAAAAGAGCAGGGCCGAGAGAATTACAAATCTATCTGCTACTTCAGCACCACAGACAGCGCCATGGATTTATCAATATATTTATCAAACTAGGTCTGGGTACCAAATTCAATACTTTTTAGGCACCGACGGAATTGCCTCCAAAAAATCAAGTATCAAAAAAATGCCTTGTCACTTAATCCATGGATAAATTAAGGTGAAAATATACAGTGGGTAATTGCAGACAAAACCGCTTCTTGTACCACAGTGTAACACTGTGGTACAATGTGTGCAGTATCTACATTCTAATAAACCGTTGCTGACCTTTGAGCCAGCTGACCACCGGTTTCGGTGATCCTGTGACCTTACAGGTCAGTTTGATTGTCTGTCCTATCTTTGTTGTGCAGTCAGACAATGGTGCTTCAAACACTGGTGGGCCTGTTCATAGACACAAACACAGAAATCACCAACCAAGTATTTAATGAAAATGTTATGCCATATCACTTTCACCCTGAACCACAGTAAGAAAAACAAAGGACAGGAGACAAAGAGACTTAACCTCTGATTCACTTATCACAAAAGCCAAAGAGTTCATATCAGAAGTCAATAATAATCAATAATCCTTGAGCTGCCAGTGTAATATTGAAAATAGATTTCACAGTCTTATGATTCATTGTCAAACATTCCCTGGAATGTATTTCCCTTCTCAAAGAAACACTTACTGTTAGTGGGCAGACTGGAACGTTGCTGTAGCTCCTTCAGGTCCTTCAGCCAGGAGAGTTTGACCAGGGTGGAGCGTCCCTGCAGTGTGTACTTCCGCACTGAGCCCCTGTGCTCATGCCACAACCCCCAAGACTTTTCATCTCCGCCCAAAGTCTCCTTTATGTCCACATCATTCAGCTAGGTGAGATTGAAAAGTGAGAATGAGGGAAAGGAATTGTCATCACATGTGGCCAATTGTAGTATTAAACCAATCTTACCTTCATTTTGTTCTTGAAGATAAAGGTGTCACTGTTCATCCTGATGTCTCTTTTAAGTTTACACAGTACAATACATTCCTTGAAGAGAAAGACTTGTCTTTGATGCCCTCTAGAGCCCGTCTTGATGTCTGGAGATTCCTCCCACACTGTGAAGACTCCCTGAAAAAAAAAACGGCAAGTGAAGAGTCTTTTTTTTTTTTTTTATCAGAGTGCATATTTAAGGCTGATATTTATACTTTCTTTATTTAAGCAGCATTGTCAAAAAGTTATGAGTTGAATTGGTGCTGCAAATTAACAGAAAAGGCAGTTATAAAACAAAATGTTCAACGTGTGTGTGTGTGTGTGTGTGTGTGTGTGTGTGTGTGTGTGTGTGTGTGTGTGTGTGTGAGTGTGTGTGTGGTGTGTGTGTGTGTGTGTGTGTGTGAGTGTGGTGAGTGCGTGAGTGTGAGTGAGTGAGTGAGAGAGAGAGAGCGAGCCTGATCACATGTCTTGCTGTGAGAAGTCAAGATAGCCGAAAATCACTATGAACCTAGGTTTTTTATTTTGAAATGTGCTTTATTTTTGTAAAGAATCTGGCTGCACTGTAGTTTTCCTGTATGTGACTAACTGCCTGGCTTGATACATACGCTCACGTATCCCGTAAAAAATAGAGGAGACATCCGGTGTGGCTGGACAGATTGGATAACATGGGCGCCTAAATAAAAATAGCTGTGCTACGCTGCTATACGAGACGCTTATGCCTGCGGTGTGTTCCCGGTGTAATGGTGTTCAGGTTTTTATGTTCATACTGGACCCAGAGCTCAACGTGGATATGAACACTTATAATTTTTTTGTAGTTACCTGTCGCATGGGCTCGCCCAGGGCCATTAGAGGAGCTGGGTAATTCTCGATGAGGGACACCTGGTGCAGGTTGTCAGACCTCCAGGGTAGACAGGACACCATGGAGAAGGTATCCTCCAAAAGACAGCAGCTCTGTCCACTTTTGGCTTTGTTCTTGATCAGCTCCTGCAAATAACATTTTTATTTACATCTCAGGCATTCATATGACACACTTTCAAGGAGAGACTATAATTTGTGCAACAGAAGAACAAATAAATTCAAAATTTCTTTGCAACATTCCTGTTTAATTGAGAGTTAGAAGATAACGAAACAGGCAAAAATATACCAATAAACTGTATATTTAAGGCATTTCTACATTAATGATCTATAAAACTGTATGCTGACCTTCAGTAAAGCCTGGTAAGTTTGAATCCTCTCCACTGGTCGCTGGAGGAAGGTAAGGACATCCATGACAGGGTCTTCAGGCTTACCAGATTCTGGTAACTCCTGAAGTGTAATGAGTGACATATTAAAGAAATTAAAAGCATTAGATCAGTGTAATAATGTTGCTATTCAGAACATTAGTTTCCACAATGTCCATGTTAAATCTTTATGTTTAAATACAAACAGATGTGAATACTTTGAAATACTGTTGGACAGCCTTGTCAGTAATGCAGGCCTCTGCTTGTGCTTGTCCCACCATGTAGTGAAGATACTTCTCAAAGTCCTCTGTGTGTTTGATCAGATGCATAGCCACATCGTCGTCTGTGGCACACTCTCTCAGTCCGGGAAGGATGGACCTGAGAAGACATAAATTAATGATAAAATAACAGACTGAGTTTGAAAGTAGAAAAGGACACAAAAGGACATTTGAAAATATCATATAGACTGCTGGCCACACAAATCTTCATATGAGAAATACAACGGAATCTCTTCCTAAAAAAAAATTAGGAGGCACAAAAGGAGAAAGCGTACCGGAAAAAACTCTATGGATTGAGTATTGATCCATACAGGTGGCATAATTTGATAATTATGTATTATTTAATTGCACATTCCAATTAGCATATGTGTTATGCAAAGTACAAGTACAATGCATTTCTTGTGGTTGCATTACCTCTCATGCAGAAGCACAATGTCCTTGATATTCCTGAAAATGATCTCCTTCTGGTTAAGGATGTGAATGGGGACGTGGCGGCTAGAATCCAAATAATTCAGCTGGTGAGAGGTAAACATCTTCATCTCTTTTACAAACTCCTCTTCTCCATCAATCAGGCCTCGGATGAGCTGGCTAAAGATAAAGGGAAGTTAATGCAGATTAGTTGTTTGTTTTTACTGTTCACATCTAAGATTTGTTATTTAAACAATACGTTCTTCAACATAACAAATGCCAAGTTATCAAAGTTTAGCAAGGAGTATGTGTAAGAATAAACAAATAGTAGAAATAGTAATAAACATACAAACAATTAAACAATAAATAGAACTACAAATACACATATATCCAACAGCAATGTTCCTTGTGATGTTCCTCCAAGTTTATTTAACCTGTCAGTTTATAATAGCAGAATGACAGACCTCAGAGCTCTCCTGTACTCTTCTCCTGTAGACCCAATTCCATCAAGATCCTCTTGAGGTGCTCTCAGTTGCGGGAAGGTCTCCTGTTCAAAAGACTTCTAGTTAGTTATTAAAAGCCTTTTTAATTTGTCATTACTTGATAAAACATGTCTACGCAGTATTGGAGTTGATATCTGGATTTATACGTCCTACCTTCCTTTTCTTCTCCAGGTAGGCTGGACACACCCATCCCTGTCGAGCAGGGTTGGTTTTGGTGGGTTTGGTCCTCACCAACCACCTGTCCGGATGAACAGAGTCCAGGACCTCTACAAACTGGCCCTCCTTCAGAACAAAACTGTCCTTTTTTCCGCTTTTTGGACTGCAATCAGCTCGGGCCACATACATTTCAAATGTCTGAGGTAAAAAAAAAGCAAATATGTAACATGTTCAAAGGCTTATAAAGTTAAATGGGCAATGTTACTACTACTGACTAATACAGCACATGTGTCATATGACAAGTACCTCTCGCCTATCCTCTTCCCCTTCTGACTCTGATCCAGAGACGGCACTAGTTAAGGGTGTCTGAGCGCAGTGGTGCTTAGGAGAGGGTGTCCTCATTCTACTTTCGTGAGCCCCTATACATTAAAGAGTAACATAGCTATAATAAACCTGATTAGAAACTTAGTGGAGATGTGATAAACAGTTAAAACCAGCAATGAATCAACATTGCTGACCTTTGATCTTCAGTAGTTTCTTTGGAGACGGTGGAGGAGCCATCTGTTTTTTATCATCTTTTGGAGGCACTTTGTCCACGGCTTTTGTCACTTCCCTGTAACAGTTTTACATATGTTGTGTATCTTTATGAGCACAATATTAAAGATTAGCAATCAAAATCATGTAACAAATACATTTTCTCTCTGCCCGCCGACCTTGGTACAGCTGAGCCAGTCTCAACAGGTTCCATCACATCTGGAGCTGTGTCATAATCCGAGGGACTCGACACTGTTGGAAGCGCTATACTTTAAATATAAGGCCAAGTAAATCCATATGTGTTATTACAGTTTGTAAATAAACGTGTTACTTACCGGAGCTGGCAGCAATGAGTGAGGATCCTCTCCTCTCTTGTAGGCTCATCTGAGTGTTCTTCTCCGTCAGGTTGTAGGCCTCCCACAGAGAGACGCTCACATTTTCTACGTAGTTCGCATCTGTAGCTGAAGTGGGTATCTGGGTTTGAGTCTCAGGCAGATCCTGAGTCTGTGCTTTGGCTTGGGCCTCAAGCTTTGGCGAGGCGAGTTGCAGAGGTGTTATGGCTGCAAGTGGAGGGTGTACAGGCTTTTGGACTGCCAGAACAGGCTTCTGTGGCTGTACTACTGTTAAATTTCCATTGTAGGAGGTCATACCAAACATATTCACCACCTCACATGTATAGATTCCACTGTCAAAGGTAGTCAGGTTTTTGATCACCAGTGTGCATACACCATTCTCTGTAATCTCAACATGACGTCGCTGGTCATTAAGGATTTGTTGGCCTTGTTTTAGCCAGCGTGCTGTGCTGACTTTTCCTTGTACAATACACACTAGAGTGACTGTACCATGAAGATTTGCACTCTGGTTCTTAAAAACCTCTTTAAAGACAGGTCGCATGTCTTTGCGGGTTTTGTAGCCTTTGAAGGCTGCCTGGATCTTGACTGCAGCCTCTTTCATCTGTGGTTCGTCTTCAACCCTGGTGTCAATCTCCGGTGTACCGTCATTTGGTGCTTGTGATTTTTGCGGTACATTAATTGGAGGAAGAGTGGCGGGTTGGGTGGACCCCTCAACAAAACTGCCAGGGGGCTGGACATTGCTGTGGTTGGCCGGTATGTCAGTCAAAGCCTCTAAGAAAGTTTCATCTTCAGAAATGTAGAGGAGAGGAATGTCTTCTGTCGTCTTTGTTCTTTGTTGTTCCTCCTCCCTTTTCATTGGCTCCACTACAAGTTTAATTTCCTGCACCAGTTCCGGTTCTTTTCTCATGGGTTTAACTGGTTGTTTAATCGGCTGTTTAGTGTTTCCATCTTTCTCCTCAGCTTTCACAGGTTGCTTAATTTTCTCAACCATCTCAATTTCTGTTGTTACTGATTGTTTCTTCTTGATTATTGGTTTGTCTTCAACCTCTTTTTTTAAAGACCCTATTGCAATTTTATTGGGCTTATCATCTGTTGTTTTCACCACAACTCTTGTCATCTGCCCATCATCTTGATCTGTCTCTGTGTCCCTTGATGATTCTTTTTTCATTCCCCCCTTTGCTTTGCTTTTAATCCTCACGGGTGGTTTTGGAGGAACAAATGCAGCCTCTTTTTCTAAAGTCTTTACTGGTTGTTCTACTGACTGTTTGTCCAGCTGATTTACAGACGGCACTAGTTTAAGTGGCTTTTCCTCTCTCTCTGCCTCTATGGACACTTGTTTCACATGGTCTCTCTGTTTATGGTCTTCTTCAGAATCATTTACAGTAGGCTTTACTGATTGGATAATGATCTCCTCAGTTTCCTTTGGAACATATTTAAGCAGCTCCTTCACCCCTGTTACCTTTCCCTTAGATCTTACTGGTGATTTAAAAGGTTCTTCTTCCTCTACTTTGCCCTCCTTTTCTGTGGACTTCTCTTCTTGTTCCTTTATTGTTTTAGTACCAGTAAACGTATCTAATAGTTTCACAGGCTGTTTTTCATCTTGCCTGTTCTGCCACAGGACTTTTCCTGGATGGCTTTCCTTCTTCTCAACTTCACTTGTTTTCTCTGAAGGCTTTTCTGCTTGTTTTGAGCTCTGTTCAACTTCATTTTCCCTTTTCTTTTGTTCAAACAAAGTGTCTCCCTGAAACCTGTCTAACTGACTTGCGTTACGGTCAACTTTGAGTAATTTCTCAGAATTTGTTCCTGGTTGTCTCTTCTCCATGAAAACGTCTTTCTCCCTTTCCAAAGGCCTTGCTGGCTCTTCTGCCTTCTTGTCAACCCCATCATCCTTCTCCAGTAGTCTCATTGTCTTGTCAATTTCCTTGTACACCTCATTGTCTTTCTTCCCATGCTTCTCCAGTTGTGTTACGTTCTGTGCAACATCAAAGTCTGTCTCCATAGATCTTGCAGGTTGGATGCCCTGTTTTAGGTCAAATATTGTCTCCACATGTTTTTCTAAACTTGTAATAGATGCTTTCCTATTAGTTCTCTTTTTGGGCTCTGGAGGAACAGGCTTAGCCTCTTGGAGTCCAGGCGTTTGGTTCTCTAGAGTAGGAGTTGGTTTGGAAACAGTGCCCTTTTCCCGGGGCAGTATCATGGAAGGCTCTGCCTTTGGTGGAGTCAGCTCTAGTGCTAGACAAGAGAATGAAACACATTTTGTTGACTGATTTATGTGTGGTGGAGGTTGGATGGAAAACAAACTTGAGTAAACTTATCTTGTTTCTATGCTGTATACAGCGGGCGTAAACATACACTCCACTTGGTGTGTTGCCGCCGTGTTGTCGCGAGAAAAACGTGTTATCACAAGGAGAAAGCTATGGTTGGGTTTAGGAAAAGAAAAACGGGGTTGGCTTTAGTAAAAGTTGACTTTAGGAAAGAATAACGGGGTTAGGGTTAGGAAAAGAAGAACAGGGTTGGCTTTAGTAAAAGAAGAAAGCAATGGTTGAGTTTAGTAAAAGAATAAGAGGGTTGGGTATAGAAAAAGAACAATGGGGTTGGCTTTAAGGAAACGCCACACGGGACACGATGCCCGCTATCCTGGGTGAAAGTCCTGTTTTTTACCCATCCACCACCCAAACCAACCTCCTTATGCGGATTTCTTTCTCATTCATACTACTCGCTACAGCGTAAATTCAGACGCGGTCGCAAGGTAATGTAAGTCAATGGAGGCCAAATGGCGTTTGTAAACAATAACACGCCAACAATGGTATGAATTGGCTTGTCATACATACACCATTTCATAAGATCAGTCTAAAAATGCACACACCTTTCACTGATACTGTAGCAGTGGTCTCTGCACTTCCTGCTTGACATGTGTAGCTGCCGCCGTCCTCAGGTTTGAGATCTCTGATGTGCAGCTGAGAGAGGCAACCATCCTGCTTCATCTCATACTTCCTGTTGGCTCTCAGTGGCAGCCTGTTCTTCTTCCACTGTAGTGACACTCCAGGTTTAGACAGCTCACAGCACAGAGAGGCTGTACCTCCCTCCTCAGCCTCCACACTTTCTAAGTCTTCCTTGAAGAATGGTGGGAGCTCTACGAAATGGGTGTAAATTGGAAAGAAATCACACATCTTCAGTGTAATGGGGAAATGTTTAAGACCAGAATTTATACAGTATCAAGACTTAAAAGTAGAGTTATGAGCAACATAATGTGTAAAAGAGGGTTTAGACAATCCAAAGTAGGTCTACTTTATATTTTATTGTGTGTTACATTGCTAACAGATTATTTCATTGCTATGCAGATTGCCAAACATGCGCACCTTTCACTGTCACAGTAGCAGTGGTCTCTGCACTTCCTGCTTGACATGTATAGCTGCCGCTGTCCTCAGGTTTGAGATTTTTGATGAGGAGCTGGAGGAGGCAGCCATCTTGCTTTATCTCATACTTCCTGTTCGCTGTCAGAGGCAGCCTGTTCATCTTCCACTGTACTGACACTCCAGGTTTAGACAGCTCACAGCACAGAGAGACTACACTTCCCTCCTCAGCCTCCACACTTTGTAAGTCTTCCTTAAAGAATGGAGGGAGCTCTGGGAAAATGGGCCAGAAAAAACAAAATTGTACATGTGATGGGACCAGTGCTCAAAACCTCGCCAGGACAGAATTTGAACTGTTGTTTTGGAAAACCTTTTTTCTACGTGGGTGGGTAGGATAACATGATGGCTACCAGCTAAACCAGATGAGTACAGGAAAGCACTACACATTAAATGTATGCAGTTCTAATACTACAGACTGATCTCGGGAAATGGTGTATGTATGACACGCCAAGTCGTATGCCATTATTGGTGTGTTATCAAGACGCATACTCACTTTTTAGCGTGTTTATCAACACCGTTTGGCCTCCATTTTCTTACGTTACCTTACAATTGGGAGTGAATTTACGCCGTAACCATAGACCGTTAACGGTCTATGGCCGTAACCAGTAGCAGGAAAGGGCATTAATCCCGATATGGAGGTTGTTTGGGGTGGTGGATGGGTAAAACACAGGAATTTCACCCTGGACACCAAGGATCATGTCCCACGTGTCACGTTTCCTTAACTCAACCGTTGGTTTCTTTTTTACTAAAACCAACCCCATTCTTCTTCTTATAAACCCAACCTGTTCTTTGTTTCTTAAACCCAACCGCGTGTCACGTTTCCCAAACTCAAACATTGCTTTCTTCTTGCAATAAGACTGCAAATGGCGTCTATGTTTACGTCCGCTGTACACAGCGTAGACATACACGCAGATAGCTCAAAATGCGTACAGATAAGAAAGTGGGCATGTATGTTTACGCATGGTGCCATGTTGCAGATGAATACCAAAGTGTTATAATAAAGTAATAATTCTCCAAATGCACACACACCTTTCACTGATACAGTAGCAGTGGTCTCTGCACTTCCTGCTTGACATGTGTAGCTGCCGCTGTCCTCAGGTTTGAGATCCTTGATGTGGAGTTGGAGGAGGCAGCCATCCTGCTTCATCTCATTCTTCCTGTTTGCTCTCAATGGCTGCCTGTTCTTCTTCCATTGTACCGATATGTCAGGTTTAGACAGCTCACAGTACAGGGAGACTAAACCTCCCTCCTCAGCCTCCATGCTTTGTAATTCTTTGTTGAAGAATGGTACGAGCTCTGCAAAAATGGATATGGATTGGAAACAAACATAATTGCATGTTTTAGGTGGAATCTGAGATTTCTTGAGACCTAACAAATGAGAAATGTGTTTGGTAATGCAGACATCATAAACGTTTTTTGACCGACTAACAATGCAGATGGCTGAATGCAGTGATGTCAACTTAACACATTCCAGAAACTATAGACCCTCTCAACAATGTACATTGCATTTTTGTTCTGGGCTTAATTGCATGCAACACATGCAATTGTTAACAGCGAAATGTACACACTTTTCACTAATAGAGTAGCAGTGGTTTCTGCACTTCCTGCTTGACATGTGTAGCTGCCGCTGTCCTCAGGTTTGAGATTGTTGATGTGCAGCTGGAGAAGGCAGCCATCTTGCTTTATCTCATACTTCCTGCTGGCTCTGAGTGGAAGTCTATTCTTCTTCCATTGTACTGATGCATCAGGTTTAGACAACTCACAGTACAGAGAGGCTGTACCTCCCTCCTCAGCCTCCACACTATCTATGTCTTTCTTAAAGAATGGAGGGAGCGCTAGGGAAATAGACAAGAAAAAACACAATTGTACATGGGATGGGAACAGTGCTTGAAACCTTGCAAAGACAGTATTTGAAGTGTTGTTTTGGAAAATCTCTTTTCTAAGTGGGTGGGTAGGATAACATAATGGCTACCACATAGACCAGATAAGTACAGGAAAGAATTGTATAATAAAATGTGTGCAGGTTCTACTGAATTATCCAAATGCACACACAC